>NC_034603.1:50892834-50931335 GCF_900095145.1 Mus pahari | reverse complement strand
TCAAGACAGGGTTTCTCTGTATAGCCCTGGCTGTCCTGGAACTCACTCTGTAGACCAGGCTGGCCTCGAACTCAGAAATCCGCCTGCCTCTGCCTCTGCCTCCCAAGTGCTGGGATTTAAGGCATGCGCCACCACGTCCGGCTCAAAACTCAATCTTACTGGGGCAAATTTTTGTTTTTCAGGAAATCCCTAGAAATAAACAAGCCACAATGGAATTTGAACTTACACAACCTTATACAACATGAAACCTGAAAGGTCACTGACTAACTTATCGTGTGGCCTGGGGACATTGTTAAAGGACAGGGCAGCCACAGGGCAAAGCGAGGATCCTTGGACTTGTCCTAGCCCACAGTATTGCTCCACAATTGCCTTTCATAGGCCTCCCTGTACAAGGTTATAGATCTAGATTAACATAACCTAGTTTCTGCCAAATATAGGTTGTCGAAGTCCTTTCTCTCCTTCCAGCCTTCCCTTCCTCCAATTCCCCCAAAGAGCAGCTCAACAGTGAAACAAGATTAATAGGCTGGGTAGAATACAGTCAGAAAAAAAATTAATAAGGTCTTAATTTCAAATGGTTCTCTGGAAAATGGCAGCCAGCATTAGCACTAGCAAGTCCACTGTGCCCTCCTTTGCACATGAAGTCAATACTAGCCAGAGTTGAGTAAACTCTAAAGCAGAAAGTCCTTCCAGTAACCTTTGCTTACAAGGATGAGTGGTATAAAGACCATTTCTGGTCAAATGTTCATAACACAAGGACAGCCGCAGCTTCAGATTAATTAGCTTGTCAGAAATAAAATGTTAAAAGCTAAATCCACCTCTGGCTTCTATTTGAATAACTACAAGTTAATTCATTAATATAGTATTATACATAAAGAAAGAAGCCCAACAGTTTTACGCCCAACTGTTACGAAATGCCAGGACATCTTGGGAAACTTAAGCCCCGGAGGAAAGAAGAAAAAATGGGGATGCTCTCCTTCCTCTGAATGCCTTGTCTAACATGGTTCAAACATGTGCCTTGAGACGAAAACAAAGATCTTTTCCAGAAGAAAAGGATGCAAAGGACCTCTCTGGTCTTAATTCATCAGGATGTTTACTGTGTTTTAATTTACCACACAACTTGACTGAGCTGTTTGCAGCCCACACTCCCCTTTACTTCTCAGGGAGTCTACCCTGCAAGGCACCTGCTCAGTTCTCCGTTTACACGCCCGCCCCACTTAGTCATCACCGGAATGTGTTACCGGTGGCTGCACCTACTTCACCTGCCGCTTTCTATTATTACCTTGTAAGTGCACCCTAAGGCTAAGCAGTGAACTGCACAAGGAGAGCAGTTAATAATTTAAATTGTTCCTCTCTGAGACCACCTTCTTTCTTAGTCAACTTGCGGTACTGAGCTTATAGTGTGTTGGCTTTTAAACCACAAAGGTTGCAAAAAAAAAAAAAAAAAGTTTGACCACTAAAATAAAAGAAAAAAAAAATCTCCCTTCTAAAAGTAAAAAAATTCAGCGAAGCATCCATGACACATTCACACTGCTTCATAACTAAATTGCTTGAGTTTAATAAGAGCCTCCTCCTAAACAGAGGGATGCTAAAAAGCTAATACATCCTGAGAATTCAAAGAATAAAGAAATAGTAGGAAATTCCAGATTTTCTTTTTTTTTTTTTCACTAGAATTTACAACCTTGCCCAAACTAGACTGTTCCTGATAACCCCAGGGAATAGAGGGAGGGAGAAAACAACAAAATTTCAGGCTAAGGTTTACTTCCCCTGGCTTTCCCCTCTAAACACAGGGAGGTGGGCTCAATTAAGCAGGTTTCTCCTTCCTTCCTCGAAGTACATTATTTAGTCCCCATTCTCTTTACCCACTTCCCCAAGTCAAGACCCCAGGTCAAGAAATCTGTCCAATTTTCACTAGGTAAGGAGAGAAGCCTTAAACCCCAAATACGTGCGACGAGAGGTTTCAGTGACCAAACGGTCACGGGAATCCCTTCTCCCTAGTCGTGGACACGTCGGAGCTTCTTTCTCAATGAAAGGATGCCAAACGGGAGAGCTGGGTGGGTCTCTCTCGGCCTCCAGCGGCCACACCCCTGGCCTGAGCCCTCCCCAAGCCGGTCTTCGGAACCCTGCTTCGCTCCTAAGCCCCCAACTACCGCTGCTCCACCGGAGCGCAGCCCCAGGCCACCACGGTCACTACGAAGGAGGCACTTTCTCCCAGCTTTTCCCTCACAACGGTCACACCCGAGGACTCCTTCCACCCTCAACCGTCACGCTCCTCGGCTCTCCTTTCCTCCTGAGCCTACGACCCGGCTTGGGGCTCCCCTCCCTCACAACCACCGCGAGTCAGCCAGGGACACACCCCAAAGCCAGCCGCCTTGAACTCACCGGAGGCAAGGGCGGGGTGGCGGCGGCGGCAGTCGGAGAGCACAGCCGGGGTGGTGGTGTAATGGTTTCCTGCCCGTCACGATTCTCTCTAGATCTAAGCCACTGCGCAAAACCCAATTTGCCAGGGACAAAGATGGTGGGCCGGAAGCTTTGGCGTAAGAGAATCTCGCCGCCTGACGTCATCTGGGTGCGCGGGAGAACCAAACAGCCAGGTTGTGTCTGTTGCCTCAGCAACGGAAAGGTTTCCCTTTCTCAGGGTTAGGGCCCTTGCCTATACACTCAGGAGAACCGCAGTGGCTTTCCCAAGGGATATCTTCAATAAGTGGGTATTTTCGGGATTTATTCCCGTGAACAAGATTTTTGTGAAACCTGTGTGAGATATTATTTGCTTAAACAAACCTCAAAGCCCGACGTGGTGGCGCACGTCTTTAATCCCAGCATTTGGGAGGCAGAGGCAGGCAGATTTCTGAGTTCGAGGCCAGCCTGGTCTACAGAGTGAGTTCCAGGACAGCCAGAGCTACACAGAGAAACCCTGTCTCGAAAAACCAAAAAGAAAAATTAAAAAAAAAAATAAAGTCCAGCTTCAAAAGAAAAAGACCAACATCGGGCTATGTAACTCAGGCAAACCTGAGAGACAGCCCTCTTGCTTCTACCTCTAGAGCACTTTGAACTTCTCTATCTCTATACCTGGCCTCCAAGGCTAAGTGGTTCTTCTACAGGCTCCCCTCACTCTACTATTGAACAATTTTTTCTTTTCATTTTGTTTTTTAATGTGCATTGGTGTTTTGCCTGCATGTATGTGAGAGAGTGTTTGATCACCTGGAACTGGAATTTCAGACAGCTGTGTGCTGCTATGCGGGAGCTGGTAACTAAATCCAGGTCCTTTAAAGAGCAGCCAGTGCTCTTAACCACTGAGTCATCTCTCCAGGCCCCAGATTTGAAACTTTAAAAAAAAAAAAAAATCATGGCAGAACTGGAGAGATGACTCAGTGGTTAAGAGCACTGGCTGCTCTTCCAGAGGTCTTGATCCCCAGGCAATCCCATGGTCGGTCACAACTATCTGTAATGGAATCTGATGCCCTCTTCTGGTATCTGAAGACAGCCACCGTGTACTTGTGTACATAAAAAATAAATAAATCTTTATATATTAAAAACAAAAAACTCAAGGAAACTGGGTGTGGTGGCACAAGCCTTTAACCTCAGCACTCAGGAGGCAGAGGTAGGTGGATCTTTGTGAGTTCAAGGCCAGCCTGGTCTACAATGTGAATTCCAGGAGGGCCTGAGATACACAGAGAAACCTTGTCTTTGAAAAACAAAACAGATGACTTAACCCAATTACAATTAAGTTATTTACTGAGCATCTATTAAATAATTTCCTATGTAACTTAATATCTAATATATATTTAAGATCTCTAAACCTGATGGTCAGGCTTAGCCTTTAATGCCTTCTAATAGAAAGGTTAATCATGTGCCTTCTATTAGACTACACATTTGAGACTGGATTTTGTTTTTTTTGTTTTGTTTTGTTTTTTTGTATAGAATAGAGTTTATTCAGGGCATGGGGAGGGGAGTTAAGAGGGTAGCAGAGGCAGAGAAAGGCGGAGAGAAAGAGAGAGCAGAGATATGGGGGCCAGCCATGGCCACATGGAGAGAGGGGGGAAGGGAATTGGGAGTAAGGGAGCAAGAAGCAAGAGAGAGGCAAGAGTGTAATAGGGTAAGAGCAAGACTGGGATTTTTAATGTATTATTTGGCGACTAAAAACTGGCACATCAGCTGGGCATGGTGGCGCATGCCTTTAACCCCAGCACTTGGGAGGCAGAGGTAGGCGGATTTCTGAGTTTGAGGCCAGCCAGGTCTACAGAGTGAGTTCCAGGACAGCCAGGGCTACACAGAGAAACACTGTCTCAAAAAAACAACAAAAACAAAACAAAACAAAACCTGGCACATTACCAAACTGAAATAAAAACTGACAATATTTTTCTCTCCAGAACCTGGAAAGGATCCTAGGGCTTCACACGTGTTGGGCAAATACTCTACCACTGAGTTATATAACCAACCAGGACATACTATTTTTAACTTTTTCCTTTTCTCATGTAATAATTACAGTTTCTTTTTTATAGAGTAGTCTTGTGGGTCCATTAATCAGGAAATCTTGACCCTCTGGCTAACCATGAAATGAGACTTTAAACCAAGATTGTTCAAATGGGTGTTTTCCCCCTTTCTCCTCTCTTTCCTCCTTTACTCACTGCCTCAGGCGCTGGGGTTACATATATATATGCCAGCTCCTTCTGTCAGAAGAATCTGATTCATGGACACAATGGTGACTTGACACTCATTCACTGTAACAAGGTTACTTGGATGAAATGTTACTAATTGCTGCTAGAGAACTCTAAGGGAGTTATATAGTCCTGTTCTTTTTGAGCTATCTTATTTTGTGAGCTACTCCATTTAAATGTTGCATCCGTACAAGTATGTGCAAGTTGCTTAGGAGACCAGAGAGAGCACTGTAACCCTGGAGCTGGACTTAGTTAGTTGTGAGCCTCTGATTGTGGGTGCTGAAAACTGAACTCAGGCCCTCTGCAAGAGCAACAAGTGCTCTCACCTGACCATCATCTGTCCAGCCTCCCCACCTAGAGTTTAAGTTCCCTTTGTTTTAAAACAGCCTGTGGCTCCCAACCATCTGCAAAAGGATCTGATTGATGCCCTCTTCTGGTGTCTCTGAAGAGAGTGACAGTGTACTCATATACATAAAATAAACAAATCAATTTTTTTTTTTTTTTTTTAAGTTTTGAGACAGGGTTTCTCTGTATAGCCCTGGTTGTCCTGGAACTCATTCTGTAGACCAGGCTGGCCTCGAACTCAGAAATCCGCCTGCCTCTGCCTCCCAAGTGCTGGGATTAAAGGCGTGCGCCACCACGCCCGGCTAAATAAATCAATCTTAAAAAAGAAAAATGAGCCAGGTGATATTACTAATATCTACTGAGCTGGAGGGCAGGAATCAATTTCATCCAGCAGAATGTGCCTAGAGCTAGAACTTAATTTTACACATGGATGACAAGTTAAACTGTCTGTAATGAAAAGTAACCGTCCTAAATTCTGGTGGGCAAGGAGAATCTTTTGTCATTTTAGTAAAACTTGCCGATGACTGACTATATACTCCGGAAGGTGGCCGGCTTTGAGCTAAGCACCACATGGCAGAAAGGACCTGGCTTGATCTCCCGTGGCAACCGGTGTCAGCCAGGGACCCCAGCTCCGCACAGAGGCTCGAGTATGGCCCTCCAGGAAGCTTCGCTCAGAGCTAACCAGGACCAGAATCCACTCACTGCACTAACCCGTCGCCTCGTAGTCAGGGGGGCGGAAGCGGAAGTCCCAGTTGGTCATAGAGTTCCCGAGTTCCGGCTCAGGGCTACATTCGATGCTAGAGCGCCTGTCTTCCGCCCGCCGTGTGGAGGTCCTCGGAGCTTCTGTTTCCGGGTACGGTTTCTGTCACAAAGCCGAGACCTCCTTTCGCAGGTGGCGTCACGGGTCTTCCGCTCCGTGCCCGAGGTCAGCAAGCAAGGACGGGCGCTTCCCAGGCAGCCGCCGGAGCCGGGCCTCGCAGCTCGAGCGACACGTTTCTTGGCCCACCCCCGCCTCCGAGTCACGCTCTGCCCTGAGGTGCAGCATTTGACAAGTCATTCCCCAGACCCCACGTGCCACGCACGTCCCCAGCTCCGGAGTTAACAGTCCTTACTTTGAGACTCCCTCCCCTCCGCCTCCATATAAGCTTTTTTTTTTTTTTTTTTTTTTTTAAATCCCAGTTGATTTTTCACTCCTGTAAAATTCAATTTTTAGTTTCAGGTGCCATGCAGAAGGACTAAGACTCAGCACCCGTTTGATACAAAAACAAGTTCATGCTCACTAGAGTGTTCGTGGGAAAAGTGAATCCCAGTACACACGGGACACTATGGCTGAGCATGGGGCTCACATCACAAGTGCTTCGGTGGCGGACGACCAGCCATCCATCTTTGAGGTGGTAGCCCAGGACAGTTTAATGACAGCAGTGAGACCTGCTCTTCAGCATGTGGTCAAGGTAAGGTATTTCTCTGAAACGTTTCAGGGACGACTGGATAAAACTCCAAACATTTTACTAGTACCCATAAGTTTGCAATGATCACCATGTGTCATTTGTATCTGTGGCTTGATGGGCATCCATTCAAAGAGCTCTGTACTCAATTCCTAGGACCTCAGGAAATTTAGGCTATACTCCAAAAGCCAGGTGTATTGAATCTAAAAGGAAAGGGCTGATGTGAATACAAACTGAAAACTGTAATAAAATGAATTTGTTTTTGCATCAGGTTCTTGCAGAATCAAATCCTGCGCACTATGGCTTCCTCTGGAGGTGGTTTGATGAAATCTTCACTCTGCTAGACTTCCTACTCCAGCAGCATTATCTTTCTAGAACTAGTGCCTCATTTTCTGAACACTTTTATGGCTTAAAGCGGATTGTGGCAGGGAGCCCGCCGCAGCTTCAGAAACCAGCCAGTGCTGGTCTTCCCAAGGAGCACCTCTGGAAATCTGCCATGTTCCTTGTTCTTCTTCCCTATCTGAAAGTGAAGCTGGAGAAGCTGGCTTCTAGCTTGAGAGAAGAAGACGAATACTCCATTCACCCCCCTTCTTCTCGCTGGAAACGATTCTACAGAGCCTTCCTGGCGGCCTACCCTTTTGTCAACATGGCCTGGGAAGGCTGGTTCCTTACACAACAACTGTGCTACATCCTGGGGAAGTCGGAGCACCACTCTCCCCTGCTGAAACTGGCTGGAGTTCGGCTAGCTCGACTGACAGCTCAGGACATGCAAGCTATCGAGCGGAGACTGGCTGAAGCCAGTGCAGTGCAGGAGCCCGTCAGAAGGTAAGGCCATTCCTAAAACCCCTTTATTAACAAAATTTGAAATTATGTACCAATCATCCGGTTTACCCCAGCTATTAAATCACAGAAGTTATTCCTCACATCCATAAAACACAGACCTTTCTCATCACAATAGTCACGCATGCTTGGTGTATGTTGCATGGTATTTGCTTTGTGGACATTATCTTTGCCTCATCACAACCTGAATTAAATGCAGTGGCTTCATTTAACAGTTGAGGGAACCACCAGCCAGAAGATGGCAGAGCAAAGATTCAAGGCAAAGCGATACAATTAATTCTAAAGACTTCTTACCAAGGATGCAATATTACCTTTGTGGAGTTTATTCTCCCACAAGTTCAACATGTATGCATCCCAGTGTTGATAAGTTGCTTTTTAGGTAAACTGTTTCTTCTGGATGGATTATCCATCTTCCATTTAAAAATTCTCTAAAGTTGCCGGGTGTGGTGGCGCACGCCTTTAATCCCAGCACTTGGGAGGCAGAGGCAGGCCAGCTTGGTCTACAAAGTGAGTTCCAGGACAGCCAAGGCTATACAGAGAAACCCTGTCTCGAACCCCCCCCCCCNAAAAAAAAAAAAATTCTCTAAAGTTAACTATCTGATGCCTTTCTCAAATCAAAACCTAAGTTTTTGTTGTTAAAAACAGTTTGGGGACCGGGCAGTGGTGGCCCACGCCTTTAATCCCAGCACTTGGGAGGCAGAGGCAGGCGGACTTCCTGAGTTCGAGACCAGCCTGGTCTACAGAGTGAGTTCCAGGACAGCCAGGGCTACAGAGAAACCCTGTCTTGAAAAACCAAAAACAAAAAAACAGCTTGGGGGTACAGCAGGAGAAATGGCACAGTGGTTATGTAAATGGCATGTACTGCTCTTCCAGAGGACCAGAGATCAATCCCTAGAACCCATATGTGGCAGGTTACAACTACCTATAACTTCAGGACACCTGGCCCAAAAGGCACCTGCATACATATGGTGTGTGTACAAACAAGCAGACACAAACATAAATCTTTTAAAAACCAGAACACCAGAGTTTAGAAATACACTGGCTTACAATAGACCCTCCAGTACATCAAGTGTGGAACTGCACCTATAGAAGTTACTCTGTGACCACATACAAATAAACTATTTTCTTTGGCTCTTGCTCTCCTTTCCCAACAGCGTTGGTGAGAAGATAAAGTCTGCTCTGAAGAAAGCTGTGGGAGGTGTTGCCTTATCCCTTTCTACTGGCCTTTCTGTGGGTGTATTCTTCCTGCAGTTTCTTGACTGGTGGTACTCTTCTGAGAACCAAGAGGCCATCAAATCACTGACTGCCCTGCCCACTCCACCGCCACCTGTACACCTAGACTACAACTCTGATTCTCCCCTCTTACCCAAAATGAAAACAGTGTGCCCACTCTGTCGTAAAACTCGGGTGAATGATACGGTTCTTGCCACCTCTGGCTATGTATTCTGTTACCGCTGTGTGTTTAATTATGTGAGGAGTCACCAAGCCTGTCCCATTACAGGGTATCCAACAGAAGTCCAGCATCTAATTAAACTCTACTCTCCAGAGAACTGAAAGAGATTAGTGCATTATCTCACCGCTCAAGCTCTATACTGTAAGGCCACAAGACGGTTTTAGTATGGCAGACAACAATGATACTTCCCTGATTCATAACTACATTAACTTTAAGTAGTTTTATGGATTTCTTTCAAAGGATATATCCATTTGATCCTAACCTTTTGGTTTGCTCTCTTCCAAGCTGGTTAAGCAGGAGAATCAGGATTATAGGTGGTGTGAGGGCCAATATGGAGGTGAGTTATAAAAGACCACCTCACTTAAGAGTAAGGTTTTAAGTTGGATGTGGTAGTATAGTATCAACACTCTGGAGATGGTGGCAGGGGATTTGAGTTCAAGGCCAGCATAGGGAGACTGTCAAAAGTAAAATGAAAGTGAGAAACTGATTAAGAGGGATAAAATAGTACAGGAAACCTCAGGTTAGACCTTATAAAGCAAGTGGTATGGGAAGCAGACCTTCTCTTTAGAAATCATTTCTCTACTTTTGAATTAGAGGCTTTGTCAGACATGGACTTTCTCTTTATAGAAATGCTTTAGAGGAAAGCCCCTTCCACCTATCATGACTTACTAACATCTACCACAGTTTGTCAGCATTTGAAGATTTCCTTGATGATCCATACCTGTCTGTCTGTCTTGGGATAGGGTTTGTTTATAGGGAAGAGTCTGGAAATTTCAATATGAATGAAAACTAGAAAGCAATGGTGAGATGCAGTAAAATACTTACCTGATGCCTACCTAGTGACTATTTAATGAGGAGCAGAAGCTTTCTGCTTGCTCTTAGGAGTTTGCTCAACTGGCAGTTTGCTCAGTTGATATGAATCATGCTAGGTATTATGAAAGTTTCTATGAAACATTTAAGTAAATTTTAACAATACATGATTCTGGGAAAGAATTGTTCCATGCTGTTATAATTATGTGGAAACCCAAAAGATTACTTCAGGGGTTTAAATAAATTACCATTCAGATCATCATTGACTTCTTGAAGTTTTTCTGTATCCATTAAAGTTTTGCTTTTAAAAAAGACAAATTCAATAATTAGAACAAAAATCCTGTTTTAACAACACAGATACCACCTTGTATGAAATAGCATCTGCCAGAAACAAGAGTTTAGTTGCTTGTTTAAGATTATTTATGACATTGGATGGACAAGCTGGTGAAGACACAGCTTTTGAAAAATCATTAATGCAAACTAGATGAAAATGATTTGCAAGTGCCTACTGTGATTCATGCTGGCAATCAAGACCATAATCTCTGGTACCATGAAGATGATATAATTTTACTAAGTTTAAAATAGGTAATCCATCCTGTAGATTTAAAAATATTGAAGCTTACCAGAAGAAGAGTATATGATCATTTATAAGCTCTTGTAAAACCTTACCAAAATAAAGGTCTTACCCAAACAAATACCATGGTTAATTAAAAACACTTTTAATACAGTAATAATAAGTCAATAAGGAATTGATTCCAATTCAGGGCAGAAATGATGAATCCTCCATGAAGTTTTCAACCCTGATTTCTCACCTGGACCTAAGAAGGAAAACATGAAAGTATCAGTAATTCAAAGGATACAAAAGAAATACTCATTCACATAAGCCGGGATCCACAAAGGTTCAAATACCCCATGTGGTAAGCAGAATCCGCTCAGAGAGAAGATTAAGGGGTCACACCCTGGTCAGAGCCAGCGCCAAAGCAATGGCAATACCAGGTCAGATTGTACTTCACTCATCATTGCATGGCTCCATTTCACATATCCAGTGAAGTGCAGGCTTACACACCCAAAAAGCTACTCGCAGATGCTTCAACTTTAAAGTTTCAATGCTTTCCACTATGTGGTAAGTAACTGCTATACAAAAATAAAAACTTAAAACAAGTTTTTGGTTTTTTGTGGGTAGGGGGCTTTTTTTGTTTTCACAACAGAATGGAGAAACATTTATCACTCAAAGTTTTTAGAGTCAAGCACAGTGGTACACATCTTTAAATCTCAGCACTTGGGAAGCTGAGGCTGTAGGATCTCTGTGAGTTTGAGTTCTACACAGTGAGTTCCAGGATAGCCCTCAGAGCTACATAACAAGACCCTGTCTCAAAACAGCAACAAAAAGGTGAGTCCAACCTCCATTTATTTCGACAAACTCTTAGGGATATCTGTTAAGAGACATATAGTCTAAAAAGTAGTAGCTGTAGAAAAGATTTCCTAACTACTACTCATTTAACATAGAATTCAACTGCCAAGGAAGATAAAAACCATAGTCAGGGTGTCAGATACAGTGACTCCTGCTTGCAGTTCCAGCTACTCTAGAGGGTAAGGCTGGAGCCAAGGAGTCCTGAGCAACACAGGAAAGTACACAGTGAACAAACAAAGCTCTACATCATCATTTCTTTTGTCTACCAGAATCTCCTAATTTCAGTCAAAAACTCTGTGAGGCTAGGGTCTGCTAAAGCTCTATACCAATTAATAGCAGAATTAGGAAGAGGACTGTGGTCTCAATACCAGGTTTCTTTTTCCACCTCTAACTTCTCAACATTCACCCTTTACTAATAGGTGAAACTACAGGCACTGGAGAGATGGCTCAGTAGTTCAGAGCACTGACTGCTCTTACAGAGGACCAATAACTGATTTAAAGTTCATCTGTTTTACAACACTGTGATTCAGTGGGTCTTCTGCCTGTTTTCCCTGAATTCCAACACATATATATGCTGACTTTAAACATATAAAAGTGTAATTCAGTCACTAAAGCATCCACTTTCTCCCCATGGCCCAGGAAATAATATACAAACTACTTTGTTTGGTATTCAAGGGATTTCAAAACCACGAATAAAGCCTTAGGTCAATTCCCAGAAAGACCATCACCACAACCAACCTCCAAAACAACAAAAATCAAGCCAGGTGTAGTGGTGGTTACACTTGTAATCCTACAGCTTTGGGAGGCTGAGGCAGAAGAATCGTGAGTTTGAGGCCATCGTGGGCTAGCTATACAGACCCTGTCTTAAAAACAAAATAAAGGGGCTGGAGAGATTGCTCAGTGGTTAAGAGCACTGACTGCTCTTCCAAAGGTTCTGAGTTCAATTCCCAGCAACCACATGGTGGCTCACAACCATCTGTAATGGGCTTCCTCTAGTATGTCTTAAGACAGCGACAGTGTACCCACATACATGAAATAAATAAATCTTTAAAAAAAAATCTTTTAAAAACAACAAAATAAAAAATCCAAAATAACCCATTTATCCCTTAACTAGTTAATATCATAATCCTAACGAATCTTACAGACCACCTAACCCAAACTACTAAAGTTCTCAAATCTACTATTAGAGCTTGTGTTCCCCTGCCCCAGAGAAACCCTTCCTGCTCGTCAGCTCTGCCTCTCCAGTTTGTGCCTCTCCATACTGCTGCCACTTTACGCATGAAACCTTATCTCGATTAATCCCAAAGGAAGGCTCTGCCCTTCCCCTGAATTACAGAAGCAAAGTTTGTGAAACCAATTCCGCTTAAAGATCCAGACAGACATGGTGGTACCTGATCCCAAGCCATGCCAGCAGGTGTGCCAACTATGCACCAGTTCACTAGTTTTCTCCCCATCTCTCCCACCAGCCCCATCTCACTGAATTCCTAAAGAATTGGGGAAGAGTGTTATCAGCCTGGAACATAAGGGTTCAATAAATGACCTCGGTAAGCCTAATCCCATGGCCTTTGATTAGAAATGCATGAGCACAATTTATAACGCCAGCTTACCTCCAAATGTCACACGGGTAAGGACCATACCTCGGGCATCTTCAAGCACTCATTCCCCCATCCTCTAATTCATGGCGCTCTGCACAGATTCCTTTGCTGACCAGAGAAGGCTTACACACAGGTTCTCAAAGCAAAAAAGAGATAAAGTCCAAACCCGCCAACTTCGGGAGCCTGAAGCCATCCTTGGTAGAGAAAGAGGACTGAGGACGGAGTTGGGGTTTCAATTGGCTCCCAGCCTGGATTCTTCATTCCGCAGTCTTGGACAGAGACAATCGGAGCTGCAGAGGATAACCCAATCGAGCACTAGGACACTGCGTCCGGGGCACACTGGCTTCCCGCGTCCTCTCCCCTCCGTCTCTTCGGGCCTGCATCCCACAGCCCCGCGCGCGTCAGTAAGCCAATCCCACGGCAGCTAGAGCGTCACATGACAACTATAAGGCGGTGCCTGCATGAAGAGCAGCCAATCGAAAGGCGAAATGAAAGCAAGGGGTGGAGCTGACCCAAAGGTGGAGGTTGCTTCCCCCCCCCCCCCCCCGGCTTTCTAGGCGTCTGGGTCTGGGTTCCGCGACTTAGGCCTGTGGTTTCTGCTGAGCAAGCGATGCTGGTTTTCTTCGTCCTACAATTATCTACTTACGGGACTCCGGGCGACTGTTAGGCATAGTGATTTTACCATTGCTTCGATGGAGAATGGGGAGAGGACAAAGACTTCTATCTTGAACATTGTTTTTTAAAAGACAGATTTTTAAAATGATCTATTTATGATTATACATGTGTGTTTTGCTTGCATTAATGTCTGTGCACTATGCCAATACAGAGCCCACAGAGATCAGAAACAGGTGTCAGATCTCCTGGAACTGAAGTTACAGATGGCTGTGAGCTGCCATGTGGGGGTGCCGGTAATCAAACCCTGGTCTTAGACATTCAAAGTAATTAAAGATGCCCTGAGAAAAGTGCAGCTAAATACCAAATTGTCAAGACCAGCACGGACGACTTCCTGGGAGAAGAGGCCTTAAGAATTAGATTGCCCCTTGGCGTGGTGATGCACGCCTTTAATCCCAGTATTTAGGAGGAGGCAGAAGCATCTCTGTGAGTTTGAGACCACCTTGATCTAATAGGGAGCTCCAGGATAGTCAGAAGTATAGAAAGACCCTGAGGAGAGAGACAGAAAGATTGAGAAAATTATTAAACTCAAGATGAATTAGCTGAAAGATCTGGTTTTCCAAATGTTGGCAGAGCTAAAAATTGTTGAGCTGCTTCTCAAAATTCTGTGAACTCTAGAAATAAGCAAAGAAAGACCTGTTAATCGTCCGTCATCCAGTGTAAAAAAGTAATAGTAGAAACTCCAAAATGATTGTGACCCATAGCTGCCCCAATAGGATACTTCAGGTTTGAGTCCAAGATAATTTTTTTAATACACACTCCAGGAACAATTCTGAGTCCCTGCAAAGTTTAAGGACTCCTGGGTTAGTGTTATTGACATGATAGGAGGTTAGGAAGACAGGCTGAGACTTTGCTAAGAGCACAAACTGGTTGGATGCAAACTTCAGGAAACTTAGAGCAGAGGGAGACTGAGTATTTCAGAGGCCAAGTAATGAAGTGATCAGAGTAATATTTAAGGAAACAGTGTACACATGCGTTCAGAGTGGGACAGTGTAAACACCCTGAAACTGATCTCAAGAGCTAAGAAGAGCCTAAGTGATAACGGCAGTGGAAATAGAGAGGTGGCAAACGAGGACTGTGATGATCAACAGATAGGGGATGGGCAAAGGGTCTCGAAGAAATAAAAGGGAGCGTAGGAAGGAACAAAGTGTCGCCTACACAGACCATCCAAATCTGTCTAAGATCATCCTTAACCCTCATAGGTGACACAGAGAAGACAGGGTTCCTGTGTGTTATTTTCTCTGCCTGAGTTATCCTTCCTCCCTCTGTCTCCATTCTCAGTTTGACTCTAGCTCAGACATCATGTCATTTAGGATTCTCACCAGGGCAGCACATACATAGCTAGCTTTCTGGAGTGGCTCTTGGATACATTGGTCCTGCACACACACACACACACACACACACACACACACACACACACACACAATTAGAGAAATACTAAGAAACAAACTTTCGATTTGTCAGTTTCCCTTCTGAAAAGAAGAAAAAAAAAAGGTTAATAATAGTGTCTAACTGGAGAGATGGCTCAGTGGTTAAGAGCTCTGACTGTTCTTCCGAGGTCCTGAGTTCAATTCCAAGCAACCACATAGTACCTCACAGCCATCTGTAATGGGATCCGATGCCATTCTGGTGTGTCTGAAGACAGTTACAGTGTACTCTCATACATTAAATAGATCTTTAAAAAGCAAAAATAAACAAGAAATAGTGTCTAACTCATAGAATGGTTATAAGATAAACAAGGGGCAATGTCTATTGCCTTGAGTGCTCATTGAGTCCGTGAGTTAGTACATGATTTCTCTCTGTAGCTTACAGACAAGTGTTATTCTCCCAGCTATCTGTAAGGTGGGGTAGCAGAATTAGTGTGGTTGGGCTTTGGATTCAGAAAGGCCAGTGTTCAAATCCCAGTTCTGCTCAGTTCTGCCAAGGATGAGTAACCTTGAACTTCATCATGCTGAACTGTTTTGCCATTTATAGGACAATGAAAATAACCCATGTCTTTTTTTAAGTTATTAGGATGACCTGAGGGAATAAGGGATACACATTTGGCCTGAATAAGGCAATCACTAAATGGAAGTTTTTATTTTAGCACAAAAAGATTGCTGTGTTTAGAATGTAGTAATCAGTTGCTCAGGGCCATCCATGGGTGAATCTTTATGTATCATCTCACTTCTTTGTCATTTACTAGAGAAGGCAGCATTAACTTTGATTTGCACAGAACTATTCTGACACATAGGTAAGCGTAACCAAAGTCTACTAACCAGGATATGGCAGAGCTGGAACTTGAACACCATAGTACCCCCAAAGTAGCTTGTTGTCTGAAAGAATGAATGTAAAGAACTTCACCCAGAATTAGGTAATGTCCAGGCCTGTTGATCTTGGTAACTAGACTGTTTATTCCTTTCCAGGCATCTCTGAAAGAGCTGATGGTGAGGTGGAGACAGAGGGCATGAGTCCTCTGACACTCTGTCTGCTGAGCATGTGGGCTGAGCCATAACCATCGCTGTTGATAAGCAGAAATTTAGGAGGAATACATCTTGAATAAACTGGGGACTCAAGTTTTTTTTTAAATCATTTATTTATTTTATGTAAGTACACTATAGGTGTCTTCAGACACCCCAGAAGAGGGCATCAGATTTCATTACGGATGGTTATGAGCCACCATGTGGTTGCTAGGATTTGAACTCAGGACCTCTAGAAGAGCAGTCAGTGCTCTTAACCACTGAGCCATCTCTCCAGCCCCTCAAGTTTTTACATAATCATCACCAGCATGATCAGATAATTTTTTCCAACATCTAGGGAAACATGCTTCCCAAGTTCCTGGTTTCAAGTTGTTTTATATCAAGAACATTTGATTTGCTGATATAAAAGCCGAGATATGAGGTCTTCCCTGGCCTGAGAAACTATATCCAGGAGACTTAAAACTAAGGAGATTTAAGGAAAGAAATTCCTATTCATTCATCTTTTTCCATTATGACTCCTTTTAAAAAAAAAAAAGATTTATTATATGTAAGTACACTGTAGTTGTCTTTAGACACTCCAGAAGAGGGAGTCAGATCTTGTTAAGGATGGTTGTGAGCCACCATGTGGTTGCTGGGATTTGAACTCTGCACCTTTGGAAGAGCAGTCGGGTGCTCTTACCCGCTGAGCCATCTCACCAGCTCCATTACTCTTTCTAATGGTTTGAAACAACAACAACAACAACAACAACAACAACAACAACAACAACACACACACACACACACACACACACACACACTTGCCACCAGTAGTGTATTGCAGAAGAATAAGAGGTGAACAACAGGAGCCAGAGAGATGGCTCAGTGGTTAAGATAACTGACTGCCCTTCGAGAGGTCCTGAGTTCAATTCCCAGCAACCATATGGTGGCTCACAACCATCTGTAATGGGATCCAGTGCCCTGCACCCAAGGCTCAAGGGTCATAGCGGAAGAGATGGGGCAGAAAGACTAAGAATCAGAAGATCAGGAAGTTGGATGTAAGAGTGCATCTCCCAGAAGTGTAAGAGAAGCTTTGCCTATGGAGTCTCACCAGCACACAGCCGGGACAAGGACTGCATGGACAGACATGCTAATACAGAAGGGGGAAATGTCATGGGGCCTCAACCATAGATAAGCAACTACAGACAATTAAGAAATACTAAGAGCCAGAGCAATAGTTTTCCCCAGGGAAGAGCTCATGGATTCGTTATCCAATACCAAGTGGTCAGAGCTGAAGTCATATATGAATATGTAACAACATATGAACTGAGTAGGTTACATTTAGGAGGGTGTGTATGTAAACAAAGAAAGGCTATGAATTAGAGAGAGAGAAAGGGACAGATAACATAGGAAAGGTTGGAAGGCGAAAGGGAAAGGGGAAATGATGAAGTTATATTTAATTAATAGTTTTTAAAAAGTATAGTGTATAGATACAGTGGAATTTTTTTGGTTCATAAAGAACTTTATATAATTTGCAGGAAAGTGGATACAATTGGAGATAATCCTATTAAGCAAATTAAGCCAGTCTCAGAAGAATATTCTATGTTTTCTCTCATTCCTGGTTATTTATAAATATATAAAATCAGTTATGTATATATGATATGAAAGTAGAGATAAAGCTTTCAGGAAGGTACAGGGGCAAGAAAAAGAGGCTAGGGAGAAGGAGTGAGTGTGTTCAACATATATACCTGTATAAAAACTTTTAAAATATTTTAAATAGGAAAAGATAAAAGTAAGTAATATACAATAAGAACCATTAATGAAATAATCTAACATTGCTCACAATGAACATTACAGAATAGCCTAATTTAAAATGAGTACAGCTTGACCTTTAATTCCGGCACTCTGGAAACAGTGGCAAGAGAAATCTCTGTGAGTCTGAGGCCATCCGTGGCTATGCAGTGAGACTGTGTTTTAAAAAATTAAACTAAAACGAGCACAGAGCTTTGCAAACAAACTTAGCCAACAGAGAGATGCTTGTGTTCTGTGTGGAAGGGATGCCCATCCCCTTTAGAAAATGGAAGCTGAACTCTGGCTGCTTGCTTGAAAACCACCCCTATTTCCTCACTCCAAGGACCTGATTCATTCCTGGAGGCCTTAGTTTGCTAATCAACCATGACATAGACTCTTCTTGAGTCCTTATCAGCCTTCCTCAGTGGGTCAATGTTATGAAGGCTAAGGGAGTCTGGCAGAGTTCCCGTTCCTCCCAGGCAGATATCACAGGGCAGCAGGGCCCTCAATAGAAGACAAACATTCCACCCCGAGCCAGATGAGCTGAAGCACCCAGAGGAAACAAGAGCACCAGGTAAAGAAATATTTTTCTGAATTTCATCACTATTTTGGGCACTGTTCAAGTTGGAGAGTATGAAGGGTTTGGTGTATGTAACAGTAAGGAGAAGTTTGTTAAGGAAGATGAGACTCGTGGAAAGGATGCTGGACCTAGAACCTCAGGACACAGTCGTCTCATAGCAGCTATGAGCATCTCAGTAACATCAGTGAGACTTGGGAGCCATGCGACCATACACTGTGCTAGCCCAAAGTCACTTAGATGTGTGGTATAGATCCCACCAATGAAAGCCACCAGGAAGGCAAACAGAAAAGAGGAAGCCATTTCTAACAGAGCTCTAGACCATGGGATAGAATTGCTTTGGAAGATCACGAGTCACTGGAGGGAGCCAAGGGATGGGTGGGAAGTTTGGGGGATGTGAGAATATTTCAAAGAGACATTAAGAGCCAGCAAGATACTTGCATTTAAGAAGGTCTCTAAAATCCCTTCTAAGCCGGGCGTTGGTAGCACACCACCTGTACTTGGGAGGCAAAGACAGGTGGAATCCTGTGATTTCAAGTTGAGCCTGGTCTATTGAGCTAGTTCCAGGACAGCCAGGGCTACACAGAAAAACTCTGTATGTAAAACAACAATGAAATGAAAAACAACAATGAAAGACCATGGTGGTGGTGGGGGGAGAACAGGTAACATAGGGAACTTTCCCTAAAGAGCCATCAAACAGCACATGGATGTGTATTCATGGAAGAGGCTGCCAAACGAAGAACCAGTTCCCCAGGTGATTCTAGCATGCTTGAAGGAAGACTTCTGGAGAGGAAGCTGGTGACAGGTCAAAGTGCAGGTCCAGCCGCAAGTAGCTTTCTCCTCTGACTGTAAACAAGCTCTGCAGGGCTTCTGTGTGCAGACAGCACATGGATACTCTTTCCCGAAGGAAGACCGTTGACTTCAGTTAATAAGCAAATGTTCTGTTTTGCAGTTAATCAACAGTTCAAGGAGCTCCATCTGAAATATTTTCTTCAGAACTCTAATTTCAATTTAGATGGCTGTTTTCTAGTCATAAAACAAAACGTTGTTGGTCACAGCTTAGCAAACAGGTCCCAAAGGCTTAGGCTCTTTTCCAAATCTTACAGGCTCTGTAGTACCAGGCAAAACTAGAATGGAAGGCAACTTCCTGCCTCATATCTCGGTGTCTGTGACAAATTCCCAGTCTGTGAATGCAGATGTGAGAAGAGCTAAAGCAATGTCTGCATTTGATTATCGATTGCATTCTTTTAAGAGTAGAACATGATCTTTAAAACTGTATAAAATAGCACCCGAAATGCCACATTTTATGAGTTTATATACTTTCTGTTTTGTTTGCTTATCTGAGACAGGATCTCATGTAGTCAAGGCTGGCACTGAACTTACTATAGCCAAGGATGTCTTGGAGCTGCTGATCCTCTGGCCTCCACCTCCCGAGTGCTGAGATTACAGATGTGTACACATACATCTGGCCTCAAAGTCTTGATCCTCCTGTCTCAGCCTCCTGAGTGCCAGGATTATAGGCTTGTGCTACCATGTCCAGCTTGATGTTTCTTTTCTTTTCTTTTCTTTTCTTTTCTTTCTTTCTTTTTTTTTTTTTTTTTTTTTTTGGTTTGTTGTTGTTGTTTTGAGACAGGGTTTCTCTGTATAGCCCTGGCTGTCCTGGAACTCACTCTGTAGACCAGGCTGACATGGAACTCAGAAATCCACCTACTTGATGTTTATTTTCATAGCAAGAGCTACCACACACAACCCCAAATTCCACTTCCTCTGTTTTCCACCGCTTTGTTTCTTAGCCCTTTGAATTTTGAATAGAGTTACTGACATCAGCTTCTAGTTCTGTACATTCTTTAACAACTCACTTAGCTCCTATGCTAACCCCGCCCCCCTTATATCTGAGCTCAGTGTTGGTGCTTCCCAACTTTAAGTGAAAATGGGATAGAATCTTCAGTAATTTTTTTTTCCATTATGGAAACTATTATCTTCCTGTTTTAATCTATGACTCTTCTTGTTGAAAAGTCTGTTTGGCAAAATTGTACAAAAACAATGCTAGCAAAGATTTCTTCCAAAGCTGGGGCCAATGGGAAAGGCCTGCAATCCCTGTTCCTCAGGAGTCTGAGACAGTAGGATCCGTCAGAAAACAGTGAGCGAAGTAAAGGCTGAGGATGTGACTCAGTGGAAAAGCGCTTGCCCAGCATGGGGAAGGCTGGAGGGCCAGTTCCCCTTGCCACCTACCTAGCTATTAAAGGATTATTTCCAATGTTAAAATGTATCTCCAAAAACGTATATCCTTGAAGAAAATATTTTATTCTCTGAACTTTTCACTAATACCAATACATCTCTGTCCTGGTTAATTCTAGGAACACGTTTCTGCTATTGCTTGGGAGTGCAGAAAATGCCCTACGCGGAGATCACGGTGAATCTGGGCAAAGTGACACTGGGAGAAGAGAACAGGAAGAAGATGACCAACAGTTGTTTGAAAAGGCACGAGAACTCGAGTCTCGTCCAGGCTGTGTGTGCACTGCTGAATTCTGGGGGAGGTGTGGTCAAAGCCGAGATCGATGACAAAAGCTACAGTTACCGATGCCACGGGCTGGGGCAGGATCTGGAAACTTCCTTTCAAAAGCTCCTCCCATCGGGTTCACAGAAGCACCTCGACTACATGCAGCAGAACCACGACCTCCTGATTTTTGTGAAGTCATGGAGCCCAGATGCCTCCAGCCTGCCACTGAAGATTTGCAGCTTACGCTCCAATTTATATCAGAGAGATGTGACCTCTGCCATCAACTTGTGCGCCAACGGTGCCCTAGAGCTTCTCAGAGAGAAAGAGTCTAGAGCCCAAAGAGGTACCCCTAGGCTACATTCTCAAGACCACATCCTCAACAGAACCATTCAGGAAGAGGAAGATATTAAGATGTGTGCCTTGGAATTTTTTAAGAAAGATAAACTCAATTATAAGGAGAAGCTTACCTTCACAGAGTCAACGCATGTTGAGTTTAAAAGGTTTACCACCAAAAAGATTGTCCCTCGGATTAAAGAGACACTGGCTCATTATGTTTCTGCATTTGCCAATACTCAGGGGGGATACATAATTATTGGGGTTGATGATAAGAGCAAAGAAGTGTTTGGATGTAAGAAAGAAAAAGTGAACCCCGACTCACTAAAAACAGAAATAAAAAACTGCATAGAAAAGTTGCCCACATACCACTTCTGTCTTGAAAAGCCCAAGGTGAATTTCACAACCAAGATTTTGAAAGTTTACCAAAAAGAGGCCCTGTATGGTTTTGTCTGTGTGGTTCAAGTAGAGCCCTTCTGTTGTGTCGTGTTTGCAGAGGACCCAGATTCCTGGATCATGGAGAACAATATTGTCACAAGGCTGAAGGTTCAACAGTGGGTGGAAAAGATGCTGGATATTCAGTCAGGTAAAAGGCGAGGGCAAGTGTTGCTGAGGTTGAGGGCAGCAGCTCTCTCTTCTTTCCTTTCGAGGGTATTCAGTCAAATAGCTTAGTTTAAAAACAAAGCCCCCAGAAACGTGCTCTTGTTTACAAACACTCTCCCACAGCGGTGTTCTTTTTCTCATATGCTTAATTACAAAGACTCTGAATCTGATCTTTTTGAAATTAAAAAAGAATGGATTTTGGCCGGGTGGTGGTGGCGCACACCTTTAATCCCAGCACTTGGGAGCCAGAGGCAGGTGGATTTCTAAGTTCAAGGCCAGCCTGGTCTACAGAGTGAGTTCCAGAACAGCCAGGGCTATACAGAAAAACCCTGTCTCGAAAAACCAAAAAAAAAAAAAAAAAAAAAAAAAAAAGTGGATTTTGGGGGCAAGTTATCATTTATCATTAGCCATGAGTTAGTGAGTTCCTTGTTTTACACTATAAAACCTTGTTTTGACAAAAGTTGGCTGATTTTCCTTGTCTACATAGAATAGTTTCACTGGGAAAACAGTCTTTAGAGAACACAATTTAAGTATGACACTGAACCGTGTGTTTCCAGGGAGACTGTGTGCGTGCCTGTGTGCGTGCCAAATCTGGACCATTTCAGTAAATCTAGAAGCAAATGTTTTAATCTGTTAGCCCCCGAGGCCCCACAACATGGGAATGAGGAAAAGCAGATACTCTGGGATAGGGGACCACCCTGAGGAAGGAGGGCTGCTGGTGGTTTTGCGTCTTGTTTAGAGTCAGCCGCGGTGATGCCAATAAGACTCACAAATAAGCTCCCTGACCTGCTTGCAGGAACAGATGCTCCCAAGGACGTCAGTCATTACAGACTTCATGACTTCAGGCATCATCCTTTGTCTTGTCCTAAATTTGATCTAGTTCCTGTTTCCCCAGCAAGATCCTTCCCCTTTCAATTCCATCTTATTGAGACTACAGTCACCTGTAACCACCATTACAGCCTCTTTGGCCATGTGGCTGCTTACAGCCCCCAAGACATTCTCCTCTTCTCCACCCCTCCTGGAGGTGCCTGCCCCTACCTCCCAGTGCTGGGATTGAAGGCATGTGCCAGCACCACCCTGCCTTTCCCTTCCTTCTTACAGGTAACCTGGTATCCAACATTTAGGGTTGGAATAAACTCAGGGATCATCACCTCATGAGAGATAGGAGAAATGACACTTGATTGAAATGGATTATCCAGGAAGGTAAAATACTTGAGACCCACAGAGCAGTTCTCAGCTTCCTTTCCTGCAGGACGGCACACCCGTTGCCTGTAGAAAGAACAATGGCAGAGTTCTTCCACTTCTGACTTTTCCCACTTTCTGTGTGCTTGTTTAGATCCTTCTGGCTTTCCTGCCACCAATGACAGTGCTCACCTGATGTCACCAGCTCTGTCTGCACCAAGAAGACCAGCATATCTCACAAAGGTCCTGAAACATAAGGAGACCCTGCAGCACCGTTTCTTTCCAGGTACACACATCTCTGTTTTGCTTTTGTTTCGTTTTTAAGACAGGATCTCACAAGCCGGGCGTGGTGGCGCATGCCTTTAATCCCAGCACTTGGGAGGCAGAGGCAGGTGGATTTCTGAGTTCGAGGCCAGCCTGGTCTACAGAGTGAGTTCCAGGACAGCCGGGACTACACAGAGAAACCCTGTCTTGCACCCCCCCCCCCAAAAAAAAAAAAAAAAAAAGACAGAATTTCACTATGTCACCCAGCCCAGGTTCATAAGCTACATCCTCATTTCAGCTGAGATCATTTAATGAAATAAAGCATAGCTCAGTGGTAGAGCATGGACCAGGTCCTGAGTATGATACCAGCATTGAAAAGGATAATTAGGGGCTGGTGAGATGACTCAGTGGGTAAGAGCACCCGACTGCTCTTCCGAAGGTCCGGGGTTCAAATCCCAGCAACCACATGGTGGCTCACAACCATCCGTAACAAGATCTGATGCCCTCTTCTGGAGTGTAATTACATATAATAAATAAATAAATCTTAAAAAAAAGTTAGAAAAGGATAATTAGGAGGCTGGAGAGATGGCTCAGCAGCTAAGAGCACCAACTGCTCTTCCAGAGTTCCATTCTCAATAACCACATGGTGGCTCACAACCATCTGTAATGGGATCTGATGCTCTCTTCTGGTATGCCTGAAGAGAGCAATGGTGTACTCATACGTAAAATAAATAGGTCTTTAAAAAGAAAAAGAAAAAGGAAAAAGATAATTAGGCTGGGAGGAATGAATAACTTATAATCCAAATCTTTTTTCTTAGAGAATGTCAAATGTAACATTTAGCAGACACAATGGTCCTACAATTACACATACACACACACACACACACACAGAGAGAGAGAGAGAGAGAGAGAGAGAGAGAGAGAGAGAGATATCTTAAATCCTCATACTCAATCTCTATTGCAGTTCCAAATGCATTGAGTTCTAATCACCTATGTCTTTTATTCTTCAAAATGTAAAGTGCTGAAGTTTCTTGGGTCTCTATCATATGAGAACTTTGTCATGCTTATTTTTTTTAATAAATAAAAATTTTAGTGTGGGTTTTTTTTTTTTTACTCAATAAGGATTACATAGAAGATCAGAGACAGGTGAATAGAGAATTCATGAACAGAGTATATGGCTCAGTTGGTAGCTAGAGTGTCTCCTAGAATACACAAAGCCCTGGGTTTGATTCCTAATGCCACATAAACAGAGCATGGTAGCACGCGCCTGGAATCTAGCACTCAGGAAGTGAAGAATCAAATTTTCAAATTCATCCTTGATCGTATAACAAGTTCAAGGCCAGCTTGGGTTCCATGAGGTCATGTCTGATCTTGACAGTGGCTTGCAAGTGATCACAGGTGCTCTGAAGAAGTTGACAGTTTGTATGGTCAGAGGACACTATGCTCTTCCTGAAGAGGTTGTTCCACTCTGGCCCCAGTAGCTGGTCTGTGGGGTGGTAGAGCTCACTGGTCTGTGGGGTGGTAGAGCTCACTGGCCATGTAGTTCTTGCTCCTTTGCTCAGCTCCCCATGAGGTTTGCTCTCTTTCCATGCTTATTTAATATAGAGGGAGTCAGAGGGTTACACACACACACACACACACACACACACACACACACACTAAAGCAAATTTTCTTCAGCATCAGCACTACTAACATTTGAATCACATCACAGAGGGGTTATTTTGTCAATTATACATTGCTTGGCTGTATCCCTGGCTTCTATTCATTAGATGCCAGAAGCCTCCTTATAGTTATAATAATCAAAAAGTCTCCAGACATTGTCTTGGCTGGTGAGATGGCTGGATGGGTAAAGGAGCCTGCCTGCAGGTTTGATTACCCTGAGTTTAATCTCTGGGCCCCACATGGTGGAAGGAAAGAACCTTCTTTTGAAAGTTGTCTTCTGACCTCCACATATACTGAACACACACACATACACAGACACACACACACACACACACACACACACACACACACAGAGGCACAGACACAGAGGCACAGACACAGAGGCACACACACAGAGGCACACACACAGAGGCACACACACAGAGGCACACACACATGCATGCACATAATAAAATGCCTTCAGACTTTTGGTTAAGAATTGCTATTCTAAGCCGGGCAGTGGTGGTGCACGTCTTTAGTCCCAGCACTTGAGAGGCAGAGGCAGGTGGATTTCTGAGTTCAAGGCCAGCCTGGTCTACAGAGTGAGTTCCAGGACAACCAGGACTACACAGAGAAACCCTGTCTTGAAAAACAAAACAAAACAAAACAAAACAAAACAAAACAAAACAAAACAAGCAAACAGGAGAATTGCTATTCTCAAAGAAGATTCTCACTTCCCCCAATGCATAAGCCTCCCAGAAGGCCCTTAAGGAAAAAAAGCACCTTCCCAGAAGCTGTGGACATCTGGCACCAGAAAAGGGCTCCAGGAGCCTGTTCTCTGTAGACTTGTCCCCAACAACTTCCCTTAGAGCTAGAGTAGTCAGGCTAGAGAAACTGTAGCAACTGCTTCGGGAATGTTCTCTTTGTAACAGCAAGTGGTTCTTTTTTAAAGATGTATTTATTTATTTATTTATTATATGTAAGTACACTGTAGCTGTCTTCAGACACTCCAGAAGAGGGTGTCAGATCTTGTTACGGATGGTTATGAGCCACCATGTCAGATCTTGTTAGGGATGGTTATGAGCCACCATGTGGTTGCTGGGATTTGAACTCCGGACCTTCGGAAGAGCAGTCGGGTGCTCTTACCCACTGAGCCATCTCACCAGCCCGGCTAGAGACATTCTTTTCCACCAGATTACAAGAGTAGCCCTGTGCTTTTTAAAGTTTTGGTAACTTCTATTCCTTCAATTTTCAGTGACACAGGAAAACCTACAATTTCAGCCAGAATCCCTCTGTAAGAAGCTGTTCTCAGATCATGAAGGACTGGAAGACTTACTGAAGGCACAGACACCCCCTTGTTCTCACGGCACTGTGATATTTTCGAGAAGCTGGGCTGGCGATATTGGTTTAACGAGAGAAGAGAAGGTCCTATGTGATGCTCTCCTGGTAGCAGTCGGCAGCCCTCTGGTACTCTATACAATCCTAACAGACCCCAGTTCAACTGGAAGATCTGACTATACTCAAAACACCGCCCTTCAGTTAAAGAGGCAGCTACAAACTCTTGGAGGCTATACAGGCAAAATATGTGTCGTTCCAAGGGTGATATACCTGACCGGCAGAGGGTCCAGACCGGATCAATCCCCTGTGTACTACCCCAGACCCTACACGCTGTCCAGCAAAGCTGAAGTGGAGGATTTGCTACAGGGCCTGGTGCTGGTCTCACTGTGTTCCAGATCTGTGCTGAGTGACCAGCTGGGCTGTGAGTTCTTCAAGCAGTGCTTAGAAGAGCAAGCCAACACACTCTCCAGGAACCTCCAGGAAACCCGGGAACTGTTCATCCACTGCCTTCCTGGAACCAGGAAGACAGCTCTTGCCATAAAGATGGTGGAGAAAATTAAGGATGTGTTCCACTGCAAACCAAAAGAGATCCTCTTTGTTTGTGAAAATGACTCCCTAAGGGATTTTGTGATGTAAGAATTTTACCACCTAAACTTAAGAAAAAAAGTTTTTCGGTCAGAAAAGTAATTGGTGTTTGTTTGGAGTACAAGGTTTTGCAATGAGTTTTCACTGTGAAAGTTAACAGTCTTCAGTTAACCATGCATGTGGTTGAGGTCTAGAATAGGTAATTTATCATGTTCAACCCCAAACTTGCCACAGACACTTGACATTTTTGTTTTTTTTTTTTTTTTTGAGATACTCCTTCTCTTCAGCTCAGGATGGCCTTAAACTCAATCCTCCTGCCTCAGTTTCCTGAGTGTTAAGATTCTGGGCCCAGCTGTGACTCTATATAGAAGTAGAAACATTTTCCCACAGGCTGTGGCCTTAGATCTAAGGAAAGTAGAAATGAGCTTGTCTTACTTTAAGTAACTTTTTGCTGGATAATTAGTGATTTGGTTGTCCAGGTAGTCACTGTATCTAGCAGGAATTTAAATTTAAATACAATTTGACTTAGTTTATAAAATATCACTGGATATAAAAAAGATCTAGTGAAAAACATTTAAGTAATTTTAGAAAGCTTATGAATGCAAGTATGGTTGGTATCTCCAGCTGTCAGTGTAGTAAATAAGTTGGACATTGTACAATTTACCAAAGAGGGCAAATTCACACTTTTGTCTTGGTGATAATTATTCAAAAAAAAATCTTATTGAGCAGAATATTTGTTAGATGGTATTAAATATAATGTCAGAGGAACAAAACCAACGAAAACTTTAAAATGCAAGTGTTGTATTACTGGTATTATACTAAAGGCCTGCCTCACACAGCTGGAGGTTGGTCAGCAGCTACTCTCCAGGGCAGGAGACTTGACTCCTAAATCATTAGGAAGCCAGGTGTGAGAGAGTGCCTGCTGGTAATTCCAGCAGTTGGGAAGAAGGGAACTGAGAGTTTGAGGCCAGCCTGGAATACCTGAGACCCTATATCAAAAGCAATCAAGCAAGTACACAAAGAAAAATAGGAGAAATAAATGAAATGAGGAGGACACAGCAAGGTCAAAGAGAGAGGTGCCAGAAAACAAGAGTAACAGATCTAACTGGAGTGGAGTCAGTGTGTGGGCATACTGGTGATGCTGGAACACACACAGATGCTGGATTAGGTAGGAAACTGTGCTAGGGAACATGCACATGAGTAAGCTCTGTGGCTAAAATTTAAAAACATGCCAGTTAAAAACCCTAATTGCCAAATACCCATGGAACCCCTATTGACAGCCCCAAAATCAGGACCGTTCCTCCAGAGCCACCCAGGCCAAGCTAGAAGAGAAGGAATGGAGTTCTGAGGCAAAGCACAGAGAGAAAACCTGTATCGTAAAATCTGTGTGAATGTGCCCTATTAATTGGATCCAACTTAGAGAAGACAAGAAGCAACCACATTTAAAAAGCATATTTGTGTAGCACATATGCACACTGCAGTGTACCACAGAAGGAAAATGGGTCCAAGAGATGACAAGCCCTGCGAATTTTTTTTCCTCCCTTTTTAGGTTTCTTGAAGGAAGTCAGCAATTGGTGTTTGTCTAACCAAAACTCAAAGGTCTTTCTGATCTTGTACGAGAAGTGCAGAAACAAAACTTGCTCTAGCCAAGATTTGAATGGATGCATACCTTTTCTGCATGTATAGATTCTGAGATGCCTGAAAGAGGAGGCGGTTCCCTAGCTCCAAAAGGGTAAAAGTTAAAGAAGTAGGAACATGCAGGAGATACTCCTGAGATCTCCTTTAGCTGTCAACCATCACAACTGGACCAGTAGAAATAACAAGGTTTCCTAACTTTTTGTTTGTTCATTTTTTTGAAATCAAGTATTGCTATGTAGGCCAGATTGACCTACAGACATTATGTAGCCCAGTCTGGCCTTGCACTCAGGATTTCCAGCCTCTGGAGTTATAGGTACAAACCTATCTAACTACTTTGTAGTAAAATTTCACGTGAAGAATTTATTTAACCAAACAATCTCTAAACTCTGCATTCTGTCAGGCACCTTGGAAGAAGAGTGTTTTGGTTGTACTTCCTCTGTTAGTGAACTGGTCTGCAAAGGAGAATTATCCTCTATTTCCAATTCAGAGAGTAAGAAAAGCTCCCGTTATCTTTGTTTCTATGCCTGACACCCTGTTTTCTCCTTCCCGGTTACAGGCAGCAAGTCACCTGCCGAGCTGTGACCCGGAGGACCTTCATGAGGGAAGAGTTCCCAAAGATTAAACACATAGTGATGGATGAGACTGAGAACTTCTGCAGTAGACATGGTGACTGGTACATGAAGGCTAAGAGCACCACCCATCCAAAAGCCAACGGGGCTGCAAATGAACACCGTCACCACGGGATCCTCTGGCTTTTTCTGGATCCTTTCCAAGTCCGGCACACAAATGGTAGTGGCTTTCCATCTCCTTCCGCTCAGTTTCCTCGGAAAATGATCACCAGTGAGATCCACTGTGCTATGGAAATTGCTAAGGTCATGAAAGATGAAATGAAGAGGATGCAAGAAAACCCTCCCTCCATCGGCTCTCAAGACACCCTGGCAATGTTCCAGGAGGCTCCCTATGAGGAAGCAATGTGTGCCCAGGCTCTTCCTGGTGTGTGTGAGATCAAGGCTAACCTGACACTAGAACAAATAGCCAACTATGTGGCAGAAAAATGTCACAGCCTGTTCCACGAGGGCTATCTGCCCCAAGACATAGCAATTCTGTACAGGAGATGGGAAGACAGAGGACAGTATAAGGATGTGTTGCTAAGAGCAATGGCCCGAGGGACAACGGAGGTTGCTTTCAACAGTGCTGCTGATGTTTGTGCTGATGGTGTCATTTTAGACAGTGTAGAACAGTTCTCAGGCATGGTAAGGAATATTGTGTTTGGGCTTAGCCCTGAATTTGTGCACTCAGAAGGCGTTCATAAACTCTGCTTCGCCTCAAGAGCCATTAAACATCTCTACCTGCTGTATGGAGGAAGGACAGCTTTTTAAAACTATTGTAAATAATACAGGAAGCCAAACAAGAACACTCTCCTCCCAAATAGGTGGTAGCTCCTTTTTAATATGACAAGAGAATGAATGAAGGTGCACCATTATGGCCTGGAGCCGCAGAGATGTGTTTCACAAATAGGTCACCCTACCAGCGGTGACTGGACCCTTTGCTCAGTCCACTACTTTTTCTCAGTGACAAGATAAATATGATTGATTCTCTGCCTCCAAACTTCCTGACTCAATCCAGCTTTCATTCTGTCACCCAAAGAGCCTAAAACAGAATGTGAATTTTATGAAATTCTCTGCTCTGGGAAATTCCTGCGATTGACCCTCAGACAGAATCCGTTTCTGAGCTCTCCATGGTACCTACTTCCTCTCCTGACCCCATCCTTGATCACACCCCCGACTCCCAGCGTTTCTAATGGGTTCCCTGATCTGTAGCTGTTTTGGGAGTGATGGTAGGATATCCTTTAGACCAACTACTTGGATTGGGTGTCTTGAAGGCAGCACCTGGGCTAGCTAACAGGGACACCCTTAGTTTTTCCTTTTCCCTTTTCTTTTCTTTCTTTTCTTTTTTTTTAAAAAATAGCCCTTTTGAAGATTTATTTATTATTTAAGTACACTGTAGCTGTCCTCAGTCACTCCAGGAGTCAGATCTCGTTATGGATGGCTGTGAGCCACCATGTGGTTGCTGGGATTTGAACTCAGGACCTTTGGAAGAGCAGTCGGTGCTCTTACCCGCTGAGCCATCTCACCAGCCCTTCTTTTCTTTTCTTTTCTTTTCTTTTCTTTTCTTTTCTTTTCTTTTCTTTTCTTTTCTTTTCTTTTCTTTTCCTCACCAAGTCTAGATTAGACTCTTGGGGTTGGCTTTCTGCTAACCAAGGTCACAGAAGGCAAACATGGTAGTGAAAGTGTCACTTCATTACTTTACAGTGTGAACTTTGTTAGTCAGTGGACTAGGGATGTTTTGCTAATTTGTACATTCATCAAGAACATAGGAAGCCAAGTGATGTGAACAGAGCCTTACAGTAAGAGTAGCTAGAGGGGCAGCCTAAACCCATGGCCTGCTGTGCTATGCGTGACCTATGGCCTGCTGTGCTATGCGTGTATTGAACAGAAGAATCCCTGGCAACCAACCAGCCAGTCCAAGTATTCTCTCTCTCTCCCTCCCCTCTCTCCCCTTCCCTCCCTCCCTCTCTCTCTACTCCTCCTCTCCCTCTTTTTTCTCTTCTCTTCCTTTTCCTCTCTCCTTGTATTGCTACACTGCCATAGTGCTACAACTGGTATAATAAAATAATCAAGATAAAGAGTTGCTTGTGGTGCGATGCTCCTAAGACACTGTTGGAGGGCAACAGAATATGATCATACCAGCTTAAGAAATAGAAAAAGAAAAAGCTCCTAAATATCTCATGGCCCAGGTGTATTCTTTTTCATTTTTGCTTATTTCCATGCCTTTTGATATTTTACACACATTGCAAGTTCTGCAATAAATTTTATATTCTACACAGCTGCTTCTTCCATTTAACTTTTGCAGAGCATTGTCACAGTGTTATTGTGCCCAGTCCTTCACATCTACCTACAGTTCTACCCTTTGCATACTCCAGCAGTATAGCGAGTAGTGGCTGCACCAGATATTACAAACTGGTGCACCCACTCTGGAAATCAGTGTGGAGAGTCCTCAAAGAGCTAAACATAAATCTGCTGGTTAAACACTCCTGGAGCATGTGCTCAAAGGACTCACCATCATACCCCACAGAAGCTCACTCAGCCATGTTCATTGCCACTGTGTTCACAATAGCTAAGAAATGCAATCAACCTAAGTGAACTGCAAAACTGAATGGATAATGAAAAAGTACATAGATAATGAAACCATTATACATATGATAAATGGACAGAGTTAGACCATATACTGAGCGAAGTCATCCAGACCCAGAAAGACAAATACCACATGTTTTCTTTTCTCTGTGATCCTTAGCTATGGATCTTTAGACATGAGTAACCATAGAAACCAGGGGAGGAAAAGAAGGCTAAATCAGGGAGCTCTAGATTGGGGAATGGCAGGTCATAGTGCTGTGAAGCAGAAAATAGGAAAATTGGGGTGAGGCTTTAACCAGGGAAGTGGAAAGGAGGGCAGTACAGAGAGGGTAATACATAACACTGAAATGTTTCATAAAACATACAGACCACATGATTTTATTCCTACCTAAAATTACATGCAATATATACATGTATGTGTATACATAGGTATATAATTTAAACAAGTTATGCCACTTGGGGTGATAATGCACGCGCGCGCGCACACACACACACACAGGATCATGAATGAGAAATATGAATTCTCTTGAGTTGTTATTCAGGGGAGCCCAAGAGACCTCCCAAAACAATATAGGCTATTGCTTGTTGCCCTGGGTTGCTTCCTAGAATTTGAAGGTAAGACCATATTGCTGAAGATGTCATGCACGCAAGACACAGGACTTGGAGGAACTGAGCTGGAACTGGCTTCAAAGTCTTCTCCCTCATGACTGGCTCTTATAGTTCTCAGAAGATGCTATGGAAGCTGCCAAGAAAGAGATGCATTTGGTAGTCCTACCCTGCTGTAAATGGTACACAGCAATGGCTGGCCTGGCAAGGTACCCACAATGGTGCAGTAGTGGCTCCTTTATTTGGGGGTTACTAACATCTGTCTCATTGGTTGGACTGAAGACCTGCTCAACAGGAGGGCATTCATGTCTAGTGCTGTAAACCTAGTCAACTACCCACAGCCAGAGAGGCTGTAGACTGGGGAGGAGGACTTAGTACTGCTACTTTCAGAAACCAATAATTAATAATAATATAAATCATAATTTGTTTTCTCAATAGAAAACAAATAAGCAGAGTTCTCACCCCTCATCAAAAAGGCTTCTTTTTGCAGTAAGTAGATGGACTATTATAGAGATCTACAACTGTTCAAAATGCAGGTAATATGTAACTGGAGGTGCCAACCACACCTATATCATATAGCTGCAATACAACCCCTAAATCGAAGGCTTAGGGAAAATCATGGAAAGGGGATGGGGCAGGAAAGTAAATGTACAGATGAGAAATTTCTAGATTGCATCCCCTAGACACAACAGGGAAGCTGCACTCATGAGCTCTCAACATGACCAGCATAATGACACCACCAGTTGACCTGCTAGTGGGGACAGGGGAAAGTCCACATGGTCCCATCCTTAGACAAGCTGAAGGAGGGCAATGGCTGCCGAGACAGGGAGAATTGGTCACTTTCAGAGATGAACTGCCACATAGGTTGTCTACTCTCAAGAGGTCAGCCCTGAGTACATGCATATATGAGCAAAGCTAAATGGACTCTATATGTAATGTGTGTGTGTGTGTGCATATGTATGCATACACACAAGTGTATATATATAACTAATAATTTTAAAAAATGGTGATCATGAATTCAGGAGGGGGAAAGGGAGGGGTAGAAATGATGTAGATGCAGTGTTAGTATATAAAAAATTAAAAACAAAAACTATTACAAAAAAAGAGTCAGAGCCCTGTGATGTGGGCTTGGTTGTATCACTCATTCGGACCTATGAAACTTCAGTTGCTGTGATGTGCACAGAGGCTAACTGTGTGCTCTCAGCATGCGTTTGCTCTTTTGCATTCTTGCTGATGGCACAGAAAGAGCATGGCCCAGATGGCTGGTCACTCATAGATAAGCAAGAAACATATGAAACCAACCTTAACTCAGTTCAGAGCCAAGTTCAAGTCATTCCAACTAGATCAGCCAGATCCCAACAGATTGTAACTATACAGATGGGACAATAAATATCATTTTACAACTGAGATTTCAAGGTTGTTTTGTATGTAGCAGCAACTGAAGGATGCAGGGCAACTATGTTACAACACAGTCTTCATAGCATCCTTCTGTGTGGCTGCACATAGTCATGCAACCTTTTCTTTTTCTGGTATAGTCACAAATACCCAGAGATAGGGTTGCTGGATTAAAGGGGTGAGATAGAGAAATAAACACCTTATTTATATCGATGGGAAGGGCGCAGAATGCTCAGTGATCACATTTGTTAATTTATAGCTTTGAGTGGTGGTGGTATTAGATTTGTTTTTGACCCTAGTGCTGAGGGTTAAAGCCAAAGCCTTTTATTGCTAGACAAGCCTCTAACTCTGAGCCACACCCCTAGCACTTCATTAAAAAAAAAAGGTTTGATTTATTTTTAATTATGTGTATGTGTGTATGTATTTACAGATGAGTGTATTTACAATTGGTTGTGAGCCACTGGATGTTAGGTGCTAGGAATTAAACTCAGGGCTTCTGGAAGAGCAATGGCCTCCCTTAAATGCTGAGTGGTTTAATCTCTCCAAGTTGCATTCACCCCCCTCCTTTTTGAGACAAGGTCTTGTTATGTAACTGCCAAGGGCTAGAATTGTATGCCTGTACCATCAGTCTGACAAAGTTTTCTTTTCTTTAATTTAAATAAAGGGTGGGGGAGAAGCTGATATCAGCATCTGGTTATAAAGTTGTGTACTCATGTCTCAAAAACAGTTGACTGCAAAGGAGCGTTTGGGGTAGAGGTATGACTAATCGCTGTAATCCAGAGCCTCAAAGAAGTGACTTGGATATTTGTGGGTAGAAGCATGAATCATTTAATCTTGATGCTGCATAAGTACAGTTTTAGAGAAAAGACACTGTTCACGAATAGGACTTTAAAAATAAAAAATAGAAAACAAAAGTAGTATGTTTTAGCCAATCATAGTGGTACATACCTTTAATTCCAGGACTCCATAACTGAGCTATAGCCTCAGGCAGGCTGACCTTGAATTTATAGTCTTGTTTGTCTTGGGGAGTTGCTAATACCAAACTCTTACTCTGCAGTCTTTTACTAGCAAGCGAAAAGAATCTCCATACAGATATATAAGTTCGTTACTAAGTGTGTCAAAATAAAATAGAGAAAAAAAGAGTATGAGCACAAGTTAAATAGAAGTAGAAGCTTTAAATGTTACTTTTCAACCAACGTTAGGAACCCCCGAGGGGGTGCACCGTTCCTGGAGGTACTGCAATACCAGGTCGATGCGTGGAGTGGACGGAGCAAGCTCCTATTCCAACTCCTAGCTCCAAAAATCCATTTAATATATTGTCCTCGGATAGAGGACGTATCAGATATTAAACTGATAAGAACAGATACTACACTTGATCTTAGCCAAAAGGCCGAGAAGCGATAACCTGAATTGGTGCTACGCTTGCATCACTAACTCATACAATCACTTTTACCTTAGGGTCACAAACACTCACGAGCCTATAAACACGCACTAGGCACCAACTGTCAGGTTCTATTATTTCCACATCTTTTACTCCATGAAAACTCTGTGAAATTAAGAATAGGAAGAGAAGTTTGCGTTGCTCTTTTCTTTCCCAGAATTCCGGGAGACAGGGCCATGTCTCATTTGCATGCCCCGCCCAGCACGCCATCATTCTTTTAGCCCTGTGCTGCGGGATATCATCAAGGTGCTGCTTGACGGATAGACTGAGGACCTGGTGCTTCCAGGTTCTTCTTCGCAAATTTTCAGACGTAGAGTTGACAACACCCACCACAAGAGGTTCTCCACTCCCGACTCCAGATGTTATCTAGTTCATCTTGCATCGCGTCTCGCCTTGAAATGAGATTCATGATAGAGGGGAGGGGGCCGGTGCCCTTCCTGACTTTGACTCCTGGGAAGACAAATTCTGATCTGCTCAAGTGGACAGAGCCTTGGGAGATGGGCTCTCTGAATTTCAGCTTCTTTTCTGTAACTATTGTTCTGGGGTTTTGCTCTTTACCCCTTATCCCATCATTCATTCCCTTCCTTGTCGTCTTGCCCGTGAAGCCCAGACTGATCTGCAATTTTCAGCGATCCTTCTCAGGATCAGTCTCAGCCTAGCTCAACAGCCGGCTTCCACTCTTGTATATTTTGAGATACAGTCTTTTTGTAACCTTGGCTATCCCAGAACTTGCTGTGCCAACCAGGCTGGCTTCAAATTCAGAGATCCTCCTGGCCCCGACACCCTAAAGGTGTGGGTCATCACACCTGACAAAGTTCCTTTCTTTTTTAAAAAGAGACTGAAATTCACTTTTGGTTGGGCTTTATGGCAAGGACCTTTAATCAACTCCACAGTCTGGTCCATGGGGTACCCAGTGTTCCAGGCTAGCCCTGGCTCCTCCGTGAAAGTTCAGTGGGGGTTGCGGGAAGAATGTGGTGAAGTTCACATACATTCAAGGACATTGCTCAGGCCTTATGGTTATTTTCTGTTTTTCTTTTCTCTTGCTCTCAGGGACCCTTAGTGTAACAGAACCCCAGACTTTAGTAGGTCTCCTGTCTTAGGTTTTTATTGCTGTGAAGAGACACCATAACCAAGGCAACTCTTACAAAAAGCATTTATTTGGGGCTGGCATATAGTTTCAGAGGTTTAGTCCATTATCATCATGGTGAGAAGCATGGAAGCCTACAGGGAGACTTGGTGCTGGAGGAGCTAAGATTCCTACATCTTGATCCAAAGATAGCCATAAGGCAATTGTGTGCCACTCTGGGTGTAGCTTGAACATGGGAAAGTTCAAAGCCTGCCCCCACAGTGACACACTTCCTCCAACAAAGCCATACCGGCCCCAATAAGGCCACATCTTCTAATCGTGCCAAGTATTCAAACACATGAATCTATGGGGGCCATTTCTATTCAAACCACCACACCCTTAGCAGACTTTAGCACAACTGTCTTCATGATTGAAGTACCATTCAAGTTGTAAAACTCAGCACAGAGTCCGCATCAACTGTCAAAATGAAAAGAAGGGCCTAATCTATCCAAGTCCGTATCATTCTGGGAAAGTCTAAAAACATACTAACCTTGCTTTATAGCTTCTGCTCCTGGCTAACTGTTCTTGTTAACTGAAATGTGTCAACCCAGGATTTGTTTTTTATGCTTAAAAGATCACCCTGAAGAAGGCTCGATGTTACACTGGGATCCTGAACATCTAGTGTAGTCACTGGTCCACTAATAAAGACATGGCTTAAACCCATGTCTGAGCAGTCTTCTTTGGTATCTACCCCACAACGTTAAGATGTTATTCCTCTCATACTGGTCAGTTTCTTCCATATAAATAGGCCCCCCTTCTGATTTCAGTTGGGAGGGTTTCTCTTGGAAATTCAGGCAACATCATTAGTCCTGGTTTTACTCAGTTATTGATGGCCAGTTGATAGCATCAAGAGTCCATGTCTCAGGGCTGGAGAGATGGCTCAGCAGTTAAGAACATTGACTGCTCTTCCAGAGGTCCTGAGTTCAATTCCCAGCAACCACACAGTGGCTCACAGCCATCTGTAATGAGGGATGTGATGTCCTCCTCTGGTGTGTCTGAAGACAGTGACAGCTTACTCACATACATGAAATAAATTAATAAATCTTTTTTAAAACGTCCATGTCTCTCTCTTGTCTTCTCTTTCCTCAGGAGATTCCACATAGCAAACATGTGAGTTCCTATCAGCGGCCCTGTGTGTGACCTTTAGCTTGCTGTCACAGTGGTCTCTGATGTGACCATAGAAGACACAGTTGTGTAGGTCTGCAGCTTTGGAGGTCTCTGTCTGATCTAATGGACCCTGTTGCTTTCAGGGGCAGCACCTGGGGACATCAAACCTGTGGAAGAACATGGTTCTCCATCTCATGGTCAAAGGTGAAGAGATGAAGGGGCCAAAGCTGTCCAATTCCCTTCAAGACCTTCTGAGACCACACAAGCTCCTGTTGTGCTCTGTTTACAGTACTATGGGATTTTTTTTTTTTTTTTTGAGAGTCTCCACAGGGACACATCCTCAAGAACCCACCAGTCCCAATTAGCGTCACTCTGAGGGACAGACCTTTTAACATGCACATCTTGGTGATACTCAAGGTTCAAACTATTGCAGTCTACTCTAGTTCCCCAAAGTTCAGGTCCACCTCACAAAGGAAAGCACGTTTAACTCACCACTAAGAGCCTTAAGTCTCAACATCCTCTGCTGCCTACCTGTGACACAGATATCTCTCACCCTGAATAGTTCACTCTGACCACCTCTGCTTGTATTCCAGTTTGGGAATCTTAATGGGGTTCCTTTTCTCTGTCTGCTAAAGAATTAAAGGCAGGAAAAACTGGAGCACAACAGAGAGGGTGGGAGGCATGAAATCTCAGACACAGCACACAGCAGTCGCAGGATCAGTCTGTAAAAGGCTTTTCTTAGGGGGTGAGGAAATACACAGAGCAAGGCAGACAGAAAGCTAAAGACCCTTAGCAAAGCAGAGGGGCACTCAAGAAGCTGAAGCCCCGTCTCTCCCTGATGTCTGAGGACTCTTCTTAAGGGTCTCCTACCCCCAATTTATGATTCTTCCATTTGAGCAATACCTGGAAGCCTGGCCTTGAACTTGTTGGACTGCTCCACAGGTTATAGGAGGGCCCTATTGTCAGGAGAAAAAGCCCACTAGGCCTTTGTTTGAGACAACCAACCTTTTGTGTCAGGTCAGAAGGATGACCATCTTGTCATTTTACAATCTCTATGAACTAATCATGGCCTCTCTCTCTCCCTATACCTTTCCCATGTGTAAGAAAAGCCCTTCAAACTCCATCTTCTCTCATGAGCTCTCTGGTAGTTTGACTATGCTTGGCCCAGGGAGTGGCACTATTAGGAGGTGTGGCCTTGTTGGAGGGAGTGTGTCACTGTGGGAGTGGGCTTTAAGACCCTCCTCCTAACCGTGTGGGAGCCGGTCTTCTGTGTGCCTTCATATGAAGATGTTGAACTTAGCTTTTTCTGCACCATGCCTGCCAGGGTGCTGTCATGCTCCCACCTTGATGATAATGGACTGAACTTCTGAATCTGCAATTCAGCCTCAATTGAATGTTGTCCTTATAAGAGCCGGGCGTGGTGGCGCACTCCTTTAATCCCAGCACTTGGGAGGCAGAGGCAGGCAGATTTCTGAGTTCGAGGCCAGCCTGATCTACAAAGTGAGTTCCAGGACAGCC
>NC_034603.1:50885034-50892544 GCF_900095145.1 Mus pahari | reverse complement strand
AAAAAAAAAAGACTTGCCTTGGTCATGGTGTCTGTTCATAGCAGTAAGACCCTAACTAAGACATGTTCCATTTCAGACCCGTACCATTTCTTTCCTGGATTCCTTGCTTCATTGTTTGCTTTTTATTTTTTTTATTTTTTTATTTTTTTGTCCCTTCCTCATTTACCTCTCTCTCTTAAACCACTATGGTGTTTTGAATAGAAATCACTACCATAGATTCATGTGTTTGAATGCTTGGCCCATAAAGAGTGATACTATTAGGTGTGGCCTTGTTGGAGTAGGCGTGGCCTTTTTGGACAAAGTATTTCACTGTGGGGGTGGGCTTTGAGGTCTCCTACGTTTAAGCTATGCACACAGTCTCCTCCTTGCTGCTGAGGATCAAGGTGTAGAATTCTCAACTTCTCCTGCACCATGTCTGCCTGTCTGTTGTCATGATCCCTGCTATGATGATAATGTACTAAACCTCTGAACTGTAAACCAGCCAGTAAAATTTATTCCTTTATAAGAGTCGTCACAGTCATGGCATCTCTTCACAACGCTGAAACCCTAACTACTACAACCACTTTCCTTTTCAACCACAATGACTAGGAAATATACAGCCCTAGAGTTTCCAATGGGAAATCATCATTCAGATGTGTCAGGCTTTGCAAAAGGGAAGCCTCAGATGAAGGCAGACTCTGTCAGACTCTGTAGATCCCTGGGATTGGAGCTCAGGCCTTCAGGCAAGGTGGCAGATACCTTTACCCTGTGAGTCATTTCACTGTCACTCACACATAATTCTTCAACTAAGGATTTCCATTTTGCCTGGAAAACTGACCCTCCAGCCAAGCATGTCATCATCACTAACTCCCTGTCCATCATCACTGGCCCTCTCATGTTCTACTTCTCTTCCCCCACACAATTAAAGCCATCTTTTACTTGGGTTCCTGCTTCCTATTTTCCTAGATTAATACTAATCCTATCCTGTCACCCAAAGAGGCTGTCATTAAGCAGACAACTGCGGCTTTTGTTGAAACTCTCTGCCAATGATCCACCTGTGAGTTTCCACAGCCTTGAGAGTGTAACAACTTCCTAGGTCGTCCATGATGTGCCCCACAACTGTCGTGACTTCACACTGATGTCACCTCCATCTACAAGTGTTTCTAACGTGTCTCAGCCCCAGTGGCTGTTGTATGGAGGAAGAATGGTTAGGTGTCCTTTAGTCCAGCTACTGTGACAGATGTTAAGAGGTGCTCATGCAGCTATGATAATGTGTCTTCTTACTTCCTTGGTCTTCAAAGGTCTAAGCCACAATTCTGAAAACCACAGTCCCAAGTCAACAAAACATCTAAAACCCCAAAGCCTGGAAACCCAATAAAAATTCTTTAAGAGAAATTGATGATGTTTTGTAAAGATCATTTATTTTATAAACATATTAAAATGGCAGAACCTTTGTTTGGCATCCAAATTTTGGTTAGTATAACTTCCCAAATAGAACAATGAAGCTTCATCGAAGAAAGATACAAGCAGAAGAATTGTATTCATAAAGATACAGCTCTGAGAACACAGTAGATGAAAAATGAAGTAGATTTTAAAGACAAATCATACTGATAAAGAAATGGATTGTACTGGCTAGTTTTGTGTCAACTTGACACAGGCCTGAGTTATCACAGAGAAAGGAGCTTCAGTTGAGGAAATGCCTCCATGAGATCCAGCTGTAAGGCATTTTCTTAATTAGTGATCAAGGGGGAGGTGCCCTTGTGGGTGGTGGCATCTCTGGGCTGGTAGTCTTGTTTCTATAAGAGAGCAGGCTGGGCAAGCCAGGGGAAGCAAGCCAGTACGTAACATCCTTCCATGGCCTCTGCATCAGCTCCTGCTTCCTGACCTGCTTGAGTTCCAGTCCTGACTTCCTTGGTGATGAACAGCAGTATGGAAGTGTAAGCTGAATAAACCCTTTCCTCCCCAACTTGCTTCTTGGTCATGATGTTTGTGCAGGAATAGAAATCCTGACTAAAACATAGATCAAAAGAGAAAACATGACTAAGGATGACTGGCACCTGTGAGCACCCAGCTCATAGCCCCTGTCATCAGAACTCTTGTGAAGGGCAACCAGTCTTTTGATGAGTTCCATCAAAAGTCATAGCATGTAACTACTGTATATATATAATCAACCCTATGGGCCAAATGTTGGGAAATTTTATCCTTCATAAATATAGATGTACAATGAGGACATTCCATCCTTTATGAAGGGAATACCAACATTTCAATTAATGCAAAATACTCACATGTAAACTCAATGCTGTAAATACCCTTACAGTAGGTATTAATCTACAGCACAGTGACTCGATGTATGTATATAACATGTAAATTGTATACACATAACATGTAAGTCACATATATATACATATATAACATGTAAATAGTATATATAACATGTAAATCATATATATACATATATAACATGTAAATCGTATATATATATATATATCATATAAACTGGATGTACATAACATGTAAATTAAAGAAATAGATTAAAACAGAAAATATGTTTTTCTTGAAGACACAGAACATACTCTACTTGCAGAAAACAAATGTATTTATTTTCTAGTGTCTTTGGCCTTTTTTGGAAACTTCCCATATTTAATATTTGCCATTGTAAGCAGTTTCCACTTAATTTCGACATAATCAGAACCCTGCCTCTGTGATTTTGGACACATATAAAGTCCTTCTTCAGGCTGTAAAATACACACCACAGGGGGCTGGTGAGATGGCTCAGCTGGTAAGAGTACTCGACTGCTCTTCCAAAGGTGCAGAGTTCAAATCCCAGCAAACACATGGTGGCTTACAACCATCTTTAATGAGATCTGACTCCCTCTTCTGGAGTGTCTGAAGACAACTACAGTGTACTTACATATAATAAATAAATAAATCTTAAAAAAAATACACACCACAGGTTTAGCAGCAGTGGCACACAGGGCTGAGCAGCAGCACCATGACAACATTGCCTTATACCGCTTACTTCATCATTTACTTTGTGAACGTTTCTAGAAAGAGTTTCTTCCATGCACTAAGGGCGCCATGGATTTCATCAGTGATCAGGACTGGCTGCAGGGGTGGTGGTGGTAGATACACAGGGACACTTGGCTTTTACTTGTTTGTTTGCATGTTTTGAGATAGGGTCCTTTGCATAGCCCTAGCTCTCCCGGAACCCTCTACATGGACAGGAATGGTCCGTCTCTCTTCAAGTACTGGGATTAAAGTCATGGACCACATGCCCAGCTCAGGGACACATTTTCAAAACCATGTTTTATCATTGCCTTCTTGAACAGCCAATCCCTTTCCCAGATTTTGGTTTTAATCTCTGTGTAGTTATTCAAAGACACAATTTTGATATTTTCTTTAGAATCAGAAAAGTAATTTTTCATATAAATCACAATTTATGACATTCTTCACAAAGTTAACTACTGATACTTGTAGAAATAAGCAAGGACCCCTGAGCAAGTGAGTGGATGTGGAAATCATAGCATGTGCACAATTACGTTCCTTGCATGCTCAGCCTGAACTGAGTGTTTACTCGTCCATAAGGAAGAATGAAGTGCATCATTGCAGGAAAATGGGTGGAACTGAGGATTATATGACATGAAATGATACAGAAAGACAAATACAGTGTATTTATTCTCACATGCAGTATACAGCTCTTTGAAAAGATTTTTTTTTTAAGTTTTATTTTTATTCTATGGACACATTGGTGTTTTGCCTGCATGTGTGATGGAGTCAAATCCCCTGGAACAAGAGTTACAGACTGTTGTGAGCTGCTATATGGATGCTGAGAAGTAAACTGGGATCCTTTGGAAGAACAGCCAGTGTTCCTAACCACTGAGTCATCCCTCCAGCCCCATAATATAGCTTTTGAAGGGTATGAAAGCACAAGGGAGACTTATGTAGGAAGAGACTTAAGTCCCTCATGAGGGTGGAGGGACAAGGGAGGGTAAAGAGGAGCCCCATGATCAAAGGGTATTCCACAGATGATAATATCACATTGAAACCCTCAATTGAATGCTATTAATACCAATTAATAAGAAAGAGGCTCCTGGGATTGGAAAAACATCACCATCAACAACACATCAACTTTGCTTCTGACTTCCTATTTCAGGTGTTTGGAAGCTGTAGTTGCCTTTGCTGTTTGAACTCTAGGGGGCACTCACAGCTAAAATGACAGCTACAGAACCAACCTCTGAGGGTAGGGAGTATGGTTGGAAGGCTAAGGTGGGGCATTACAGTGACTTGGCCAATATCACATAAATCCACCTTTTCATATGGGTCCACTGTTGTTGGGTACCCTCCAGGAACTCCTTTGTCTCCAGCAACTGAGTTTGCATGAGTCACTGGTGCTCTCAGTGCCATCCCAATATGGGCACTCAGGACTCTTTTATGCATTGTATATTTGTAGATGTGTCAGGGGGCTGTGTGTTGTTGTTGTTAAATTTTTTGTAGGCATGAATGATGCCTTTGGAGGTCAGAAGATGACTTTGAGTTACAAATGGACGTGAGCTGTCCTTTGGGTGCTAGGAATAGTCTCTTGGTCTTGTAGAGGAGCACCAGTGTTCTGAATTACTAACCCATATATCCAGCCCTTGTCTCTGTCTTTCTCCCACTCTTCCTCCATTCCTTCCTTTATTTCATTCCTTTTTTTATGTTCCTCTCTATTTCCTTCTTTTGTTTACTAAGATAAGTACTATGCATTCAAACTGCAGAATACACATATGAAATATGTATATATAACTGGATGGCTAAATTAAGTGAGTTGATGTGTACATTACTTCATACTAAAGTGATTCATGTTGTAATTTTTGTGCAGAAAAAACCCAAACATCTACTTCTATAGCTAGGTCTGGGGGAGCATCCTGCAATCCCAGCTACCCAGAAACTACTTGAGGCAAAAAAGATCACATGTTCCAAGCCGGCTCGGAATGCAGATTGAGCTCAAGGTCAGCATGAGCAATTTAGCAAAACTTGTTCTCCAAATATCAAGTAATCAAAGGGTTGGAGACAGAGTTCACAAGCAGAGCCCGTGCCTGCATGTTCACAGCTCTAGGTACAACCCCAGAATACAAACACGAGCCTAACGTGGTAGCTTTGAAAAGGAGAGCACACTGTTGTTTGCTGTAGGCACCCTAAAGAGCTACCTCTAACCTCTCTCTAGAAGGCCTTCCTGCGCACCAGGCACCGACTGAACCAAGGACAGTCGCCCGAGGGAACCACCCAGTGCTCCCCCCCCTCTCCTCCCTTCGGCCCTTGGGATGACTGAGCCGCCCCCGGGGCCCCCTTTTGTTCTCAGTTCTTCTGAGGTGTCCAGCAGTGTCTGGGATGCCTGAGACTGAGAACCTATTACCTACGACTGCCCCTTGTCCATCCCTGCTGACTGGGTCCGAAGCTCCCCACAGCCAGACACCTACCTGGGACCACATGGAAAGCACATGGCAGTCTCCACTTCGGCCTGCCCAGAGCACCAGAACTCTGGTGGGATGCAAGTTTTCTTCCACTCTCTTTATTTCCTCATGCTACAGGCTCCCACTGCCCTGCATTAGGAGACTCCCTACTCTCTGCCAGACTCCTGGCCTGGAACATGTGGCATGCTCCTCACATAAAGAAACATGTCCTATGATCATATAGGCCCAAAACAGAGTCCTCCATGCAAATGAGGTACCCAGAGGCCCAGAGGGCTTAGCCAATAAGCTTCCCTTCCCAGATATTCCTCCCTGCAAACATATTCAATCTCAGGTCTACCCTGAGAAGTGGGTATGACACAGTGTGGATCCATTTTCCATGATGAACAGCCAATAAAGTGATTAGAACCTTGGACTGTCTCTTTCATCAAAGTCTGCCATGGGGAGTCATGTAGAAGGCATTCAACTACAGAGTCACAGTTTAATTCTCCCATAGAAGGCCTCTCTGCGCTCCCAGCCACAAATGCCACCAACCTGGCATCTGCCAAGATAAGGACAATCACTGCTGGGACAAGCCTGGATTCCTGCCCCTCCTCCTGGGCTAGTCACTGTTCCCAGCCAGTGAACCCTGACTCCATTCTCAGCTCTTCTGAGACTCCCAGTGGTGCCTAGATATCTAAGAGTCTGATAACTCCTTGGCCCCATCTTTGTCACACAGGCTTGGGGATGCCAGAAATCAACTCCAGCTTTCCCACATCTCAGACTGTGCTTTCCCACCACTGGAATGGTGTCTAGGAGCTTCCTTGTAGCCCAGCACCCTCCCCAGCAGTCTCCTGGGATAAGCTCAGCCAAATTCTCTGTGTTCAGGCTCCCCAAAACGTCGTGCATAATGGTGGGGTGGGCCTACACAGAGCCACGTACGTGTTCATAGATGACTTCCCTTTAAGACTCCGTATCAGTCCTCCCCCCTCTCTCATGTGTGTGTGCGTACTACATCTTCTGTTTCTGTCTTCTGTCTGTGTAGTCTTAATCTGGTTCCATATTTTGACTCTATTAAAAATGCTGCAACCCTAAATTCATGCAGCTGATTCCTTGGTATCATGTCTCACTTGCTGAGGTGGCACCATATTTTTGAAGATATCCACTCTCATTCATACTCTACTCACAAAACTCAGACATCCCTTTACTCCAAGTACAATACTGACAGAACCTAGTTCATGCAGTTCACCACCCCGAGGCTGCTGTTTCCAGGGCAATGACAACTTCCTTTAGTATCCACACGTGCCACGCCCACTCTAGTAGTGACTCGAAACAGGTCTGAAAACTTGGACACAATCCTGAGACACAAGGAGTTTCAAAAGAAACTCAGCTTCCTGGAGTCCTGGCATTTCTAATAACCCATATACTCAAACCCTATCCACGTGTTAGTATGGTGTATGCTCTCTTTCAGTATCATAGTGCCTTTAAAGATTGAATCATAAGTGAGCCTCCACCTGTGTTCCAAAGTCCTAAATTATCCGTAAAGCCAGGAGCTCAGAATTCAGTAGAAAAGGTTACCTATTCATCAACATTCTAATTCACTTCTAGTAAAGACAGGTGAAACTAATAAGGCATTACAAAGAGCAGAGCCAAATAGCTCAGGGCTAGTCTGCAGAGGACAGGGAATACACACTGGCCTGGTGAAAATGTGGGTTTTAAATCCCCCTAAAACAGGTTTTTCTGCTAGGCCCAAAGGAATAGTATAATGGAGGATTTACTGGGGGCCCCTGACACTGGGGTTTAACTATTGACTAGCCTTGCACGTGGCTTCCTCCTCATGCTGCCTGGTTCACCCCCCTCCCCCGTCTTTTGATGTATACAATCCTTTGTCTTGTGTCACTGTAACTGGGGATGTATCCTGCCCAGCTTTTCTTGTTTGTTCTGTATTAAAATTGTGATGCTCATTTTAAACAATACACTCAGTTTACACACACTCTCTCTTGTGTGGACTGTTTGTCACTCACCAAATCCTCGCTCATCTGCAACTGAGACCTGTTCCATGTGTAGGGCTAAAAATTAATAAGCTGCCTAGCTACCCAAAAGAA
>NC_034603.1:50680826-50701722 GCF_900095145.1 Mus pahari | reverse complement strand
GTGTATCAGGCACCCATAAGACTAAATACTTGACTTTGGAAAAGATGGTAACCTATGTAGCAGATAAGTGTGATGTTTTCTTAAGTAAAGGCTATTCTCCCCAAGATATTGCAGTGCTTTTCAGCACAGACAGTGAAAAGAAAACCTATGAGCGTATGTTCCTGAGAGAAATAAGGAAGAGGAGGAGAGCATCTCAGGTGAATGTCACGTCTGTCTGTCATTCTAACATGTTTGACAGCATCCGTCGATTCTCGGGACTGGAAAGAAGCATTGTGTTTGGTATCAATCCCATTGCAACGGAGCAGCCCATTTCCCACAACCTATTGCTCTGCCTGGCTTCCAGAGCAAGGAAACATCTATATATCCTGTATCTTTCANCTCCTGAGGGGCATAGCTCAACAGTGGCATGCTGATAGGGATATATGAGGTCCTAGGTTCAATCTCTGATGATGAGAAAGTAAACTCAAGTTGAGGTCCTTCAGGACAAGAAGAAAGATAAAGATATAACCAAACCTTGTTCTGTAGTTTTGAAAAATGTAGGAAAAAAATTACCAATGTATATTGTAACTAACTGTGACTGAAAACAAAGTAGGAGAGAAGGCTGGCAAGGCAATGTACACATGACATATGCAATGGGAATATTGAGACCATAAGGATGGAAAGGAGAGATGAAGACAACACAATACAGTAAGTCATATCCAATTCTTAAAACAACCTTCCATTTTAAATTGGTAAATACATTTATGAAAATATTTTATAAAGATATAAAGACTAACAACATAATATTAAGTGCCACTGGGGTCTGTGCCTAGAGCTGATCCTGTGCCACAGCACTCCATACCCAAATACTGCTGGGAAAGAACTGGCCTCCCAGAAGTGCAGACAAGCCAGTGAGCATAAGTAAGACCACCACTTCTGTTCAGAGGTATCCGCCCAGAACCCTCAGGACACAGGAACCAAATCATGAGAGGCAATGACAAGAACACAAGCAACAGATACCAAGGCCACTTGGCATCATCATAACCCAGTTCTCCCTCCACAGTGAGCCATGGTTACCCCAACACACCAGAAAAGCAAGGCTCTGATTTAAAATCAGATTTCATGATGATGATAGAGAACTTTAAGAAGGACATAAATGACTCCCTTAAAGAAATACAGGAGAACATGGGTATACAGGTAGAAGCCCTTAAAGAGGAAACATAAAATTCCCTTAAAGAATTGCAGGAAAACACAACCAAACAGAGCCTGACATATACAGAGGAGGAATCTCACAGACAACCATTGGACTGAGCAAGGGGATCCCCGAAGGAGGAGTTGTAGAATTACTGAAGGAGCTGAGGGGGTTTGCAACCCATGGAGGGAGCAACAGTGTCAACAGGCCAGACCCTCCAAAGCTCCTGACGACTGGACCACCAACCATAGAATACACGTGGAGGGACCCATGGTGCAGGCTGCATATGTGGCAGAGGTTGGCCTTGTTGGACATCAGGTGGGAAGAGAGGTCCTTGGGCCTGAGGGTGTTTGAACCCCCAGTATAGGGGAATGCCAGGGTGGGAAGATGAGGCAGCACCCTCAAAGAAGCAGGGGGAGAAGGGAGGGGTAGGGGGTATCCGAAGGGGACACCTGGAAAGAGGAAAGCATTTGAAATGTAAATAAAATATCCAATAAAAAAAGAAAGAAAAATATTTTTGAATTTGTCCTTAAGGTCTATGTTTAGAAGAGAGGTGGAGAAACTGACTCAAGTGTGTTTAATTCTCAACAATGTAATTTGACATTTTGCTTTTATTATTCTTTTTTTAGATAGATTGTCTTATAGCTCAGCCTGTTCCCATACTACTATGAAGTTGAGGTTGTCCTTGAATGCTTGACCTTCTTGTTTTATATCCTAATTTCTAGGAGTATAGACCTTATAGACCTTCATAACACACTCAAAAACCTCAACTATATTTTAAAAAATTGTTTTTACTAACCTGAAATCATTTCTTTGTCCTTTTGACTTTAAAGTTTCATTACCAGTTTTCAGAAAGAATAGCCTGAAAATATTCTCTGTTTCAAAGTCATGATGGATAACTGATTCATACACCAGCTGGTATGAGGCCCCAACACATACATACAGTAGAGGACTTCCAGGTCTATATTCATTCAGAAATGATGCACCTAACCCTCAAGAGACTGGAGGCCTTCAGGGAGTTTAGGGGTCAGATGGGGCGGATGGTTGGGACATCCATGGTCAGGTGGTCAGGTGTCAGGTGGGGAGGAGGTGTGGGATGTGGAACAGTTGGAGGATGGGAGGGGAGGGGCGGGGAATGGAATATAGAGTATAAAAAATGAATTACAAGTAAAATTCAATTTTTTTTTTTTTTTTTTTTTTTTTTTTTTTTTTTTTTTTTTTTTTTTTTTGGTTTTTCGAGACAGGATTTCTCTGTGTAACCCCAGCTGTACTGGAACTCACTTTGTAGACCAGGCTGGCCTCAAACTCAGAAATCCGCCTGCCTCTTCCTCCCAAGTGCTGGGATTAAAAGACGTGCGCCGCCACACCGGGCTGTAAAATTCAATTTTAAAAAGTATCTTAAAAGAAAATTAAAGCAGTACTGGATAGTCTGGTTCTCTCCACCTAAGTACCAGCTTTCTCCAACCTTGTTCAGCCACATTAAGAAGGCAATGGAAGGTGAGAGTGCAGTTGAATTCAGCAGTGTCCTTGCAGCTCTGTTCTTCGTACCACTCGAGGTTTAAAGAAAGAAGAGGAAGGAGAAGGAGAAGTGGAGGAGAAGGAGGGGGAGGAGGAAGGGGAAGAGGAGAAGGAAGAAAGAGAAGAAGAAGAAGAAGAAGAAGAAGAAGAAGAAGAAGAAGAAGAAGAAGAAGAAGAAGAAGAAGAAGAAGAAGAAGAAGAAGAAGAAGAAGAGAAGAAAACAAAGGCATTCTCAGTTCTATCTTTATGATTGTGTGTTAAGATGTAAGCACTCAGCTAGTGCTACAGCATTGTTAGTCCCAGTGAGCAAGAATAAGACCACTACCATGGTTTTAAAGGCAAGTTTGAAGCAAACTTTATTAAATATGGCCAGGTCCATACCTGGGATATTTTGAGGGCCAAAGCTGATGGCTTCTGGCAATTGACTCCTGCTGCTAGTAGCAAGGGATTCATAAAAGAAATTTGGTTACTTTGAGCTCTTTATTCTTTTAACTCAGGGTGGGGTAGGGGTCTGCTTGCTGGCCAGGGAGAGCCTTAGAGTTCATTAACTCTTCATGAGCCAGAGAGAAAGAGAAAGAAAAGTCAGGCACACACACATCCACACTGGATGAAGGAAAAGGGATTCTTGACCACTTTATTTGTGTTTTTAGTTTTCATTCTTTCTCAGACAAAAATTACCTCATAGCAATTATCAAGTAGAAACATTACAGCAGGGTCACTGGTTATGTGGCTTATGTTTACATCGCATAAGTTCATAGTGAGTGTAAGGCAATAGTTCACATCATAGGTGGATACGGTTTAAGGAGTTACAGCAGTATTATTTACATGTCTTTCCTTTAAGTCTAGTACCTGACTAAACATCCCTTAGCTATTTTCTAGCTCCGTAAGTTCGTTATACGTTTAAAGTTTTTATGGCACAAGTTAGCAAGGTTTTGTCAAGAGAGAAATCATCTGCCTTGTGACTTCTTTTGAAGTCTTGTATAGATAAACTAGTCGTTTATTTTCTGTTCTTACACCTACCATAAACTTCTCATTCCCAGTTTATGACCTCTAGTTACTGAGACTAGTAGCCTCAATCCTAACCTAGAAGGAAGGTTTTCCTTGATCGTAAATTTATTCCAAGACTATTTGCTTTTCCTGGTGTAATTAGCTTGTGACACAGAATTCTATTTGCATCTTCATGAGATACCAGGAGTTCTGCTTTGACAGCAGGTAGAGAACTTCCCACGCAGCAGAACTGGGGTTGGGGAGGGGGTACGGGCTTAGTTATTTTTGTTCCCACTACAAAACCTCACTTTTGATTAGAATAGGGTACCATCTCAAATCTTCTCTACACAAACCAACCAGCCAAGCCCCCAAAAAAAAAAAAAAAAAAAAAAAAAAACAGAAGAAAAGAAAACCACATTCATTTCACTCCCTTTAAAACCTATATACATGTTAAGTTGTTTTCTGTGGGTTTTTTTTTTCCACTTTTTAAAAAAAAATTTTTTGTTGTTGTTGTTTTTTTGAGACAGGGTTTCTCTGTACAGCCCTGGCTGCCCTGGAACTCACTGTGTAGACCAGGCTGGCCTTGAACTCAGAAATCCACCTGCCTCTGCCTCCCAAGTGCTGGTGTAGGACCCCCCTCTCGAGGAACTCCCTCGGGTCCTCAGGTCACGGGAGTTAGGGTGCCCCAGGAACTCATCAGACAGGCCTTCTTGCTTTAACCACACGAGGCACTTTTATTGGCGGAGCTCCGGTTCGATTCGGTTCGTATCTCACGCAGGAGACAGAGGAAGTCAACCCTGAAACCCAAAAGCTGGGGGTCTTTATAGGGTAAGGGTAGAGGGGTGGGGAGAATTGGCGTGGTTACATGCGATTGGTTCATTTAAACATAGCAAATTAGCAGAAGAGTACGTGCAGACCAAAACGTTTAGAAATTTTAAGGGCCTGAGGTTTATCAGGGGCAGCAGGACACCTGGTTGATGTATGACTCTTATGGGGGGGGGGGGCAGTAAACTAGGGGAGACGTCTTCCTGCCAGATGGCTGTGGGTCAGTCAGCCCTGATAGCTCTAGGGGAGGCGCCTTCCTGCCAAATGGCTAAAATTAACCCTGATACCTCAGTTCCTGCATTCTTTTTCTTATCTTTATGGCCGGGCTTGTATTTCAGTGTTCAGCCCTGAGTCGTACTTTTTTGAAACTTACTCTTTTAATTTTACATTTCCAAGCCTTGAATCTATATAATTTTCCCTTTCACTGGGATTAAAGAAAAAAATTTTTTAATGTTTTGTTTTCATTATTTTTTAAAATAAATTCAGTGTTCACATTTCTATAAAGAATTAATGCAGTTTCAGGAGACCTGCCCTTCTTGGACAGGAGAACAATGCTTTTCCTAGCCTGCCTCTAGTCTTGACTGTCCACCCTGACGCTTCAAGGTGCCTGGAGAAGAAGTCTATTCCTGGCCGGGCTGCCGATCCCCAGGCTCATTAAGCTTTGGAGAAAGCAGAGGGGAAGACTAGCTTACTGTGAAACGTTTGCTAAAAAATATTCATACAAGTGAGTACGTACACCTATCAGGACGCTGAAGAGAACAAGAGCTTGGAGACAACCGGTCCAGGCTGTGCGGTGGGAGGGGGGCGGGCAGTGCCCTCACACCAGCCTGTTCTTGGACTTGGGGTTCAGGGGAGTACTGGCTTTCATCTTGGGCAAAGCCCAACTTCCTAGTTCATGTTTAACTCCATTCTCTAAAACCTGTGCCAAGCCTTACACTGCGCGGGAAGCACGGACATTCTAACTTGTATGCAAAGAGGTACAAAAACATCTAGACTATAAAAGTTTTGGTAATATAAGGCCATCTGTTCAAGTCCACCTTGGAAAGCTGTAATAGATACTTACATACTACATGAAAATATTCTTTTTTAAAACATTTGAAGTAATTAGCCAAGTGTGAGTGTGTGTGTGTGTGTGTGTGTGTGTGAGAGAGAGAGAGAGAGAGAGAGAGAGAGTAAAAAATTCATTTCCCTTTGAGGGCACTTTGTCCTTTGAAGGAGGCAGGGAGTCCACATGGTTAGTGCTTCAGCCAAGGGTAGGCTTCAATGGAGGCCTTGCTTCGTTCCCCATAGTCCAAAAAAAAAAAAAAAAAAAAAAAATCGGACTAAAAAAAAAGAAAAGAAAAGAAAAGAAAAGAAAAGAAAAGAAAAGAAAAGAAAAGAAAGTGGGCATGGGAGCCTACGAGTGAGTTCCAGGACAGCCAGGGCTACACAGAGAAACCCTGAAAAAAAAAAAAAAAAAAAAAAAAAGTCGGACTACAGCTCAGCTTTGCTCTTCCTGGAGCTCCTCCGTAGAAATCTGTGAGTTTTCTAGTCAGCTGTGTTTTCCCTTGATACTTTTTCCGAGGGGCCTGCTTGCCCTTGAGGGGCTTTTTCAGGGCTTGCTTAGCAACTGCTACATTGGCAGACTCACATGATGGGGGTGGGGTTTTTGGAGGTTCTGCTGCTTCGGATTTTTGGTTTGGAAAAGGCACCAGGGGACCGCTGCTGGTGTCTTTGCTCTTCTGTTCATCTGACTTCACAGCACTTCGGATAACATTCCCAGCGTTTCTTTTCTCCTCTCGCTTCCTGTAGGTTCCCGGCATTTGACCTCGTGATGTGCAACCGAGTTCTCTTCCTGAAGTGGAGAGCGCATTCCAGAGCGTTTGACTGCCCAGCAAAGATGTTCTCCTGCAGCCTAGCTGGGCCCATGGCTTGGCCGCGGCCACCGCTGCTGCTGCTGCTGCTGCTGCTGCTGCCACCATCAGCCCAGCAAACTCAGCGCCTCGGGGTGGAGCGGCGGGGAGGGGGGGGCTTAAAACCTTTATTATTATTTTTTTTATCTGATCCAGTACCATGAAACACAGGTGGTTAATTACTGAGATCAGTCACTGCAAAGCAAGTTCCGTCCAATAAAGGAATAGTATAAAGTTACATCTGAAGCTTATAGGGGACCAGCCTCTACTGAGGGCAAGTCCTGAAGAAGGGTGGATGCAAGAGTGGCAAAGGGAAGGATTAGACACGGGACGTCTGTTTCATGAGAGACAGAGATAGAAAGGGAGCACATCTCAGTATGACTTCCCCTATTCTGACAACCTGTGTCTCTTCCAGGCATTATTTATACGTAAAATCATTTCCTCGGAAATTTTATTTATTGATTACACAGCTTTTCAAAATACATTTTGTTCTAAAGTCTTCCTTGATTACATAAGAATATTGAAAGAACAAGCTAACAGCAATTTTATGAGAACTAAAAATTAACATTATGATAAAATCAATTTTCTTAAGATTGGTGTGAAGTCTTATGGTTACAGAAGTATTAGACAGGATGACTCTGAATTTTATTCTGTTTCAGTTTGGCATAAGATTAATTGATCAAAAGTGATTTCCTACTACATATTATATCAAAGTATAATATGGCTTTCTACAAAAGTAGAATCTCTGACCCTTATTTTATTCTTGCTTTCTTTCCTCTTTATTTCTTTTATATTTGGCATGAGGCCACCATCATTTTTCTTTGCTTCTTAAAGTATTGTTTATCCCCTTTGCTGAAGCAGGGACAGTCTATCAGAAAATTTCTGGCCTGACAAGTCTGTTCAGGAAGGCAGGCAGTCCCCTGAGCCGGGATGCCTTCCCCCGGTCTCTGTCATGTCATGAACCCTTGTTACAATACAATTCCTAGCTTTGTTACAATTCTGTAAAGAAGAGAAGAACGTCCATCGGGATTCCTAAAACTGCTTATTTTTGCCTTCAGAAAGGTACCAAGGCCTGTCATATACTGTATGATCAAAATCTCTTTCTATTCATACAATTTCCTTGTTTCTAAAGTTAAACAAACAAAAACCTAGCAATTCAATTACAATTTGTCTGATTCTAGAGTTTCCCTAAGTTCTTCTTCTTCTTCTTTTTTAAAAAAAGACTTATTTATTATAGCTGTCTTCAGATGGACCAGAAGAGGACGCCAGATCTCATTATGGATGGTTGTGTGCTGGGATTTGAACTCAGGACCTTCGGAAGAGCAGTCGGTGCTCTTAACCACTGAGCCATCTCTCCAGCCCAAGTTTTCCTTCTTTAATAATTCTCAAATCCTCTCGTGCTTACTAACAAATGCTCTTTAATGATCTAAATGTTTATGTAAGTAGGAAAGACTCAATTTTCTACAAAACCGGTTGTTGTTTTTTCCCCGTGAACTTCCCTTAATTTTATTTTTGTTTACACTAGCTTTTGCTATCCCAGCTCTAGCTTTCAGAGAGAAGCCAAAAGAGCTTTTTAGCAGTGAGAACCATAAGTATAGCAAAAGATGTGTAGCAAAAGTCCACCAAGGGCAGTGGAGAGTCAGACCAGGTTGTCCAAGCACTGAAACTTTGTTAAGCACACATTCAGGACCCTGGGCATCACCGGGGACTTGTTTGTCCTTTCATATGAAGTCTGTCAGCAAGGCAAACAAGTCTGTGGGTTCGCCTGTTTTCACCAGGAGACCTAATAGTTCTGGAAAGACAAAGCCTAGCTTTCATATACGAGATCCACTGACCAGGCAACTGCAACCTTGAGGGAGAAGCTGGCTGCCTGTGGCTGGCAAACTGACAAGGCTACAGTTAGCTGTCAACACCACCAGGAATAAGAGAAGGATACATTATAGCAGGAAGTATAAACCAAAGGGCCTCTGTATTGATTAAAATGACAGACTTACCAGCTACCTGGACAATTACGCTGGCAGGCCACCAGGATCTCGATGGCTTTGTTGTGGGACAGAGGCCATAGGTCTTCAGCTGTCATACAAGACACCATTGCTGTCCCGACCCACAGGACACGTTATTCCATGGTCCTTGAGGAGGATCACAAACCTAGAGAGAAATAGGATAAAGAAAGAGACAGAGACCATGCATGCTTGTCATAGTCTCATTTACTAAGGGAAAATGCTCAGGTTTTATACAATACAGCGAGGGGTTAGGGAGTGATCAAAAGAAAGCTCAGTGAAGGACAAATGGGAAGGCTAACTGGGTGTTTGAAACTTTTGTGATTTATCTCAGTTCCTTGGCGTCACTGCTCCGGAACATCGGGTGGCTTATCTCAAAGTCTGGTTTCTGTTAACAGCCCAAGGTGACAGCTCCGGGCAGCTCCGGAATGTAGGAAGACTCCCTCAGTCCTTGATGTTTGCTTAGGGCCAGAATCCTGCTGGTTCCCACCAAATGGCCTTGCAGAGAGTGGAGGCAACTGGCTCCAAAAAAAGAACTATATGGCTCTCAGCTGCATGCTGTAAAAATGCCTGGGCTGTGAGATGCCTGGGATGTAAGATGCCTGGGTTTTCTCAACCCGGTCTCCAACACATTGCATCTTCAGCTGCTACATAGGACAGCATAGGCCTTCAGCTCCCAGACCCAGGAGGTCTTCAAGATCTTCATGTGAAGGAGGAACTTGGAAAAATTGGCCTACATTAACTTACGCAGAGTAGAGCAGTCAACCCAACAGTATCTATAGTTTGTTCAGGGCCCTGGTGGGAGGCAAGACGTGAGGCAGTTTGCCCAGTGGTTAGTGTCACCATGCTCCATCTATCGAGAACCTCATGTAGGTAGTACAAATGTTTTGCTTTTTGCCCTGGACGGGAGACTATTTGGTCCTGTAGAACACCTCCTCGTCCCAGATTGGGATCCTAACAGAAATGATGTCACAGACATTTGCTATATCCTACCAGGGGAAGCCTCTCAGGATGTTTGCAGCTTTTCTCAGCACAGCAGTTCACGCCGAGAGTTTACAAAACCAAAAGTATACCTCAAACCCTTGAAAAGCCTCAGGGCGAGCTTCCTGAGCCGGTGCTTCAAACGCTGAGCTATGGCTTTTGAATTTGGATGGGTAGTCTATTCTTACTGGGGCCTCGAGAAAATTTTAGTCCCATCAGGCAAGAATAAGAACACTACCACAATTTTTGAGCCAAATTTGAAGCAAGCTTTATTAAATATTCATGGACCTGGCCAGGTCCTTACCTGGGATTTTGAGAGTTTGGCCCTGAATTACACTAGACATGGGCTTATAAAGACAAATCCCATAAGGATACACATTTCCCACCTTCATCCAGTCAGGAGCAAACATACATCCTGACTTACTTCCCACCCACATGTGACCAAGCATACATCCTGTACAATTGGTGCTGCCATGCTTTTTGAGAGAAATGAATACACGGGGTTTATCTTACAAGAGCCCCCAGCATTGCAGTAAATTATCTGTCCTGGGACTAGTGGGGTTACAGGTTAGAGGTGATTTTTGTCTTCTATACGTCTTAAAAACTAAAATGTAATTAAAGCATAACTATAGTAATCACAAATGCCCACTCATGAGGTGGAAACTGATAGGTCTTCTGGAAAGTCAGTTGTGTTGGATGGTGTTTTGCTGGGGAGCATGTGAAGGGATTGTTTTCCTGAAGTGGACACAAGCAAAAAGCTGTTTTACTAAGGCAGGCAAGTGGAGGAACTTTTCGCTGAAGCAGGCACATGTAAAAAGATGTTCTGCTAAAGCAAGCATGTGAAAAGACATGTGATGAAGGATTCTTCGTTAATGACACACATGTATTGGTCCAATGTACGTTGCGTAGTTGAGCTCCATGTGTTGCAACTCCATAGAGAGAAATCCACCAAAAAACTTCTGGTGGCCTGCCGAGGCTTCTTGCTGCTTCCAAAGACTCTGGCTGATTGGCTGAGTGATGTCCGCTGAGACAGACTCACGTGGAGTTTTGTTAAGTCAGACCCGTAGAGGACATGTGATATTTAGAGGGTATAAAAGGGGCTCAATGGACAGTGACAGAGGCTAAGTTTGGCTTGCTTATAGAGCTAGCTGTGCAACGCTTGTTGGTCTCATATCTTTGCTGATCTTCACTTTTCTCAAGAGACACAGCTGAGAACTTTTCCTGGCATCCCCGCTGGTCCTTCCTGCTGACCAGTGCCAGTTGGGCTGAGGCCTGGCTGTTCCTGCTAGGTTGTGCCCCCGCTGCTGCTATCCCAACTGTACCAAATTGGACTGCTGGTGTTGGAGTCCACCAAAAGACCCTCACTCACAAAGACCACAGAGACCAAGATCGCTGCAAACTGCAAGAGGCTTTTTTTATTGATCCAAAGCATTGCCCACCGCCACCCCAGCACACAGGCGAGAGGAGAGACCCCAAACAAGCAAAGAACACACATTTTATACCTTGTAAGGGGCAGATTTAGGTAACAAGGCTAGCTGGTTTGTTCTAATTGGTGCAGCAAGTAACCTTTTCAGGCATTGGTTGGTTTGCATAGGGTGACTACCTTTGGCCTAGTCCCTCACTCTGCCTGACCTTATGGGTTTTTGGGTTTTTTTTCAACATTGTTTTAGTTGGCCAGCTTCCTTATCTGGCTCTGCACTTGGCCTGCTAGTGTAGTTTGGAAAGTCCCTTCAGAGGGGGAAGGGACTAGGTGGTCTTGAATTTATTTTGGATTCTACACTGGTTTATCCATGAGGTGTTTGGGACTGGACTGATCTACCATTGCTGACCTGTAACCTAAACTACTGATTTCCTGACAACACAGATAGGATTCGCTTCAAAGAACAACTTCTAGACAGGTCCACTTCCCCCACCCCCACCCCCGTATCCTTTCTTTTCCACTACCTATGGTGGGTGGTAGGCTACCAGGGAGGTTAAAAAAACCATCATTAAAAAAAATAGGGTTTAAAGAAAATTAAAGTTACACACCTGCCTGGTGCCATGCCCTCTACTATGATATGATGGTCATAGATTCTAACACTCTGGAACTGTGAGACTCTGAATTACTTGTGTGTGTGTGTGTGTGTGTGTGTGTGTGTGTGTGTGTGTGTGTGTGTACATACAGTCTTGGTCATGATGTTTTGTCACAGCAATGGAAAGTACCTAAGACAGGCTCACCCCTATATGAGTGGATTCAGGGTCCCTGAATAAAAACCTCAGGCTTCTTTTGTTTGAGAAGAGCCTTACTTTGGAAATGACTCCTGTGTTATTTGTCTGCTGCAGGCAATAAAGCCTTCTCTACTGTGCTTACCCTGGCTTTGTGCTTACCAAGATTCAAGCACACGGCACATAGCATTCTCTCAGTTACAGTGTCAGCTTATTTTCCCAAGATGTTTTACAGAAATGGCGGCGGATTCTCCCTTATGTACCAGGAAATAGCAGAGAGATTGTTGTCTCCAGTCCAGGAGAACCACACAGTTGCCTCAGCCTTAGAACCTGGGTCAGGAGTCACTATGGGACTGATTAGGGAGCTTAACCTTCCCCAAGGGGGATGTCTATCTGTAAAGGCATCTGGCTGGGAGTTAAAGGCCGGATAAACTCCACTGGAAATAAAGGATTTAATGTTACTTAGATCTGAATGAAAATGAGGACACGGACGCCTCCTGGGGACCGTTGAGGGGAAGGTTTTATTGTAGACATGAGGAAGGGCACCGCCAGAGGCCTCTGGAAGGGTCCAGACTGAACATGGTCAAGAGAAGAGGCAGGGGAAGAGTGAGCGAAGAAGAGAGAGGGGATTAGAAGAGAGAGGGCGAGAAGACCAAGAGAGTGCAAGGCTGAAATGGCAGGTTTATGAAGAGTGAGAAGCTGGGGCAGGAGAAGCAAAGCCCAGACCCTGGGCCACAAAAGGTTAAGATAGAGGGCTTGGTGAGAAGCCACAGGTACTGAGTGAGCCTTGTCCCAGGTTTCTCTGGGGCATGACAGATCTCTGTTACAAACACTAGGAAGTCTCTCTTTTAAACAACTGAAGCTGTGAGCGAAGGAAACTTTGTTGCAGCTATCTAAAGTAAGGCAGAGAGATGCCAGACCCCAGAGCCTATACAGTCATCCTCACAGACTGCCTTAGCTAGGATTTCCATTGCTGTGGAGAGACACCATGACCAAGGCACCTCCTATAAAGGACAACATTTAATTAGGGCTGGCTTATAGGTTCAGAGGTTCAGTTCATTATCATCAAGGCAGGAGCATGACAGCATCTAGGCAGGCATGGTGTAGGAGGAGCTGAGAATTCTACATCTTCATCTGAAGGATGCTTGTGGAAGACTGACTTCCAGGAAGCTGGGATGAAGCCCACACCCACAGTGACACACTACTCCAACAAGGCCACACCTTCTAATCGTGCCACTCCTTGGGCCGAAAATATACAAACCATCACAAAGAGGTTTTATTTTGCTTCCAAGTCCAGATAACAGAAGGTCAGGGTAGAAACTCAGGTAGGGCAGGAAACTGTATCCACTCTCCCCAGAGCAGGGATTACATGTGCTTAGCCATGACCCACTTCTTTACACGGTTTCTAGGGTCTGAACTCAGCTCCACTGACTGAGCTATTTCCACAGCCCTCTATTATCTTTATAATTACTACTGTTGCCATAGAAACCAATCACCAGTCATTTGATTCCCAGTGTCTTCCCTCCTGCCCTCACTTTATTCTACTGTTTAGTGTGATCTGATGCCATCACCTGTGTGTGTAAAACTCTAACAAACATCCCAAACTCCTGATTGTCATTGTCCTTGAGGGAAGGGGAAAAAAGCAATAGAAAGCAAAAGAATAAAGAAAAGTTCCATTTTAGTTGCAATATCTTATGTCATTTATTTAAGAAAAAAAAAAAAACTTGAACCAAATATGACAGTGTGTCAGCACTTCTACATCCTACATAGTAAAAATTCTTTTATGTTGTATAGTTTTCGAATTCCCCCATTCACTACCCACTATCAATACCCACTATGATTATGAACTGTTTATCCAGGATACAGGTTGGTAAAAACTGAGAAAGTCATTTATAAATCCATTACATTTATAAGTAAAAGCATATGCAAAGCAAAACTCCATCAAGTGCCACGTGGTAGAGAACCTAGAGTCCCAAGGAGTGGAGGCTTCTTTCTCCCTGGGCACCGATGCCCTGCTCCAGAGATTTTAAGGTTTAGTTTTTAAAAAATTCTGAAAGTATCTGCAAGCATGTGTGTCGACCCTAGAGGCACAGGATAGGACTTTGTTCACAATACAGAACATCTTAGAGATGGCCCCACATAAATACAAGGGAGATCTCACTTTTTATGGCTTCGTGATATGATGGTGTGCTGTGATGTTCTGTAAATTACTCCCTTCAGTTCGTCTGTATCTATGTTCACTATTACTGTGCTTTCTGCTACTAGAAGCAAAATTCTGTACGTCTCTCCAGAAGCTTTTTACATGTGTGCAAGCTGTCTGTGCAGAATAAGTTCTTTAGAAATGAATCTCAGGGAAAAAGGTTATAAACATCCAAGAATATCATGGCCATTGCCAGGTCTTTCTCTCCAAATAGCATGTCGTCACACACTTGGTTATGTGACACTCATACTACCCTAAGTAATGTCTCCCCCATGTGTAGGAGCTTTTTAAACTCCTTCTGTGCTCTTCCTGTAAAATTCTTTGTCCAGTTTTCCTTTAATCTTGGAAATTTTTCTTTTATGAATAGAAAAAAAAATTGAGACAAGGTCTCAGTATGTAACCCTGGTTGGCCTGAAACTCACTGTGTAGACCAGGTTGGACTCAAATTCACAGAAATCCACTTGCCTCTGCCTCCTGAGTGCTGGGATTAAACTACCATGAATAGAAAATTTAGAGGAAAAATATTTATGACATTTGCTGCCAGTATTTCCCCAGCATATTGTTTCTTGTCCTTTCTGGCTATCCTGACACTCACTCTGTAGACCAGGCTGTCCTCCTGTCTCTGTTTCCATGGTGCCAAGATTAAAGCACCACCACTACCTGGCTTTTTGTCGTTTGTTTGGGTTTTTTTTTTTTTTATTGGTGGTGGGTTTGGTTTGGTTTGGTTTGGCTTGGCTTGGCTTGACTTTTTGAGACAGGGTTTCTCTGTATAGCCTTAGATGTCCTAGAACTCACTCTGTAAACCAGGCTGGCCTCCAACTCAGAGATCCACCTGCCTCTGCCTTCTGAGTGCTGGGGTTAAAGGTGTGTGCCATCACTTCCTGGCTAGAAGTAAATTTCTCAGTTGTAAAGTCTCTAAGAATGTAACTAGATGCCTAAAGCAAACCGATTCTATCTTCAAGTTTATCTTTTATAGTATTTTGCTAATATCTGTGCCCCTCCCTTCCCTGAGCCCACTCTCCACTTCCTTCTCCTCCACAGTGTCCTTTCTGCTTCATACCACATGTGTCCCGGTGCCGTACTCTCCAGCCCTCCCTTTCCCCAAACTTCTTTGTCTTTTTTTCTGATTATTATCCACACCCACTGTTGGGTCCTGCCTTTTACAGGGACGCCGGAGTACAGCAGCTGGAGCGCACCAGACCAGCCGGAACACAGCGTCCTCGAACCGCCCACTGTCACCGCCCACCGTCGCCCGGACCTGCCCACCATCGGACACCTGCCCGCCACCGCCAGGACTGCCCACCATCGCNAGAACGCCGTGGCAACTTCTAAAGACTCAGGGGAATGCTGGGAACCCTTCTTTGTATTTAAGCCAGTCCTGACATTAAAGATAAGGGCTTTGATCAGACACCCTGTCAGGGCCCCATTTTTCCTTTGCAGCCCTGTTCCTTTTTTCAGGATTTCCCGCGCTCCGGTTCGGATCCACAGTGGCTCTGCAGGCAGAGCACTACAACCCACACTGACCCCTACCCACACACACTCTGATAAACAGTAGGTTCAGGTCTACCCATTAGAATGTGTGATTTATTTTTTCTCCAAGTTATTCAATTTATGTCATACTCTATGTATATTCATTTTCCTTAAGTTTTCATGATTTGCTTTTGCAAATCATCTCTGGAAATGAACTCTGGATTTTTGTTTGTTTGTGTCTCCCAGAAAAGTTTACTGTGTTTGGCTCTAAATATTGAGTTTCAGAGAAACCTAAAGTAAATGACAAGTGAGTATTATTTCAGCAACGGCCTTCGAAAGGCTGGTTGAACTGGTGAGCACACAAGAGAGCAGAGATATTTGACTTATGTTTGCATACTATGGTTACTAAATTAAGTGCGAAGTGATGCCAAGCTTAGAATCTGCATGTTCTTCCTCTTAGGCCCCCTACCTTCTAAACCACTGAACCCACGCTTTGGCACTTTGACTGTAGTAACTGAGTCTCCACGGGAATAGTATTAAAGCGGAGTCAAAGGGCAGAGATTCTGAATGAACAAGTCATGGAGAAAGCAAAGATCAGAAACAATAATGACGATGGGTTTAACGTGACAAGCTAAACTGGACTGGACTCACCCTGAAATTACAGCTTGCAGTTTGTGAACTTACATTTCAAACCATGTCCTGCTAAAGATGGACACACTCTCCCCCTCCACCCTTCATGCTTTCCCCACATACCAAGATCAAGCATTTCTGCAGGTGGCTGTGTAAAAAAAAAACAAAGAAAATATCTGAGTCCACCAGAACTCAGCAGTCATCTCATGATTAGCTCTTTCCTCCCTACCTCAAAACAACCAGTCCTTCCTGACACACACACACACACACACAGAGAGAGAGAGAGAGAGAGAGAGAGAGAGAGAGAGAGAGAGAGAGAGAATCTCAGTGCCTGCTAATTGCTCTGCCGTCTCTTCCTACTGTCTGAATCCCCTATTTGCTTGCCCTGCGTGTGGCTGACTGTACATGAAATGTTTTGGTGCTTAAATGTTTAGATCAAAGGGCTTCAAAGACAGCTAGAGGCCAACCCTAGCTAACTGAAAACTGGCATCTTCCCATCAAAACACAACCTTTACAATATACAGATGTGTCCTTGCCCTGGAAGCCAGACAGAGCAGAACATTGTAGGAAATGGCTGTCTCAAATCCCACTGGAATGATCCCAAACACAATACTTCTTTCCATGCCTGAAAATCGCTGGACACTGTCCAACACAACATGATTACCCAGACTATCCAACCCCTCCCTGACCTGCACTAGTAAACTGGGCTCCTCGGCGAGCTGAGACATGGACCTCCTCCTCATTGCTAGCAGAAGCTTTTCTCTACATTTTTCTATATCTCTGGCTCTAGTGAAAAGAACAGCAACATCTGTGAGGTAATAGCCAGACCTCCAAAGACACTGGCATTTCTCTGCTACATAGACTGCCATCTGCTCCAAATTCAAGTTATCAGTAATCTCTAAGTTGCCTGTGACATCCTGACCCCATTCAAGTTCTTCGCCCACCGTCAGGGCCTCTTGGGGGACATTTGGGGGAGGATTTGTTCTGATTTGATGCATTATTTCCTGAAGGTAGCTGGTTATGTTGTCTCCGCTGCGGAGCATTCTGGTGAGCTTCAATAATGGCTTCTGGTGTTGGAGCTCAGGGAGGCCACTGCAACACAAGTGATTGATCTGAAAGTAATCCAGAAAAATGTAGAGAACTCCTGGGCCGTCTCTTGCTCTCTGAGTGATGGCTTTTGCCTTTGCATACCAGTTCCCTTCCTCCGTTCGGAAATTCTGAGCTTCGTCCACGATGATATGTTGCACGTTATCAAAGGTATTTTTCATGAAGGTTTTCCGTGTCACCACCTGGCAAATGTTTTTCCTGATGCAAGTGTAAGAAACACAGTCAGAGTTCCTCAGCTAAGCAAAGCAAGGCAGCCCAATAGATAGGAATAGTTCCTGAGCATGGTAGCAACAACCCAGAGCTTAGCCCGCGAAAGCCACGCCCAGAGCCACGCCCATTCAAATTGCCCACCAGAAAGAAATGAATAGAGTCAGGCTGCTTACCTCACAAACTTCTTCAAAGACTGGTTCTCACAGATGTAAAGAATGTCGTCATCTTGACAGTTGAACACATTCCTAATCTTCTCCGCGATCATGAGAGCTAGAGTGGTCTTCCCTGACCCAGGGGAGCCATGAACAAACATCTCTCTGTGCTTGCTCAGGTTCCTTGAAAGCAACCCATACTGTTGGTCTGAGAGCAGGGCCACAGTCTCAGACTCAAAGTTTAACTCTTCGTTTAACAGGGGTCTGAACCCAAGCAAGATGATCACAAGAGATTGCAACAGAGCTTCCACCTGCCCTGTGGTTGTAAAGTTGTAGGATTCGGGGTAAACCGGCACTGCTAAGTCATCCCTTACTCTTTGGTGAGAACCCAGCGGTAAGACCAAGGGAATGATGCCTAATCTTCCAGAGTAGCCACCCATGTTCACCAGCTTCTGCTTCAGGGTACGGGCGACTGTCATGGAATAGTGCCTGTTCCCCAGATCCCCCTTGTTGCAAATGGTGTACAGGATTGGGACGTTGTTCGGGGAAATTAGAAGAGCGTCACAGATGACATCTTGCCTCCTCTTAAGACCTAGGTCCACAGCCCAGCTGTGGGAGAAGATCAATATCCCTTGAGAGAAACAGCGCATTTCCGCATTTATTAAGTTTCTTAGTCCTCTGTAGTCTGAGAAGAGGTCCTTGTAGACGCTCTCTGGAGTATATGTAATCCTGTTGGGAGACACTAGACAAAGAAAGAATCGGAATGAATCAGAGACAAGCTAGTAATCACCATTGCTATGGGAATCTTTCTAGAATAAACACTCTAACACCAATGAGAGTGGAAGAGAGGACCAGTGGACAAAAAGCCTTCAAGCCTGTGCCCAGCCTGTAATAACCACTAAAACCACTAGGTGGAGAGAGCGAGCAAGCAAGATTTTATAGAAGAGTGTGTGGCAGTCAGCTAGATTTAAAGGGCCAGGACCTATTTATTTATTTATTTATTTATTTATTTATTTATTTATTAGCTATTTCTCCAGGTCATTCTGTTTCAGGTGGCAAGTGAACTTACTTAAAGCACTGCTTGGCCAACAGACAGTACAAGCAGTGCTTTAAGTAAATCTCTTAAATCAGTATCTAGTAATTAGTCTTACTCTACTTCACCATTATATGATGTAGATCTGCCGACCTTTGAGCCCTACCATGTGTCAATGATCAGTTTTACATTAGTAACGAAAAGAGAAGCAATCCTGAGTCTGGGGGAGCCCATAACCAGCTGTGATCAACTCGGACTACACTGAGAACAAAGTAGCCAAGGCAGCCAGAAAGAGCCCCTCTTGGACTATGCGAACACTAGTGGGAAGTACAGCTAGGAAAAAAGACAGCTGTAAGTCTTTATGAAAAGGAGGTGGCTGGGTGGAGCCTCCAGGGTGCCCTTTAGTTAGCCAGCGGAAGGATGCAGGACTAGAGAGCTAATAAAGAGAGCAGCATGAGCTGGGAGTGATGGCACCTGTCTTTAATCTCAGCCCTCAGGAGGTAGGGGCAAATAGATCTCTGTGAGTTCATAGGCCAACCAGAGCCACACAGTGAGACTGTCTTTAAAAAAAGGGGGGGGGGGGAACCTGTATAAATATGTATATCTGTTCCTATTGAAATATAACTCAAACTATGAATCTTTTTATAAAAATAAAATAAAATTCACATTTGAGAGCTAAAGGCAGGCAGATCTTTGTGAGTTCAAGACCAGCCTGGTCTACATTGTGAGTTCTAGGACATCCAGGACTACCTAGTGAGATTCTGTCTCTAACAAACACACAAACACAGCAACAACAAAAATCAAATTCAAACAGAAATCTGTATTTAAAAACCAAGGTACAAAATAAAGCCAAGATTGAGTCCTTATTTCTGTGTTTAGCTGGATGGACAATAGACACTTCAAGTGATAGAATTTTAAACAATTAATTTTTATGTTTTTAAAAAAGATTTATTTTTTTAATGCACATGGGTCTTTTGTCTGCATGAATGTCTGTGTACTGTGTGCATATACAATGCCTGCCAAGACCAGAAGGCGACATCTGATCGCCTGGAACTAGAGTTTCAAATGTTTGTTAGCCATCATGTGGGTTCTGGGAATCAAGCCAGGGTCCCTGCAAGAGCAACAAGTGCTCTTAACTGCTGAGCCATCTTTCTAGTCCCCAACAATTAATTTTTTAAAATACTTACAGAGAGCAATATGCAGATTCTAAAGAAAAATGAAAGGTAAGTGACCGTAAATGGCTGATACCATAGATTGGATACACAGACAACGTGGACACACCTGGAAAGTTTATATAGGCTAAGAGAAATACTAGTTATCTTTGATCAAAGCGGACTGAACTCAGAGTGTATCTCTACTCTACTGTTTTTTTAATTTAACATCTTTTTTAAAATAATTAACCAATGAAGTAAAACAAGTACAAGAAATAAAATTTCATAAATATGGGAAAGGTTACTTAGAATTACCTTTTCTTTTCACATTAAGAAGTTTATTAAGAAAGAACTAAGCTTTTCCTGCACATGGGCAGATCACCATTAGAAGTTAGAATCAAAGCCAGGCGTGGCGGCGCACGCCTTTAATCCCAGCACTCAGAAGGCAGAGGCAGGCAGATTTCTGAGTTCGAGGCCAGCCTGGTCTACAAAGTGAGTTCCAGGACAGCCAGGGCTATACAGAGAAACCCTGTCTTGGGGGGGGGTAGGGGGGGAAGAAGTTAGAATCATAAAAGAGCCCACTCTAAGAATTACATTAGCATATGAAAGAACAATGTTATAAAGCCTTGAAATAATTAGGATATATGCCACATTTCATTGATTGTAAATGTACTTCAATGTCTCATGAGTCACACATCTTACAGTTTAATTAACAGTGTTATTTTTCAGAGTTAATAAAATCATATATTGTTATGTTTTAGCAAAATGAAGGAAAGATTTGCATGCTTAACTGGACAATCCATGTTGAACCATGAGAAAATTTACTATTGTAAAATTGACAATTCTCTCCAAATCACCTCACTGACTGAATATATTGGCCACCAAAATAATATTGGATTTTTCTTTTCTTTTTAATACAACAAAACGCTCCTAAGATTCTTCTAGAAGAAAGCCAACATGGTATGACCATATTGGTGAATATGGGACTGGGCATCTATTTTTGGATTGCACTTTGGAAATGTTCATCTAAATTTAAAAGCAATTTATCCTCAGAGTATATCAGTTATTTGTAGAAAAATGTGTACTGTACTGCTTAAAATAGGGGGAAAAAAGTGTTGGGTGTTGTGGCAACACCTTTAACTCTGAGCTCCAGGACACCTAGAGCTACACAGAGAAACCCTGTCTTAAAAAAGAAAGAAAGGCCGGGCAGTAGTGGCGCATGCCTTTAATCCCAGCACTTGGGAGGCAGAGGCAGGTGGATTTCTGAATTCAAGGCCAGCCTGGTCTACAGAGTGAGTTCCAGGACAACCAGGGCTACACAGAGAAACCCTGTCTCAAAAAACCAAAAGAAAGAAAGAAAGAAG
>NC_034603.1:50655139-50680445 GCF_900095145.1 Mus pahari | reverse complement strand
CAAAAAACCACACACACACACAAAAAGCTTAATGGTGAAACAACTAAAACCAAGAAAAATCCAGAAACACTAGAATGTTTCAAAATATTTTGTAATCAATAAGAGAACCAAGAAAATCCATGAGCAAAGTCACAAGATGTACCTGGACATGGTCCACACTCAGCCCTGCACTTGCACATGGCCATAATGCACTCATTCTCACTGCTAATGTTGAATTCTGCAACTACATTGCAACATACTTACCCACTGTAGTAATGGTTGTAAGCCATCATGTGGGTGCTGGGAATCAAATCCAGGTCCTCTGAAAGAGCAGCCAGTGCTTTTAACTGTTAAGCCATAGCTCCAGCCCCTCTCTAAACTTTCCTTAGGTGGTTTTGTATGGACATTCAAATCAAGGCTTTTCTCCCCCTAAATATGGAAACAATCAACCTGTTCCTAAGTGGCCAGAAGCGGCAGTTACCTGGAAAGTAATCCTTCTGCAGGTCTTCCACACATTTCAAATATTTATGTGTGAACACAGTCTTGCTGCAGGGTGTGGTGTTTAACATACTCTTCCTGGGGATCATCTGAGGGAAACTGGAAAGGTCTGAGGAAACATGAAACAACAGTTGAGTATACAGAGGGCAGACAACACTTCTTAGCTGAGTCGTGTTAAACTCAAAACCGTGATTTGCAGATATTTGCATTTCCACTGGAAACCAAACCCAGGTTCTGTGCCAGAACAGCCCATGCTCCTAACCTCTGAGCTACCTCTCCAAACCTTTAAAAGATAACCATATTGAAATAAAATTATTGTATATTTTTGGAATACTAGTTTAAGTATATGTGAGTAGAAAATGTGATGGTCGATGGTATAGGATTCTGAATAATTTTGAAATGGACCTTTTTGTTTGTTGGTTTGTTTGTTTGTTTTGTTACTTTTTTATTGGTTATTTTATTTATTTACATTTCAAGTGCTCTTCCCTTCCCAGTTTCCCCTCCATAAGCCTCTCCTCCCTCCCTGTTTTGTTACTTTTGAAGTCACCATTGGCTTCCTCTCATCTAAGCTCATTTTGTCTTGCCTTTTCCAAAACAGACACCTATCACATTCCTGCTCTCTGGCCTGGCAGTATGGTTAGTATCATACTGCAGCTCCTGAAATGGGAAAATGGAGAAACCATGGTTTGCTCATGAAAAGCTCAGAGAAAGGATTTTAAAAATGTTTTTGCAGGTTGGGAGGTGACTCAGTGCTTTAGAGCATTACCATTCTTCCAGAGGACCTAGGCTCTGTTCCTAGCACCTATATGGCAGCTCACAACCATCTGTAACTCCAGTTCCATGACTTCTGTTGCCCTCTTCTGACCTCCACAGGCACTGCACATACATGTTGCGTGCATACATATTCAGGCAAAATATCTACATATGTAAAATAAAATTAATTTTTTTAAAAGAGTGCTTTAAAAAACAGGAGGGGAAACTGTCAAAAAGTTAGTTAGAAAGGACACACCTATCGGTGTGTAGTGGGGATTTGCTGAGTGGTTAAATGAGAGCTGGCATTTGGAAAGGAAGAGGTCTTAATATGAACGGGAGGAAAACTGTGCCAGGGTGGTGGTTCATGCCTGTCACTCAACACTCTTGAAGACTGCAGCAGGAGGGTTTTGAGTTTGGGGCCAGCCTGAGCAAACCTGACTCAAAAAATAAACAAGAAAAGAAAGGATGTGGAACAGAAGTGACTCTTTCAAATTGTCCCTGCATCAACCTCTAATGGGACTGCCATTCTGATGCATGCAGAGTATTCAAGATGAATAGTCAGAAGGAAGGGCAGTGACCTACCATCGGTAGGAATTAATCTCTTCCCCCACCTTCCAAAGAATTTCACATCTCTCTCTTTATCCTCCCAGGACCCTCCCCAGCCCCTCCCCCCCNCCCCGAGCCTCACCCTTCCCCCGCCTCACTCACCAACCCACCCCCAGCAAAATTTCCCTCTTGTTCCCTGACCTGGGTTGGCTTCTATCATCCGAGAGGCCCAGTCATTTGCAGCTAGCGGCTTCTTATTGTTGTCCTTTATCTCCCAGGAATCGGGCGCTTTGGCAAAGGCTGCACAGCAGAATCGTTCTACCTTGATTGCACAGACATACCCATAGAGGGCCTTCTTATCATACACTTCAAGGAATTTGAGGTCATATTGCACTTTGTGGTTTTGTCCACAGAAGTGGTAGACAGGCATCTTCCTGATACAGGCATCGATAGTAGATATCAAGTTGGGACGATTTATTTTTTCCTTTTCACATCCAATGACTTGACGGGTCTCATCATGCACACCAAAAAACACATAGCCCCCTTCAGAATTGGCAAGGGCAGAAATGCACTTGGGAAGTCTCTCTCTAATGCCGTGTGAAAGGTCTGCCGAGAACATTTGAAATTCAACGTGTGGGGACTCTGTGAAGTTGAGTTTTTCCAGGTACTGGAGCTGCGGACTATGAAACAAATCAGAAGCTAAGATCATCTGATCGTCACCAACAGGAGCTTCCTGTAGATTTAGCAAGTCAGGGTCACCAAGAATCCTAAGATCCTGGACCCTTCTGAGGAATTCCAGGGCTTCTTCAGGCTCCATGAGCTCGGTAAATGTTCCACATCTGTGGTACAAATTGGAACACAAGGTAGCGAGCCGCACGTGCGAGGCTGCCACGTCCCACGAACTCACATATATTAAAAAGAGCTTTCCGTGCAGCATCTCGTCTAAATGGTTTCTGAACAATGGTGGCAGATTCAGGCCAACTCCATCCCTCTCAAAATTATAGTCTCCGTTCTCAATCTCAACCTTGACTACTCCGCCACCAGAATTCAGCAGAGCGCACACGGCTTGCGAGATGATTTCGTTCTGTTTCGTCCGGTGTGTGGCGTCCATTTCCACCCTTTGCCTAACCCCAAGGGTGGCTTTTCCTCCATCTTGTATACACTCCGCAAAGTTCAGTTCCAAATTCGCCAGGAAACTCATCTTCTCCGCCTTTAGCTGAAATCTTTTCCTGAAACCCAGAAAGATAGAACCATTAGCCTAGAACAAGAACGAGCAGGTGGGAAATGAAGTTTAAGGACGCCTTTCTGAAGTTGACCCTTTATCCCACATAGCTTGAGGCCAGCTTCATGAAAGAGGTTCTGTGGGACGGCCACAGGGAACTGCTCGTTAGAGTTTGCTTGCTTTTTAAAATGTGTTGTGCACATGTATGGCCAGTGCCACAGCATACACAAGGAGGTCAGGAGTCAGTTCTCCTCCACCTTGTGGGATTTGGGATGGAATTCAGGTCATCAGGCCTACATGCAAGCACTTCTACTCACTGAGCCATCTTACCAGAGCATATGCATAAGTGGTTTGGGGGACTATTTTGCTCAAGTTCTCTTGTAGAAAAGTCTCTCGGGTCATCTGTAAAACCTGGGAAATTCTCTAATAGTACTTGTGGACCCCAGGAAGGAAGCTTCCTTGGTCAAAAGCAATCTGGTATTTGTCATCTTGCTTCGTTTTTGTTTCTCTCCACTGATCAAGACTAGGAAATTTCTAAGATTTTTTTGTTTTTAGTCCAATGTGATTTTATTAGTAATTTATCATTGTTACTATGTAAAAGATGATTTTTGAGTCCTCTGATCCAGGTGGTTTCTATTTGTGTCAAAAAGAAAGTTATATACGCACATACACATGTAGACACACGTATGCTCTCTCTCTCTCTCTCTCTCTCTCTCTCTCTCACACACACACACACACACACACACACACACACTTAGAATATCGATGCAATGAAAATCTGGTTAGGGAGGCGAAGACAGAATTCCTGAAGCTATGCCTGGCAAAATTTCATGGACAAAATTCGTGACTATTTGGAACAATAGGAATGGCAGTTTGATGCAGACTTTAGGCATTTAGGAAGGTGTGTGACTCGGTACCATACCTCTAAGAAGCAAGTTTGGTTTTTTTCTAGATGAGTATAGTATTTAGACATAGAACACCCTGAAGAGCTATCAATCAACAGGAAGAATGAAAGCCATCGCCACACCTACATCCCATGTCACCAACCTTTGAACCCAACCATCTGTGTCCCCTCATGAGGTTGGCTGCAAACCAGAGAGATGACTTTTTGGATCAAAGCTAGAATCTCATAACAAAAACTCAAGATAGATGGAGAACCATATCTGGTTTTATTAGTGACCTACGATTCTTGGTCTAAATGGACATCAGTTCAGGGAGAATTGCGAAGTTGCTGGTCTGTAGGGCCAGTTCTGCCCTGCAACTCTCATTGTTATGGTTAATAGAGCACACAAAAGAGAGAAGGGGATTAAAAAGGAACAGGCTGACTCCATCCAGGACTCCGCCCTCAAGTGAGAATCATTAACAAAACTCAAACTGAAAGCCAGTAGCTGAGAACTCAGTGCACGAGATCTGAGCCAATGCTCACCACATCAGTGCAGAACCAACAAACTCCCATCTGCAAAGCAAAGAGGCTTAATGGGGACTCTCCTGGCCAAAGGCTGAGCTCCAGAGCAGCAAGTGATGAGATGATGTCTCGCTGGAACCTCCAGGAAACTGTGGGTGTTATTAAGAGCACTCACTTGAGGGCATGATATTGATTCTGAGCTAGCTATAACTAGAGAGTCGACTGCCATCTCTCTCATTGGCTGCATCTCAGTGACAGGAAGGAGAGTTGAAAAGCCTGCTAAGCTTGGGTGTGGTCTGACTGAAATTGTTGTTACTGGGGAAACAGGAGACCTGCTAGAAATGGAGCATCCTTCGTGATGAATTTAGAGAACATATTTGGTTTCCTGAGTAGGAAGTGGAGGCAAAACCAGGGAAGTTGCCAGTTATTAGCCAATCACGTTTTAAATAATCAGGGGTTATGATTTGGTTGCTACAGAGTGTGTGGTCAAATTCATATTCTCTCTGTCTCTTTCTCAACATTTTCCCTTGGGTTAGGCAGACATATCATATACATGGCATTAAGTGCATAATATAGGAAAGAAAGGGATGAAGAGATGGTTCAGTGAAAGAACACTGGCTGTTCTTCCACAGGACCTGAGTTCAAATCCCAGTCCCACATGGTGGATAACAACTGTCTGTAACTCTGTCCCTTAGAATCTGAAACCCTCTTCTGGCTTCTAAGGCACAGCATGGACACAGTGAACAGACATACATGCAGGCTAAACACCAAGACACATTAAAAAAAATGGCATCCTTTTAAAACTTCATTTATTTTTACTTTATGTATCTGGGTGTTCCGTCCGTATGTATGTATGTATGTATGTATGTATGTATGTATGTATGTAGGTATGTATATGCCTGGTGTCTGTGCAGGCCAGAGAGGGAGTTAGATTCCCTAAAGCTGAAGTTACTGATGGCTGTGAGCTGCCTTGGGAGAGCTAGGAATCAACTCAAGTCTTCTGCAATCGTAAGCAGTGCTCTTAATTGCTGAGCCACCTCTCTAGCCCCAAGCAAATAGAGCTTTTTAAAAAATAGAAAAGAGGGCTGGTGAGATGGCTCAGTGGGTAAGAGCACCCGACTGCTCTTCTGAAGGTCTGGAGTTCAAATCCCAGCAACCACATGCTCACAACCATCTGTAACAAGATCTGATGCCCTTTTCTGGAGTGTCTGAAAACAGCTATAGTGTACTTACATATAATAAATAAATAAATCTATAAGAATTTCCCTTCTTGGATTGAAGCCCCTAAGGGGATAGGAACTCTATAGGAAAACCAACAGAATCAACTAACCTGGACCCTTGGGGGTTCTCAGAGTCTCAACCACCAACTAAAAAACATTCCTTGCAAGTAGGAGACCCTGAGTTTTCACCCGAACACTTCCGGAAACCACCATTTGCTGGTTGTTTTTTTGTTTTTTGTTTTTTTTTTCTGTAGAGTCAAAATCTATGATAAAACCAATGGCTCTAGGTCTGCATATTTCACTTTGAGACTTTTTTTAAGACAAGGTCTTACTATGCAGCCCTGGGTGACCTAGAACTCACTATGTAGACCAGGCTGGTCTTGAACTGCTGGAGATCCACCTACAACTGTCTTTCCAGTGCTGGGACTAAAGGTTGTGGGTCTCACCTGACATTTTAAGACTTTTAGATGCCTCTAATCTTTGTTATCCTTTTCCCTTGCTTATTATAAGTTTAGACTTCTTAGACCCACCGAGTGCCCTCTCAGCGAAAACCTACTGTGTGCTGAGAAGAACATCAGGCTTTCCAAACTGTGCACAACGTAAGAGAAACCTCCTCTTCTCCCTTGCAGTTACATAAGAGCAGGAAGTAACACCCTCGCGAACTTTGAGAGGAGTTTTTCGTTTTGTTTCATATTTTCCCCGATAAAGTTATCCTCCCAGGCATTAGAACTTAGAGACTGCCCTTTAGGTCCAGCAACGACTCCTGAAAGTCCTCCTGCTATGTCAATAATTCAGAAATGGATTTCTGCTTTCTGATGGGCAGAACTCCTATCCCATCTGGAAAGTCCACAGCTATGTCAGTCTCTTCTTTCACTTTCACAAAGATAGCGGCATTTAAATTTTAAATGTCTTCTGGCATTTAAAACCCTTCCATCTGGTTCAGCGTGCTGTGGCACAAAGTCACTGCTCCGGTCACAGGAACCCTCAGTTCCTGCCTATTCCTCCCTCCCACTTCCCCCCACCACAGACACACACACACACACACAGACACAGACACACAGACACAGACACACACACAGACACACACACACACACACACACACACACATCAGAGATCAGTTTCTATTTCCCAGGCACGACAAACCCAGCTTTGGTCTTTTCGGGGGGAGGGGCTGGAGAACTTCAGACAATACACCCACTACCTCTTAGGGGCTTGCCTCTGAACCGCCAGCCACCACCCTACCCCAACCCTAGGACCTGAGGAGCAACTACCAATTGCTTTCATCTCTCCGATCCCTTCCCCTGTCACTTCTGCTTTCAGAACCACCCTGTTTAAAGGGAAACAAAGTCACGGAATCACGCTTTACAGACCTGCTTCTTTGGACTGCCCACTGAATTGTTGTTTACTGCGTTATCAGTTATCACCGACACTGGGCTCTGCGGGCTACCTTGGGTCAGTGGGCACCAAGTCAGAAGTTTAAAGGTGACTCTGGTGACAGACCGGACACTTCCGTCTCCTCCCCGGGATAGGACCTCACTTGACCACCTTCCCCGGGACTTCCCACCCCAAGCCTTCAACACCTCCGGCCCTCTGCCGCCCAAGCCTGTGGGCCCTAGATGCTCCCCAGCCGGTTATCCTTAGGTGCTACCTTGGGTTAACCAATGGGAAGCGAACTCTGGAATTCAGGCGCAGCACCCTGCCTCCCCACAACCTCGCGGGGGAACCTGATAACCCTGGCTCTGATAAAACTTGTGCAAAAGACTATGAGGGACCCGTTACCCGCTGGCGTCTATCCTCCGCAGCCCTCAGCGCGGTCGGTCTCCTGGAGTCAAAGCTGATGTCCTGGGTCCAGAGTGGAGACCTCTAACCTGTGTGCTCTTGTCCTTAAATCAGCTGAGCGCAGTGACATCGCACGGGGTGGGGCACTCTGCAGAAAGCAGTCCTCTTCGTGTGGACCAGGAAACCCCAGTGCTTCCAGTAACCTCGGTTAACTTTAAGAAAGAGGAGAGCTTTTTTCTTCTTATTTTTCACTTTGAGGGGGCGTTAATAGTTCTTAGGGCCACTCAGGGAAGGAAACCTGGCGCAATCCCATGTCCCCCAAACCTCCCCGACCCTACTTGACCCTTCACGGGACACTTCAGACTCCATTGCTCCAGGGTCCCTCTCCTCCGTGCCTGGAAGTCCCTCGGTTTCCCTGGTTTCTGCTGGACTCCTCACAGCAAGGTCTTCAGTTTACCAAGGACAGCGATCTTCAGGATGGTGGGTCGGTGGAGGCACCGAGAAGAACAAGAGGCAAGAAATTAAAACTCTCCTTTGTCTCCACTTCCCCAAAGTGGAGATTGTTGATATCCCCCGCGTCCCACCCCCGCCCCGCTTTCCTCTACCTTTACCCTCCAGGCGCGGGTTCCTGAAGGACAAGTTGCTGCCTGGAGGCTGAAGGGGGGATGGGGGGACAGGGTAGTTCGCAAGAATCCAGAGCAGGATATGCTGCAACTGGGGGTGAGGGTGGAGGCGGATGAGGACCTCCCAGGGGGCTAACTCCAGCCTGGATTTCCGGACCCCGTGACACTTGGAATTCCTAAGCACTCTTCCAGTCCTGGAGCCAACTGTCGCCTCTCTTGCCCTTCTTTGTGCTTCTAATGTTCTGGCCAGTACCTATTTCCCTTAACTCTTTACAACAACTCATAGTTAATGAAAGAAGAGTCGATCCTGCTTTCTGACCCTCGGAGCACCTACACTGAGTGCCCTGACACTTTTCCTGTCCCAGTAGATAGAGCTCTTCTCAGAAAGCTTAGTCCTTCAATCAATTCTCGATTTTCTGTTAGGGGGACAGAAAAACAGAAGTGGCTTGGGATTTTCTTTCTGCACTTTTCCCGCGGATTGCAATCACCTGAACAGAAGCAAAAATTCTCTAGAGAGTGCCCTCCCTTTGGATTGTCAGACCATTGAGGCAGTGGGCTTGGAAACTGCCTGGTGGGATCTCACACTGGAAAAAGGAGAGAGGCTGGTGGCAGCCAGAGGAGGAGCTGACTCTCTGGAAGAGCTTTCCCACAGCTCTGACAACTTGACAGAGCATCTTGCAGGACAGACAGAACCCAGACAGCAATGGGCCAACTTACTAGCAAGACTACACCTTGACCAGGAGTACTTAATTCTGCACACCCTCAACCTCTGTTTAACTCTAAGCTTCACATCCATGCCTGGAAGGACTTGTGGGTCACTGGGCCTCCTAGTTTGATCCTCTTCCCGATGAGGCCACACTGAATAACTCTCTCTGCTTGTCACTATTACTAATTTCTCTAATTGCTCTATTAAGGGTGGGTGGCTGAGCTCAGCTTATTGGGGGGGGGGTGCCAGGCTTGGACTTTACCCCCCAAATCTCCATCAGACGACTTTTCATCTACTGAGAATGAATGTTGCCACAGAGAGAAGTGGCTTTCCAAAGACGCCCATTTCCTACTCCAACAAACAGGAAAGTGCATGGTGTTTCCTGGCGGAGAATTAAGGCAATAGATGAGCTGTGAGTCAACTGACCTTAAAATAAAGAGGTCATCGGAGCCAAAGATTAGACAGAGAGAGAGAGAGAGTCAAAACTGGATATCTCCATCGGATCTCTCCCCTTGGAACTCTGGGAACCCCCACAGAAAAGCGGGGAGGAAAAACTGTAGGAGCCTGAGGGGTTGAGGACACCAGGAGAACATGGCCCACAGACATCAACTAAGCAGAGCTCACCCAGGCTCACAGAGACTGAAGCAGCAATCACAGAACCTGTATCAGTCTGCTCTATGTCTTCCGAGTACTTGCTGTGGCTGATTAACCTGGTGTTTTTGTGGAATTCCTCACAGTGGGACTGAGGTGTGTGTGTGGGGGGGTACATCTCTTGATACTCTCAGATCTCAGAATCCTTTTCCTCCTCCTGGGTTGCCTCACCTAGCCTTGATGGGAGAGCTTGTGCCTAGTTTTATTGTAACTTGTTATGCCATGTTCAGGGGCTAACCCTGGGAGGCCTGCTCTTTTCTGAAGGAAAACAGAAGAGGAGTGGATCTAAAGGAGAGGAGGGGGGAGGGGCAACACTGGGAGGAATGGAGGGAAGAGAAACTGTGGTCAGGATGTATTGAAAAGAAAAAGACTAAAAAAAATGTAAATAAATAAATAAAATTAAAATAACTCATGTTAGCTGGGTGTGGTGGCGCACACCTTTAATCCCAGCACTACACAGTTCCAGTTCTACACAGAGAAACCCTGTCTCGAAAAACCAAAAAAATAAAATAAAATAAAATAAAATAGGTCATTCTGGCTGCCTGTGATGTTCACGAGGATGCTATCGGACCCCGCTTTCTTGGAGTGTCCTGGAAGTCTAAGCTCCCTAGGCTCTGGGGCTATCTTAGCATTCAAGTGGAAACTTTTTGGCAGGTCACGAGATGTTCATGCTCAGTTTTAAGAACAATTGCTTGGGAGGCTGAAGAGATGGCTAGGAGCTAAGAGTCCCCTGCTCTTTCAAAGGATCTGGGTTCGATTCCCAGCACCCATGTGATGGTTCACAACTCTCTGTAGCCCCAGTTCAAAGAGATCTGATGTTCTTTCTGACCTCAAAGGGTTCTGCATGTGCATGAACCTATCAAGCAGGATGAAATCACTCAGCAGAGAAATACACACTTTAAAAGAGAAGTTCATAGCCAGGCGGTGGTACACTTCTTTTGTCCTAGCACTCAGGAGGCAGAGGAAGGCAGATCGCTGAGTTCCAGGTCAGCCTGGTCTACAGAGTGAGTTCCAGGACAGTCAGGGCTACACAGAGAAACCCTGTCTCAAAAAAACCAACCAAACAAACAAACAAAAAGTCATAAAGCCAAAGCACATTAACTAGATATGATTGGATTAAGGAAAACTGAGGTTTTAATTTAGAAAAAAAAGAAAACTTCCAAGATATTAAGGGATTTGAATCAGCACCAGGGGAGTTCACAGTGAGGCACCAATCACATCAGAAGGCACGGCACGAGGAGGTTGTTAAACAAGACAAAATGTAGACCCTGTAACAGAAACTTTCAAATTCTCGATAACAAGGAAACCAGCTTCTTAATCAACACATTTCCTGGGTGTGCCGCTGAAAAGCAAGCAGCTACCTCACTGGCCCTGTGCTACAGAGAGGTTGTAGGCAGTGAAAGACTGTTCTGTGTATACCGCAATGACTGTGTTTGTCAAAACCCACAGGCCACGCAACCCAGAGGGAATCCTAACCCAGCCTGTGGACTCTGAATAATTATGCTATACCAATGTAGGCTCAGCAGCTGTAACAAATGTGCTACTGTGCAGCAAACATCCTTGTGTGAGGATAAAAGGTATGTGGGAACCCTCTGCATCCTGGTCCACTTTTCCTTGAGCATCCAACTGCTCCAGCAAGCTGGAGATATAATGGCTCAGCAGTAAGAGGACCCCAGTCCAGTCCTCACCACTCAGGTGGGTGAGAATTACCTGTAACATTAGCCCCGGGGGAACTGAGACCTCAGGTCTTCTCAGTGCCCACATTCATGTGCACATACTGTACTCCCACAGACACATAATCTCTAAAAGTAAAACTGCTCCAGATGGCAGTCATTCATTTTAAAGTAACTGGTGTGTGTGTGTGAGTATGTGTGTGTGTGTGTGTGTGTGTGTGTGTGTGTGTGTATGTTTGTATGCATATATATGTGTGTGTGGTTGTGTGTGGATGTGTGGATATTTATGTGTGTGATTATGTGGGCATGTGTGTGTGATTATGTATTATGCATGTGTGCATATGTATGTGTGTGATTGTGTATTTATCTGTGTATGTATCTGTATGTGTGTGTATGATTGTGTGCATGTATGTGTATGTATGTATATGTAGGTGCTAGAAATCTAATCTGGATCCTCTAGAAGAACTGGCTGTGCTCTTAAATGCTGAGCCACCTCTGCAATTCCTGGTTTCTCCTTTGAAGTGGGCATGCACATGGGTGACTGTGCTTTTCTACTGGGCATGCATGCGGCAGTTGTAGACTCATCTTCAGAGTTGTTTCTCCCCGAGAGTCATCCACCCTGGTTGTATTTATTTGATTCTATATTTTTTAAACACTTGTGTGTATCTGTGTGCTCCCACGGGAGTTTCTGTGCATCCCAGGAATGCTGATCCCCAAGGAGGCCAGAGAGCATTGCACACCCTAGGATCAAAATTACTTGCAGTTTCCACCATGTGAGTGCTGGGATGAAAACCCAGGTCTTCTGCAAGAGAAGTTAAGTGCTTCTAACTGCTGACCCCCCTCTCTAGCTCCTGCCTTGTTTTTGTAATACAGGCTCTCTCACTGATGTGTAGGGCTCATCAATCAGGATTGCTGGCTGGAAAGCAAGTCTCGGGGGTCCATTTGTCTCCACCCGCCCAGCAGTACTATCACAAACACTTGCTACCACACCAGATTTCTTTTTTCTTTCTTTCTTTTTTTTTTTATTGGATATTTTCTTTATTTACATTTCAAATGTTATCCTCTTTCCTGGTTCCAGGCCCCCCCCCAACTCCCTATCCCACCCCCTCTCCCCCTGCTTCTATGAGGGTGTTCCCCCACCTACCCACCCACTCCTGCCTCCTCACCCTCCTCAATTCCCCTTCACTGGGGTATTGAGCCTTCACAGAACCAAGGGCCTCTCCTCTCATTGATGCCAGACAAGGCCATCCTCTGTTACATATGCCCCTGGAGGGACCTGGAGAGATGGCTCAGCAATGCAACCACATGGTAGCTTACAACCACCTGTAATGTGATTTGATGCCCTCTTCTGGTGTGTCTGAAGACAGTAACAATGTACTCATATACAAAAAATAAATAAAGCTTTTAAATAAATATGCAGCTGGAGCCATGAGTCCCTCCAGTTGCCACACCCAGATTTTTAAATGGACCATAGTGATGAAATTCAGATCCTGGAGATTTACTAACTGAGTCATCTCTCCAGGTCCCTCCCATAGCACATCTCGACTGACTCACACAAAGATGTTTCATCCAGACAATGAGAGGCAGCAAAAATCAGATTCAGGAATTCACTCTCCTCAGCAAGTCCACTGGCTTTCCCTGGCTGTTCTTGGACTGACAAGCGAAAGCTCACACTAAAGAATGTGGTCTCTCCCCTTTCAGCAGTGAGGTGAGGAGGGGAGATGGGGCGAAGAACTCAGGGAGGGGAAATCAGGAAGGGGGAAACATTTGGAATGTAAATTTAAAAAATCGATGAAGGTTTAAATAAACAGTTCTAAAAGTGGTGAATAAAAATACCATACACTTAAAAAAAAAAAAAAAAAGAATGTGGTCTCTACCCCCCCCCAAAGATGAGATTTGTCCAACCAGTCTCATGAAATTGAAAGTAGGTTGGGCTGTGAGCCTACGTCTGAGAGATGTTTCCAGTAAGTAGCTTACTGGCCCCAGTCGCCCCTAAATGTGGGAAAAGGAGAACAAGGAGAGTCTGGGCAGAGGTCGCGCATGCCATTTATTGCTCATTAATGTATATATTTTTAAAAGGCCACTGCCCAATGTTGACTGTCATTCTGTCAGAATAAAAGGGTCTAGTAGGCCCAGTTTCCTCCTGAAAACCACCGATCCGAGGGCAGGCAGGGTGCATCAGAGTGCGTATGAGGTTCCTCACTGCAGATAAGATCTGAGGAACTCAGGTTGTCATGGTGGCACCTGCTGTAGCCGTGTGCACCTCTAGGGAACAGGAAGAGGTGACAGCTCCAGTCTTTCCAGAGTCTATCTAATAAATTCTCCTGTGTTAAAGAGACGTCCCACTTCTGGAAACCTTCCACAGACCTTGTCCCCCACAATGACTTGAAATCTAACTGACCAATATGGCCCTTCCTTTTTCATCTGAGAGGGATCTCCAAGAGTGAAAGGGAATACTGTGGTACCCACATCCTGACAGCCACAACATTCCAAAAGTCAATCATCACTCACTCTCACTCACTCACTCACTCAATCAATCAATATCTCTCTGTCTGTCTCCATTTCAAACTCTGCCTCTGTTTCTCTCTTCATGTTTCTGTCTTTGCCTCAGTCATGCCTACCACCTCCCATCTGATATTCCAGGGGTACTGGACAATTATATTTATTGTACCAAAATAATATAATTATTGTATCAAGGGCCAAAACTCTGAATGTCACTTTCTACCCAATCAATGTTGATGTCAGAAGTGGTTTTTGCATGTTTGTTTTAGTCACTATCTTGCTGTATAGCTAGGAATTGCCTCAAACTCGTGATCCTCCTGCCTCTGCTTCTTGTGCACTGATAGTTCACCACATCTGGCTTCAGAACTGTTGACTCTTCATTAAGTGTGGGTAGAACTGAGACACACTCGAGTGAAGATGTTTGACAATAGCCTTCTGCTTTGTTTGTTTTTATTACTTTTTTTTCTTTTTCTGATACAGTGTTTCTTTGTGTAGCCTTGGCTGTCCTGAAACACACTCTGTAGCCCAGACTGGCCTCAAATTCAAACACCTACCTCTGCCTTTTACGTGTTGGGATTAAAGGCATGCTCCACCATCACCCAGCCATTTATTTTGATGCTACTTCATAACTGAAATTTTGCTACCGTTAATGAATTGTAAGGTAAGTAGCTGACGCAGGATACCTGATACGTGACCATGCCTGGCTTCATTTCAATTTTATATTTATGGGTGATTTGACTGTGTGTAAGTCCGTACACAACATCTCTGCAATGTCCAAGGAAGCATTAGATCTGCTGGGGTTGGAGTGACAGGCAGCTGTGAAGCACCATGTGGGTTCTGGGGATTGAACCCCGGGTTCTCTCAAAGAGCAGCCCTGCTCTTAACCACTGAGCCATCTCTCCAGCCCTTATGTATCATTCTTAATCATCCTAGGAAGTTCGTATCAACAGAGAAGCGGATCTCCACAAGTGAACTGCTTTTCTGCATCGCACAGAGATATATGCTCTTTTTTATTGGTCCAAAGTACAGACTCCTTACTAACCCTAATCATCGGCCTGTCTGTGGGGACCTGCTAGGCTATCACCCCTTCCTCTTCTCTTCTGTAATGAACCATGGCAACTACAGAAGAGCTTCTAGCATCTGCTGTTACTAGCACATGCAGAGAGCACACCACAAAATGAGGTCAACTTGAAGGAATGCAGAAACCAGATGTGGAACTAAGAGGAAGAAAAACACACAGACACAGAATAAGACAGGTAATGACATTGAACGGAGCTGGATCTAGCAAGTCAGACCTTTCCGTGGGTGACTAACATATATTCATTAATCTTTATTTAGGTTCTGCTCAGGGGACTTCGAGTTGATCTTATTGGTAGTGGCCACACCATCTCACATGAAAGACTTTCTGAAATGAACCACGCCCCACTGGGAGCATAGACTGTATTACCATTGAAATCGGGTGGCGGGGGTGGGCATGGGGCTTGGACAGGGCACATGCAGTTGAGACACATAGTTTCCATGTGTAGGAGAGGTCATGAAAATCAACAGAGATCAGCATCTGAGTTGAATGACAGCATTGATCTTTATAGTCACACACCTGTTAATTCCTTCCTTGCCACTACACAATTACTTTTAAATACAAAACAAAACAAAACAAAAAAAAAATCTGTCTACAGCCCGTTATCTGGCCTGCAGAATTGTCTGACCTGCTTTCTGATCACAGAGAGAACTTATCCTACAAATTTCTGGGATGTGACAAATTTAGGGAAGCAGGAATATTCAAACTTTCCCAGGACCAAGAGGAAGAGTACAAATCAGAAGACAACCAAGCCATTGCTTTGTAATGAGACGACATTGGCACTGATGTGATCCTTAGTTGAACTGACACTTTGGGAGGACCCAGCTCAGGACTCTTCACAGTTCAGGGCCAACCCCAGCATCCCCGTGGACCCCTCTCTATGACACCGGCTTGATGAAGCCGTAATCCATGCACTTGATAAGACACTCCCGGGCTGTCTGGACCACAGCTGCTCTCTTCTCATCTGGCTCCTGCTTTCCCACCACAGTCAGGATCTCCAGCAGCTCGCTCTCCACCAACTTCCTTGCCAGCTCAGCATCCGCTGATAGCAGGTTGTGGGCAATGACCAGGCCCCGGTGCTGCACCGACAACTGGTCATGCAGGCAAAGCCGCTGTAGGATCTCCAGCCACTGGGTTGTCTGCAGAGTGGAAGTGGGTGAGGGAGGATTTAAAGAATCAGTGAGGAGGCAGTGGAAAGACTTGACAACAAAAAAAAAAAAAAACAAAAAGTATCAGACGTGCCCACAGCTAAGTAACTTGATTATGACCACATATCTATAAACAGTAATAAACTAAACTAAAATAGACTAATAACCCATCCATTATTCATTTATTGATTGATTGATTCATTCATTCTGCCTGTGTTTGTGTATGTGATGTGCATGAATGTATGCATGTTCACATGTATACAGGTGTACACACTTGCAGGTGCACATGCACACATTTGTTGTGCGTGTGTTTGGAGGCCTGAAATTGATGCCCAGTGTCTTGTTCCACTTTTAATTGGAAAGATAGCGTCTCTCAGCTGAACCCAGGTTCACTGATCAACTCTTAGTCAGTTTGTCTCTGGAATGCAGGGATTACAAGAATCCACCATGCCTGCCTGGCTTTCCCATGGTTGCTAGGGATCCAAACTCTGGTCCTCATGCTTTCACAACAAATGCTTTATCCACTGAGCTGCCTGCCCAGCCCCCATCCATTTTTTTTTTTTTTTTTTTTTTTGTGGTTTTTCAAGACAGGGTTTCTCTGTATAGCCCTGACTGTCCTGGAACTCACTTGGTAGACCAGGCTGGCCTCGAACTCAGAAATTCGCCTGCCTCTGCCTCCCGAGTGCTGGGATTAAAGGCCTGCGCCACCAGGCCCGGCTTTTTTTTTTTTTTTTAAGCATCTTGAGAAACAGAAAGGCCGGCACACTGAACATCTCAGCAGAATGAAGATGCAGATCACTAAGGAAAGAGAGTCCTCATATGGGTCCTCATATGGGAAACACAGATAATGCTAGCTTCTATCAAGCCAGGTGCCCTGTGAGACAAGAGCTCCAGGCATGCACACACGCCCTCCAGCCTTCAACTGTACTAAACACAAGAATCCAAAGCGAGTTCTCTCCTCGTTCCTCCTCCATTCACCATCCATGATCATGAGTACTGTTGGGTACGGGTGCTCGGCCACTCTCATCACCTATGAGTCAGTGAGGAAGCGGACAGCACAGCCAGGAGCTGAGGTCTGCCATTGGACAGGCATACATGAGATAGTGCAGTCGAAGAAACATCTTCTATATGCGTTTGGATCCATAGAGGGCAGCCCTCAGGCCCCACTCAGCCTTGCCTTCTGCATGGCCTCACCTAACGCATGGGCCTCGAGAGCCTCATCTGTCTATCACTGATCTTCTACTACAGACATTTCTAAACATGTCTTCCCAATGGAAAAATGGGGAGATAATAGTGTATGTGTCATACACACATCTCCTTAGGACAGAAACCCACTTATAAGAAGTGCAAAGTGTCACCAACATGTCCTGGTGGAGCCCCTGTGTCTAGTTACTCTTGGAGAAGCAAACAACAATGGTTTCTAAGTGTGGTCCCCAGGCCAACAGTTCCCTCCCAGACCCCAATCTATTGAATCAGAACACCAAGAGAAACTGTTCTAACTATAGCCATGGGTGATGCTTAAAAGCATTATAGTTTTGAGGAGCCATAGAAAAAAAAAACTGAAGTTCGGAATTCACATAAGGTGAATGGTACCCAGCAGAGGCCTCCATGGCAGGACAGGAATAAAAAAAAAAAGCCTACATGGAACTCAAAGACCCACACACACGCATACACACACCCTTCAACTGACCATGTAAAGGAGCCAACCTCTACCCCAGATGTAAGTGTGTTTGAACCAAGATGACCTGTTCACTCCCATGGAGATGAACGCCCTTGAGCTAGGCTCTGTGTACTGAGATGAAAGAGTTTCATGCCTGAGACTGATAGCATTATTCCCATTACAGCTGCTGGGGTGGCCACAGTCTTACCTTAACAGCCAGTCAACCTGCCCATGGCAGGGAACCTATAGCCTCGTTGCCAAATCACCACAGCTTCCTATGGTGACCCACCCATGAGAGGAACTCGTGAGCCCCTCAACAGTAATGAGCATCGTGTCGTTACCCTTTCTTCATTAGGAATTATGCACACCCACAACGGACTTTAGCTAATGCACCCAGGAAGTCAAACCGTCATGGTAATGGCCAATAGGCACAGTCTTTAGGTTTTAGGAATCTACTCCCGGCTGTGAAAGTTTGCTCTGCTGTCCAACATCCCTAGAGGAGCCAGGACAGTGGGGTCTGAGGGTTACAAGACTCTACATACCTTACCCAGCTCCCTCCTGTCCCTAGCCGGCTCTTACCACCTCCGTCATCTTGAGGCACAGTTTCTTATGTGCCGCAGTCAGCATGGCCAGCGCTCCAGCTGCTGCATTCTGCAGTTTGTGGTCATCCTCCCCACAGAGCAGCACCACCAGCTTCAGACGGTCATTCCCATCGGCCAGGAACCTCTCCTGAACCTGTGCCAGGCAGGTGTGTGACTCAGTGAAGAAGCCCCACATCTGCACCTCCCAAAGAAGGGACAGAGGCAGCTGCTATTCCCTGACCCAGGATCTCTGGGATATTTGCTTTGAGCCAGTCCTGCATAAAAATCTCCTCCCTGATTGCCTGTGTGAAGCAGGTACAACTCCTCACAGCCAAAAGACTAAGGCAAAAGGAGGGGTGGGGAGGGGGACTTCCTACCTCCCCTATATTGTGTGGTCTACAGTCCTGGGCCTTTGTGGTCTGCAGTACAATGGGTTTGCATAGAGATCTGCACAGGAGCAGGGGTGACTGGGGAGTCTGCTTGGTATTGGGGAGTGATTGTCCTGTCTCCACCAGGTGACACTAAAGTGTCACAAATACCTGAAAACAGAAGTGCCCTGATGCCTCCCAGCACCCTGACCTGTCACGGTGAGGTATCAAGGCTATATAGCAGCTTGCTGCCATCCTTCAGTACAAGACAGTAAAATCTAGTCTGTCAGGTTAAGGGCATTCTATTGGAGCAAATATCTCTGAAAAAGGATAATTGTCACAGATCCCCAGGTAAGGTCCTCCATCTGCATGTCCCTGGATCTGGAGCAATAGCTATCAGACGGGAGGGGATGGAAGAAGAGGTCAGTATGGTCCTCTCTTGTTGGAACCAACCATCACTGGAAGTAGCTGTCCCACCAAGGACCACAGCCCTCCCTTCTCTTATACCTATGCCCATGGTCTAGTTATCAAGAATGGACTGGAAATAGAGGTAAGTTCTGTCACTGGCAGGCCATCTGGGATAAGAGGCAAATTCTCCTTCTATGTTCATTTCCACTTGCTACCAAACAGAGACCACTCCAGGCTGGTAGGAAGGAGGCTCTTCCTGATGCCCCCCAAAGGCATGGATTCCTAGTCACTCTCCAGACAAGGCCACCAACTCAGTGGTGCTCTGACGTGACAGAAATGAACTTCTGCTCCTTTAAGACCACTGTATAGTTGATTCTATTGTTGCAGCAGCAGGAACTCCCCCAGGGAAGGCTGCCTCCTCTTTCACAGTTGCCCTCTTTATACCCAGCACCATCTCTGACTCCTTGGACACACCCCTTTCCTCCCAGGTCCTAGCTCAGTCTCAGGCCAGCCCCCTGGTAGACTCTAGTAACTCAGTCCCCGCTGACCTTCTCTGGCAAGCTTTCTCAAGTTGGCTTTTCCCCTATGTGGTGGTCAGAATAAGAATGGACCCATAGACTCATATGTTTGAACACTTGGCCCCAGTTGGTGGAACTGTTTGGGAAGGATTAGGGGGTGTGGCTTTGTGGAAAAGGTGTGTCACTGAAGATGGCTTGGAGGTTTCAAAAGCCTCCTGTGATTCTCAGTACTCTCCCTTTGCCTCATGGTTGTGGATCAAGGTGGGAGTGTTCAGCTGTTCCCTTGGCCTGCCATCGTGGCCTCTAACCATCCTCCAAATATGTATGCCAAATCAAACAGTTTCTTTTATAAGTTGCCCTGGTCCTGGTGCTTTATCGCAGCCATAGTAAAGTAGGTAAGACACACTGGTAGCAGGAGAGTGTCTAAGACTAGATATACAGGTAAATAATCTCAGACCTCATAATGTCCAGAAGTGCCTCAGGCCTGGAATTGTCACATCTCTGATATGTCCTGTGAGCACAGTGATATTTGGTCACCATAAGAAGAAGATACCCACTAGAGACTCATAATTTATTTTCACTTTATATCCTGTGATTATTCAGTGGTCAGTACAGTTATGATGCATTGCAGGTTCCATAATGCACTGCAGGTTCCGTGGACCCTGGTGACATTCATAGTGAGGTTTTCTAAAGTGACCCAGAACTGTACCTTAGCATCTCTTCACTGTCCTGTGGATCTCTAATGACTACAAATGGTCTAGCCTCTCGACTTCCAAGAGCTCTGATCTCCCAGGTTGCCTTGCTATGACATTATTTGGGCTTAATTAACTTAGGGAAATGGCACCTTCCACCTTACTCAGACCACGGCTCAGCTTGTGATAGAATGCTGTGAAAATGTTTCCTGAGGGCTCCTACATGGAAATGGGGCAATACTCTGATTGATCTGGGGGCTCCTGGGTTCTCTCACCAAAATGCTGTTTCAGTATCATCTCAGGGCTCCAGTCTCACCCCAAGCCCAATATACATATCTTGGTCGCCCCATCTCTCTGAGCCCCCAGCCTCATCCCGAGCCTATCCCTCTGGAGCTCCAGCCTTACCTCCTTATTGAGCACCATGTTACACATGCATTCGGTGGCTGCCTGCCGAAGCTGGTCATGGTTCTCAAACATGTAGTTCTCAATGTCTGGCAAGGCCTTCTCCTTGAAGATCTTCTGCCTGGAATGAAGGGGAGGGGTGAGGTAGAAGGGGCCTTGAGTCCCCAGCAGTGAGCTTGCCAGGTTGGTCATGCAGGGTACTTCCTCCATCTTCATGAGGTCCCTTCCACATCCTCAGCCTGTACAGGGCACTGAGCCCACCTCCAGAAGGGGCACCAATAGATGTAAGTTAAATGATGTGACAATCGTCTCCCAGGCACAGCGACAGACTCTGGGATGAATGTGTCACCAGACTGGAGAGTCTCATTACTGAACAAGGAAATTCTCTCCCATTTCCTGCTGTAGGTGAGATGGAGAGTTACCCAGTGACCATGAGAGAAAAGAAAAGTCCTTCTGAAAGTTAAGACAACAGAAAGGAGGGGAGAGGGGGGACTGGTTGACTGGAATGGAGATAACTTTATAATCCCTGCATCAAACCACACCTGACTGGTTCATCCCAAGCTTAATTTGCATGAGTCAGTACACTTCCTTCATGCAGAGAGCCAGTTAGACCAGGTTGCCTGCCACTTAAAACCACCAACACAGAACAGTCCATCGTCCCTCTGCTTCCAAGAAGGAATACCTACTAATCCTTCCATCCATCTGCCTATTCCTTCCTACTTTAGGAGGCAGGATGCCTTTGGGAACATCTGCTTTACATAATCCTGTATGTTTTTATGGGGTACCAGCTCAAATCCCACCTATCCTTGATTCATCTCTGATGTCATCCAAGCAGAAGCATCAGTACATGATACACGCAGAATTTCAACCAAACCCTCTGTGGATACCTCTATGTCCCTCTGCCCCTCTCCACCTGCCCCACATACCTGAGTTTGTCACTGCGCCCAGACAGGTTAGTAAGTCCCAGCAGAGCCTCATAGTTCTGAAGCCCATCCCTCTGTGTGTCCAGGAGACTCACGAGGGGCCGCACCACCTCATATACCTGCGGGGAAGGCATGGGTGAGGTGAGATACAGGTGTTTTTCTGTCTCTTGCATCCGAAGCTCTACATCTCCAAAGCCCTTTCTTTCTCGCATTCTGTCTGGTTTAATCTGTGATCCTGAGAGGTTAGGTTGTTCCCTTTTACTGTTGCAGATGAGAAAGCTGGATTTCTGGGAGCACGATCATGCTCACTAGAGGTAGAGCCAGGCCTGGTGTCGTCCAGGTGTCTGACTCATTATCCTCCCTCTGACAGCACCACGACCCCTTTTTAGCAGAGGAGATGAGGGGACAGGACCCTAAGAGCAATGGTGACTCCTTCATCACCCTTCTCAAATACCCACCCGCTCCCCAGGAAAGGCAATGTCCGGATTGGAGACAGCAGCAATCTTGGCTAGCCCATGGGCTGCCTTCACCTTGCCCACATCTGTGCCCTCCAAAGCCAGGGGGATCAGGGCCTGCAAGAGAGAGAGCAGTCACTAGCCAGCAACAGACACCCAGAAACCTCTCACTCCTCTGGCTCCAGCTGCCCTCTGTCTGTCTGTCTGTCTGTCTGTCTGTCTGTCTGTCTATCTGCCTGCCTGCCTGCCTGCTTGTCTAATCAGAGATCCACAGCATAATCAGCCCAGAGAACTGTTCTTTTCTAGACAGAGTCCCAAAGATTCATGTGTGCAAGGTTTGGTCTCCAGCTGTCAGGATGAGGGGGAAGTGACTGGACTCTGAAGGCTCTGAGATAACCCTCAGATTAATCCATTGATGAGCTCACAGCTGAAGGGGAAGTTGGGATGAAAGGCCTGGTTGGAGGGAGTACATCACTGGAGTGTGCCTTTAAAAGGGTGTGTCCTGTTTCCCTTCCACCTTCACCATCCCCTTCTCTCCCTCCCCCATCTCCTTTCCCTCTCTTTCCTCCTTCTCATTCCTGACTCATGAAGAGAGCAACTTTGCTTGGCTTCACACTCCGCCATGAGGGTCTGTCTCATCACTAAGCCACAGTGAGCCTGTCATGGACTGGAACCTCTGAGAACATGAACCCAAACCAATGTTTCTTTCTCTAAAGTTGGCGTCTCAGATATTCGTCACAGAGACAGCCTGACTAACCCAAACATGTATAAAACAAATACTTATCAAGGATTCACTGCCTGGGTCCCGGGGACTACCAAGGTCTCTACCTTCACTCCTCATTCCATTTTGAAAAAAAAAATAATAATAATCAGTAGATTGACTTTTTGCTAGGTGTGGTGGCACAGGCCTAAAATCTCAGACCCAGGAGAATAAAGGAGGAAGATTACAACAATTTCAAGTCCAGCCTGGAGAGCATACATGGCAAGAACTGGCTAGCCAGAGCTACAAGGTGAGACCCTGTCTTAAATAATAATAACAATAACAATAACAGTGATAAATAGTAACTATGTTTTTTTACATTTTGTTCAAGCTAAACCTCATCTTATTTACTTATTTATTGAGCAGCTACTGAGACTTGAATGCATCTAATCTACTTCCCACGACTATCTGGAAAGTTAGACTATGATTTCTCCTCCCCATTTTGCAGAGGAAAAAAATTACATTTTGGAGGGAGTAAAGTGCCCAGGTTTGCATAGCTAAAACAAAGAAGAGCAAACTCCCACCGCAAGAGAAGTTTTGATTTCTGTGAAGAAGTTTTGATTTCTGTGGTCTGCCTTCCATCGGGTACAGCAGGGGATTCCAAAGTAGATACCAGGACATTATCAAATCAAGAAGGAACAAGTTTGGGCCAATGAATTAGATGGTGCAGATAACTAAGTAAGTGTGTTTCGTGAAGTTAGGGTGGTCTGAAACACATGACTTTGGAGTGGGACAAGAGGGACTCACATATATGCATGTGTATGTAGTATTAGCAGGCACATGAACACACACACATGCGTGTGTGTGGTGTGTGTGTGTGTGTGTGTGTGTGTGTGTGTGTGTGTGTGCTCCTTCCCAGTAGATCACCTTCTAAGACAGCAAGGACCTCATCTTGCCTAGTTACCTTGCCACCACCTTGAGCTACAATGCTGCCCCGGTCCTTTGGGTTGTCACAGAGTGCCAGGAATACCCTGCAGAGACAATGATAACAGAGAATGAATATTCACAATTCCTGTATCACATTCCCAGAAACCACACACAAGCCAGTCAGAGCCAGGAAAACCCAGAACAACAGTAGAAGCCTAGAAAGGCAGATTGCATGCCCTTGCCTGGAATGAACCACCTTTAAAGGAGACTTGTGGTGGCAATAAGTGGGGGCGGGGAATGAGATCAAGCAAGGCCTCAAATATCCATCTCATTTCTATTTCTGGAGTCGGCCAACAGCTCCCTGCTACCCTTAATCCAGGAGAAACTCCCCATGCCTACCCCTATCCCTGGGTAGACAGGGTCTGTCCTGTTCCTGGCCCTGGTCCCACCTAATACCACCACCACTCATACCACAGGAAAAAACAAATTATACTCTTTGTCTCTCCATCCTTGATGCCTTTCCCTTCCCTTCCTTCAAGACCCCGTTGAGTTATCACCTTTACCAGGAGGCCTTCCTGGATGCCCACCCACTTATCTTCTAGTCTGGTTGGTTGGGACCTACTGTCTGGACTCCAACCACTGTGCTTCCCTGTCATGGCATTTACACTGTGGTGTAACCTGCCTGCCTCCGCCACCACCCCCCCCCCCAGGTTACCCTTCATCTTTGAGAAAAAAGTAACTAAAAGGGACCTCCCTATGCAAGTTTTCAACTGTGGTGACCTGCCTGCTTGTTCTCCATCCCCTGGCTTGGTCTCTACCATTCACCTCCACCCAGGCTTCTGCCTCCCAATCTCCCCGGCCCACCCTGATTGCACCTGGCCAGCAGCTCCTTGGTCTGGTCTGTGAGAATAGCACTGTCTGCCTTCACCATGCAGGCCAGTGCAGATATGACACCTGCCTTCAGGAGACGTTTCACCCGCAAGTCTACGAAGTCCTTCTTGTCCTGGAGGGGACAAATGGATAGACATGGTGAAGGAACCAGTTGTCAGCCCCAGGTTGAGTCATTATGACAAATGCTGAGAGTGGGCAGTGGACAGGACCGAGGGCGTGGTGCATAATCTCTGGAAATGTGCTTAAGCCTCACGCCTAGCCGTGGGGCATGTACGAGTGCTACATCCCTGCCTGGATGAAGCACAGGGATGCAGCTCAGTGGTAGAGCACCCACCTAGCATGCCCAGGACATCACAAAGAAATGAAACCCATTAAGAGAATGAGTTGGCGACAAGAGCAAGTTCCCAATGTATGGCACAAAGTGACACTCAGATTCTGATTGTTACAATAGAGGGGAGGAAGAAAGAAAAAAAGACTTTCCCCGAGTGACATAAGAAACCACCAGCAAGGCCCTGAGCGAGCCAGAGCTTGAGCGAGCGGGGGTGGGGTGGGGGTGGGGTGGGGGTGGTGGAGCGAGCCGGGTCCCAGAGCGAGCAGGGGTCCGGAGCGAGCGGGGGTCGGGAGCGAGCGGGAGTGCGGAGCGGGCGAGCGGGGACCCGGAGCGAGCGGGGGTCCGGAGCGAGCCGGGGTCCGGAGCGGCGGCGGGCGGGAGCGAACTGGGGTTCGGAACGAGCGGGGGTCCGGAGCGAGCGGGGGCCCGGAGCGAGCGGGGATCGGAGCGAGCGGAGACCCGGAGCGAGCCGGGACCCGGAGCGAACTGGGGTCCGGAGTGAGCCGGGGACTTGGAGCGAGCGGGAGCCCGGAGCGAGCGGGGGTCCGGAGCGAGCGGGGATCCGGAGAGAGCGGGGGTCGGGAGCGAGCGGGAGCCCGGAGCGAGCGGGGATCCGGAGCGAGCAGGGGTCCGGAGCGAGAGGGAGTCCGGAGCGAGCCGGGGTCC
>NC_034603.1:50635252-50654674 GCF_900095145.1 Mus pahari | reverse complement strand
CGGAGCGAGCGGGGATCCGGAGCGAGCAGGGGTCCGGAGCGAGAGGGAGTCCGGAGCGAGCCGGGGTCCCGAGCGAGCGGGAGTCGGGAGCGAGCAGGGGTCCGGAGCGAGCCGGGGTCCGGAGCGGCGGCGGGCGGGAGCGAACTGGGGTTCGGAGCGAGCGGGGGTCCGGAGTGAACTGGGGTCCGGAGTGAGCCGGGGACTTGGAGCGAGCGGGAGCCCGGAGCGAGCGGGAGCCCGGAGCGAGCGGGGGCCCGGAGCGGCGGCGGGCGGGAGCGAACTGGGGTTCGGAGCGAGCGGGGGTCCGGAGCGAGCGGGGACCCGGGGCGAGCCGGGGTCCGGAGCGAGCGGGGACCCGGGGCGAGCAGGGGTCCGGAGCGAGCGGGGACCCGGGGCGAGCCGGGGTCCGGAGCGAGCGGGGGTCCGGAGCGAGCCGGGGACCCGGGGCGAGCGGGGATCCGGAGCGAGCGGGAGCCCGGAGCGAGCGGGGATCCGGAGCGAGCGGGGATCCGGAGCGAGCGGGGATCCGGAGCGAGCGGGGATCCGGAGCGAGCGGGGGTCCGGAGCGAACCGAGGTCCGGAGCGAGTGGGGTCCAGAGAAGGGAAGGGGGTTGAGGGGGTTGATGGGAATCGGTATTTTAAAAAGAAAAAAGAAAAACCACCAGCAGTGGTCCTGTGGAGAAGGTGTCACTGCATGGCTAAGTTCTCTCTACTGTCCACCACCTCATTTTGTAACACATATATGGTTTTTATAATTTCCTAAAATCCAAACGATCTCACTAGCTGGGAGTACTGTTCCATATTCTTTCATATGCAGATGTATCCTTGTGTAGAGGTAATCACCTACACGCGTTGTGTTAGGGGTTTTGTAAGGTTTGAGCATAGGAACTCTCTTATCCCTAAGTCCAGATACCCCAGAAAAATCAAAATTCTATGACTAGGAGGCATGAGATGAAACACAAGTGTCCATGAAATCAGCAACAAATGTTGCGAAATGTTCATCTGGCTCTGTTTAATCAGATTACAAAACTGTCAGCCCCGACCCTAGTCAGAAAATTAAAAGACAGAAATCATGAGCGCCACCTAGCGGGAAAAAATGACTATTGTCATCCTCAAGCCGCACATGGTCAAATATCAACGTCGTTTTTCTGACCACACAGCTCCTCGCCTGAGCTGCCTGCCCTCTACCCACCTTGGGGTGCTCCTCTGGCACATGTTGCTTGGAGAACTTGGCCAGCTGCACCAGCTCAGGGACGACCTCCTTGACATCATAGCTGTTGGTGCAGTTTACCAGGGTGTTGGCCACTGAGTAGAGGATGGTCTTGTCACTGGTCTGGAAGCCCCGGGTTAGGGAAAAGCAGAAAGGAATCACCAGAGTGATAGATCAGAGGAAGTCTCTAGGCTGATCCTAGCAGACCCCCCCCCCATTTCCAGAAGAGTCCAGACACTGTCTGCTCCCTCGGGATCTCGCTGCCTAAGGGTCCCAGACAGACATGTTGTCCTATCATTTTTGACAGGACAGAGCTGTAAGTCCCACAACCAGACAAGATGAGGGCCACCCAGTGAAAGAACCAATCCAGCTTCACCAGGGATGGTGGAGCCAGGGTGAGCCCTGAGCACCAGGGCCAACAGACCGGCACCCTTCCCTGAGCTTCGAGATCTGAATCACTCTTGCCTTGGCCAACTCGAACATGGCCTGCAGAGCAGGGATGTCCTGGACAAAATCATCCTTCACATCCGCGTCCAGCGTGAGGTAGGCCAGGCCCTCCACTGCCCAGCGCCGCGTCCGGGTGTCTATGGCGGTGTTACACAGCCACCTGGAAGTGGAGAGTGGGGAAACCACTGGAGAAGGAGCCAGAGCTCTGACCAACAGTGACTGAGGTTCAGGATAACAGGTAGCCAGTGAGGGGTCGTTTCCAGCCTGACATTACTGAAGCGCATCCCTGAAATCCTTCATAGAGGCCCATGAGGAGGCAAAGGTTCCAGAGGCATAACTTACTTTCGACATTGCTTGGCTAGCTTCTCCGTCGACCCTTCAGCAAACTGTCTGAGGCCGTAGTCGGAGCCCCCAGCTGAGCCAAGTTTACAGAGCCCCTGTGGCGAGGATACAGGAAGATCAGCAACACTGAGGACTGAGTCAGGGCCTGTGGTCAACACTGTCCCCCTTTCTCTGCCTGGACACACCTCTGTGCCCATGCCACCTCTTCGAAGATGCCCTCCCCGGTTCTCCAACGTGGGAAGAGGCCCACAAAGCCACAGGTCCTCACCATTTTGACTTCTTCAATGTTTTGAAAAATTTGCACAAGAGAATCATACTAAATATCTGCCGCCACTGTGAGACGGTGTGGGAAAGCAAAGACGTCATATCATGTAGGCAACAAGTTCAGACATACAAAGTCTAATGGGGGGGGGCATGAACCCTGTCAGGAAAAGAGCAATGCTTCTGGGGCAGAAAAGCTATCACGCCCTTTTTTTTTTTTCTTTAAAAAAAAAAAAAAAAAACAACCGGCATGAGGGTCAGGCATAGTGGTGCACATCTTTAATCACAGCAGACAGGTGGCAGAGGCAGGTGGATCTCTGGGAGTTCCAGGACAGCCAAAGCTACACAAGCAAAAAACTGACATGAGCAGCTGCAGAGAAGGCTCACTGAGTGAAGCCCTTGCTGTGTAAACATAAAAATCCTAACTCAGATCCCAGAACTGTGTGAACCTGGACGTAGCATGCATGGGTCTATGGTGCTAAGCATTCCTTCAGTGAGGCCATCCAGTCTGGTTATGCAATGGCATGTGTCAAACAAAGGTAAAAAAGCAATGGTCAACACTCAGGATGTCTGATGACATGTGCCATGACACACACACACACACACACACACACACACACACACACACAGAGAGAGAGAGAGAGAGAGAGAGAGTTTTCTTTTAATTATATGAGCCAGGCAGAGTGCTGCAGGCCTATAATTCCAGCTCACAGGGGATAGAAGCAGAAGAATAATGAGTTGAAGGCCAGACTGGCCTACAGAGTATGTTTGAGGCCAGTCTGGAATCTAAAATAAGACTCAAAAAAAAAAAATGTCTGGAGCTATGGCCTTTAATTCCAGCATCAAAAAGCTGAGGCGGGAGGATTGCAAGTTCAAGGTCAGCTTGGGACACATTATCACAATAAGCTACAACATACCTTTAAAAACAGAACTGCAACTACAAAAACTATCATTGTGGGCTAGAAAGACTGCTCTGCAGTCAAGAGCACTGACTGCTCTTCCAGAGGTCCTGAGTTCAATTCCCAATAACCACATGGTGGCTCTCAACCATCTGTAATGGGATCTGATGCCCTCTTCTGGTATGTCTGAAGACAGCTACAGTGTACTCATAACATATATGAGTATCATAACATAAATAAATATTTTTATTTAAAAAAAACTATCTCTGCCATATTGCATGTAGGAGGGAACTTGGGTTTGAGGGACTATGTTTATGAGAGGGAGGGTAGGTGCTTCACATGAAATAAATTGTTTGGAATAATAAATGTCTCTAGAGAGAAAAAACTATCACTGTGAATTCAAATCTAGGTCAATGAATCAAATTTCTGTAATTTTTTATGAGGTAAAGGAAGGAGAGTGTAAATAATTCAGTAAGGTGAAAATAATAAAACTGAAAGTCTAACAGCTGGCTAAAGACACATTTGTTGGTGTCTGCTCTGCAAGCCCTTCCTGGACAGTGTCCACGGTCGTGTCTTCACAGTATGCTAATTTCCTAGTGCTAAGCTCAGGGTCGTCCTCCTGACTTCATTGCCATGGCCCTGCCTATCACTTTGTCTGCAGGAGCACATGGATAGACCTAGGAGTGGGGGAGTCCTTAGTACCTGCCCCTGCCCTCATACTGGCTGCTTTTATGTCTACTTGACACAAAGAAGAGTTGTCAGAGAGGATGGAGCCTCAACTGAGAAAAATGTCTCCAAAGATCCAGTTGGAAGCATTTTCTTAATTAGTGATCAATGAGAGGGGGCCCAGCCCACTGTGGGTGGTACCACCCTGGACTGGTGCCATCTGCCTTCAGTGATATGGAAGTGCAAGCTGAATTAACCCTTTCCTTCCTAACCTGATTTTTGGTCATGGTGTTTCATCACAGCAATAATAACACTAAGACAAACCCTATGGTGGTTTGAATATGTTTGACCCATGGGAAGTGACACTAACGGGAGGTGTGACCTTGTTGGAGGAAGTGTGTCACTGTGTAGGTGGGCTTTGAGGTCTCCTAGTGCTCAGGCTGAACCCAGTACAGAAGGACCCTTCCTCCTAGCTGCCTGTGGATCAAGAACTCTTAGCTCCTCCAGCACCATGTCTGCCTGCATGCTGCCGTAATTCCCACCATGATAATGGACTGAATCTCTGAAACTGTAAGCCAGCCCCAATTAAATGCTGTCCTTTATAAGAATTGCCTTGGTCATGGAGTCTCATCACAGGAATGGAAACCCTAAGACACGCCTCCCTCAAGGATGGACACACCCCCTCAAGGGTGGACACGCCCCCTCAAGGATGGAGGTTGTGTTTTATTCATCCTGGTATCCCCAGCAGCACTAGGCACCCAGTCCACTCACCACCAGCGTGCGGATCTTGATCTTCTCATTCTTTGTGGTCTTGTAGATCTGCTTGAGAAGCGTCACACCGTTGGTGATGATGAAGGTGGCCCGGCTGAGCTTCGTGGAAGCGTGGATGAGAGCCTCCACAGCCACCAGCTGGTCCGCCTCGCGCTCCGAGCCACACAGAGCAACCATCATCTCCATCACACCTTTCATGCCCAGCAGCTGATTGCCCAGGTCAAAGGGCCCCTGCAAGATGCCGGACACAGTCTGGATGGCATTTACATTCTTGTCCATGTCCTGGGGGTCAAATTTGCTCCTAAAACAGAGGACAAGAGTGGTCAAGAGAATCAACCCAAGGAGGTAAAAAAGATGGCATGAAGGAAGATTTGAATTTGCCTTCCTTCAGGAGCTCTGTGGCACTGGGTGAGTCACTGAACCTTTCTGAGTCTCGGCTCTTTGGTCTACAAATAGAGAGCATAGTGCTGTTATTTCTTAAGGACACATTAAAATAAATACATAAATAATTAAATAAGTCTTAGCTGGGCAGTGGTTGTGCACACCTTTAATCCCAGCACTTGGGAGGCAAAGACAGGTAGATTTCTGAGTTCGAGGCCAGCCTGGTCTACTAGTCTACAGAGTGAGTTCCAGGACAGCCAGGGCTATACAGAGAAACCCTGTCTCGAAAAACCAAAAAAACCAAACCAAAACAAAACAAACCAAGAACACATGACATCACGGCTGCTCGCAGGGTATGTCCCCCTGACAGCACATTGACCTTCGGGATTGACCTTCAGGAAGTTGAATTATTGGACAGAGAAGGAAGCAGCATTGAGGAGTGCATTGGCCTGCATTGCAGCACCCCAAAGTTTCTCTCTTGATGACCTGGGGTACCCTAAAATGTCATTTCAAATTAGGATGAGTGACAAGTTACGAGATGCTAGTTATGAGATGCTAGTGCATAACCACAGCCCCAGACGGGCCCAGTGAGGCACCTAGGAGCTGCCCTCTGGCAGGTGAGGGTACGGAACTCAATTTGGAATCTCATGAGATGAGACGGTGAGGGGAACACCCGAAAGTGGGGGGTGGAATAACCCAAGGACATAAATGGGGACCAGGGTACACACAGAGCCCCAGGGTTAAAAGCAGTGGATATGTCCTGCAGACGCCGGTGCCATATCCCAGACCCTGCCTTATCCCAGTAGTCCCTGTCTTTCCCTGAGCTCAAGGACGTTGACCAATCAGGACTGGACACTCTACAAGCATGAGTTCCTCACATGCATGGAGGACCTACGTGGAAACTTTAGGTGGCAACTCTTCCTGTATCTGCCAGTCCATTCGTGTGTTTAGGGAGCCACCGCCTGACCAAGGCTTGCTTGGGGCTTCGTCTCCCATTTAGCTGGAGCTTGTATCTCAATAAAAAGCTTTTCCTTGTAGCTCTCTAGGTCCAGACTTCTTTCTAAGGTTTATGGAACTAAGACTCAAGCTGCAGGGACAGGGGGACTCTTGAAGCTAGCAGGATGGGCTGAAGCTCTGGTAGGTAGCTTCAGCCATGAAGAGCTTTAAGAGCCAAGTCAAGGTTAACAGGAGAACAGGACTGAATGGGCGCTGGCATGCCTGGGAGCTCAATGTAGTTCTTCCTTTGGCAGTTGAAAAAAAATACTTAGGTGATAGGAATGTATCAGACATGTTGCCAGATGTGGTGGGTTACACCTTTTACCCCAGCATTTGGGAGGCAGAGGCACTTGATTTCTGTGAGTTTGAGGCCAGCCTGATCTACATAGAAAGTTCTATGCCAGTAGGAGCTACATAGTGAGACCTTTTCTAAGATAGATAGATAGATAGATAGATAGATAGATAGATAGATAGATAGATAGATAGATAGATAGATAATAGATAGATGATAGATAGATAGATAGATAGATAGATAGATAGATAGATAGATAGATAATGAATGTATGAATTTGCCCTACAAAAATCTAAAACATCCCTGGCCCTTTACAAAACCAGCATGCCACCTTAGGAGGAGAGAGGGGACACGGAGAAAAGGTAATGTCCTTTCCTCCCAGAACTCGTCCAGAGTGCAGCTTCCTAAGCTGAGGCATGGGTAGTGTTCCAGAAATCTGGACAATCTACTGGAATCACTTAACAGCCAAAGAGCTGCATCAAAAGAACGGTGGGGGACATGTAAGGAGAAAGACTCAACACAGCTGATGGAGAGGTCCACACAGGAGGAACTGCAGACCTCCCACCAACAGCCTGGACCAGTGTACCATCATGGGAGTGCAGCCTCCTAGAAATATCTTCTAACCCCAGTCAAGCCATCAAACCACCGGGTGGCTGCAGCTGCAGCCTAGATACCTTGCTGGGAGACCCCAAGCTAGAATCACCCAGCTACCCAGTTCCCAGATACCCATTCTACTGCGAGGTCATAAATTGCTATCATTTCTGTAAGTTACAAAAGGTAGGGGTGACTGGCTACACAGCCACAGGTGGGTGGGGCCTCCTGGGAACTCACGTGATGTACTCTTCGCAGATCTTGCGGAAGTGGTCGCGCTCTGGGTCACAGCGCAGGTCATCGTAGAGCTTGTTGATGAGGATGGAGGCCAGCATTCGGGTATTGTCCGTCAACGGCAGGCAGGAGGGCAGGTCTGGAACCTGCCCCACCACCTTCAGGATCTTCCTCAGACCTGTGGGGTGACAGCCTCAAGAGTGAGATTCCCAAGGGTGAAAAGTATCTCATCACTGGTCCCCACCAGCTGTGACTGCAGACAGTACATGGCCTCTCCAGAGTTCAGGGGACTGGAGAGGGGACAAGAGGCTCAGGCCTTTCATCTGACCCTGCACCTGTGGAGCAAGCCACCTGTTGCATGGCCAATATTCCCACCATACTGAAACACAACAGTAGTTGATCTCAGTTCATGGGTTGGGTCTGATCTTCCTTATAAACGACTTCATACTATCTTTTCCCTAGGCCTCAGTATTAGTATCATTTACAAAGGTGAAAAAACACAACCTATTTAATAGACTCAAGGACTCGGTCAGATGATGTACAGAAACAGCCCAGGACCCATCCAGAGGCATAATCACTCTTCAAATGTCTGTCATTTCTATAGTAGTTATTAATCATTATCGTTACCTTATGGATGAACCTTCAGTGGCTTCTTCCACTAGACTAAATTCAAGACTCACACGTTCGCTGAGCAAGTAGATCAACAAATGAAAGAGCCCCTTATCTGTCCTACCTTCAGCCTGGTATGGGAAATGGGTATGTAAACATGCCAGGAAGGTTCTACCGGTACTGAATACTAACGATGCAGATGAGGCAACCAGCTTCCACAGAGCTGCAAGCTGGGGACTCAGACAGAGCTCCTTGGCAGGTAGGAAGTGTTTCCCTAGCATATCAAAGGCCCTGGTTTGATCCTCCTTTCTCTAAAAGGTGATTGGTCAGGCACAGAGTCAGATGGAAGACCAGGCCTCTTGTTCCCTCTCCAGATTGTACCGAGCATTCCCTTCGTGCCAAGGGGCTTGGGACTTGTTCCCTGATCCAGGCTTAACAACCATCCGACTGCTTAGCAATCAGTTCCGTCTTTCGGATGTGGAGAAGCCAAGGTTGCTACTCATAATCTTGTAGCCAGCCAAGTGACATACAGAGAGGACAGCTTCCCTGTGAGGTCTGTTGTCAAGCCCAGCGTGTTAACTGTCATGCCATAAAGCTTATGGGACATCTAATGTCAGAGGAAGCTTGGAGGTGGAGAGACCTTGAGTGACACCCGTCAGAGGGAGGAAGAAGGGCGGAGGCAAACGCAGGAGGGGCGGAGCTCGGCTTGCGGAGAGGGAGCTGAAAGTGATTGACAGCAACGTTACACTGAACATATTTTTACCACTGCAATGAAAACCTCCACTTCCCCTCTATTCCTCTTGGTACACCTGACGCCGGCAGAGTATCCTACAATTCAACTCTGACACTACCTGGGGTTGGCACAGACCCCTCAGGCTGAGTGAGGGCTCAGTCCCGCAAGATGGCCTCCACTGCAAACGGTCCTAGCTTTCCCCCATCCTCTGCCCCGCATGCTTACAAGCAGGGGCCCCCGGGGATCCCCTTGTCAGGCCGATAACGTGTGAGAATGGCTCACGGAACTCAAGACAGTTTACTTACTACGCTATCAGTTCATAGAAAGGATGGGGCAGGAAGGGCTGGATGGGGAAGGGACGCAGGATGAGATGTAAGGAAGGGCAGGGCGGGAAGCTCCAGTCTTCAGGTGTTGCCTTCCCAGAGTCCATTCGCCTCCTTCACCCCCGAAACTCTGAGCCTCTTCAGTGAAGGGTGGGTTTGTATTTTGCTTTATTGAAATAGAGGCTTCACGACGTAGACATGATTAATGATTAATTATATCACTGTCTGTTAGTGACGTCAGTCTCGGGCTCTCACCCTGATTTCAAAGGTTAGGGGGTAGTTGGGAGATGCGGATGAGCAGCGTAGGAAGTTCCCAATCTCTAACCACGGGGCTAGCTTCCCTGAAACCTCTTATAGTCCTTCCAAACTCTTCACGGGCACCCAGGGCGCTAGCCTCATCCACTTATAAAAGATACTTAGTGAAAATCACGACAGTCGTGCAGTTGTGTGAGTTATGTGCCAGGAGAGTACAGAGGCCAAACATATCGTCCTCATTATGTCACCAACTCACACACAAAAAAAAGGTTCGGTTCGGTAGGGCCCGATGAAGCCTGGTTTGCAAAGACTGCCCCCCCCCCACCGCAATGCACCGTCCACCCCAATTTACCTCTAACTTTCCCCCTCCATCTTGCCTATGGATCCCTCCCACTTCTCTGCCCTTGGACCACTCAGGGCCTCCTCCTTGTACGCCAGGAGCTCATTTGGGTTTGACTCTCCTTCCCAGTACCCTCTCTGGCCCTGTCTGAGTTACACACGAGCCTCATGCTGCAGCTCTGCACTGGCCTCCTGCGGCTTCTAAATCCACTTGGTTTCCACCTGAGAGCTATTCCATTTAGTGCCTTCCAACCAAGGAAGAGAATAAGACACGCTCCCCCACCACACACTCCCCACCTACTCCATCCCATAAACCACGTATTTGATCCTACAGCAGAGAGGAAAGAGGCCAGTGCTGTTTTTCAGAATATATACAGGGACCAGAACTGGGGTTGGGGGCATGATAGCAGTCGTTAGGCACCTGGGTCAAGTGTTAAAAGTCTAATTACTTGCTGGTGCACTGTGTTGGATGCATGTGTGGGGACTGCATAGTTAGTAGTCCTGTTTGTTGCAAACACTTAATCCTGCCTTTTTGATCTATCCAATGTTTTAGGGTACTCACCACTTCCTGGGTATGTTCTTGCCCTTAGTTCAGAGCCTTTACCTACCAGCTTCAAGAGACCCTGGGGAAATCCTACTACACAAATGCCTGCCACCCCCTTCAGCTGGGACTGAAGTCCCTCTCCAGACAACACCCTTCTATTCTCTCTACACAGAGACAAGTATCTGGGCCTACCCCAACGGTATGACGGAACCCCGAGCTCCTTCACCCCCCATCTCACCGTTATCTACAACATAGATGGTGCGTGAGTTGTCATGAATGGACAGGTCCTTCCGGGGGACGTTCTTATTAAGCAGGTTCAGTGCCTGGTCTCTGCCCTGCCCAGACACCTTCTTACTGACCAGCATGTCCAGCAGGTGGCTGGTGATCTGCTTCAGGTCCTTCTTGGTATCTGAGGAACAGAAAAGGAGGGCAAATAGAGGCGAGAGAAAATTTCACATGGAGAGGATGGAGAATGGCAGAAATGTCTAGAGGGACTCTGGAAGGCCTGCAGTCCCTGTTTTCTGAGTTCAAATATGAAAAATTCCCCCTGCAGAAGCGCTTATCGGTTGATGGTGCTATTTGGAGGGGCTCTAGAAACTCTAGGAGGTAGGGTCTGACTGAAGGAAGGAAGCCACTCGGGGCAGATCCTTGAGAGATGTTTCTGGTTGCAGGTGGTGCCTCCCATCTCTCTCCTTCCTTCCTTCCCTCCATTCTTCCTTCCTTCCTCCCTTCTTTAACTCCTTCTCCTTCTCCTCTTTCCCCTCTTCTTCCTCTTCCCTCTCCCCCTCCTCTTCCTATTCGCCATGAGGTGAGAAACCTCCCTAGATGTCTGCTCCCACAACATGATGTCTGATGGTCCGCCCAAGTGCACGACGCCGAGCAACCACTGGATACATCCTCTGAGCGTTCAAGCAAAACAGATCCTTCCTTAAGCTGTCATCTGGTATCAGGGTCTTGGCCATACAAAAGTAACTGGTACAGTGAGCATGTGAATTTCCCTAGACAGTGCTGTCTGTCTCACACATCTTCCCCAAAAAAGCAAAGAAATCCCCAAGCAACATCCCCAAGGGTCACTCTGGCCACTGAACACTGTCTCACCCCACAACCCTTTATTTTCAAACAGCTCCTGTTCTTGGAAAGCCCCTCACTGCCAGGCATTGCCTGGCAGTGACCCACAAACATTTTTTTTAAAGATTTATTTATTATATGTAAATACACCGTAGCTGTCTTCAGACACTCCAGAAGAGGGAATCAGATCTTGTTAAGGATGGTTATGAGCCACCATGTGGTTGCTGGGATTTGAACTCCAGACCTTCGGGAGAGCAGTCGGGTGCTCTTACCCACTGAGCCATCTCACCAGCCCCCACAAACATTTTGTTTCGCTTTAATAAACTTTGTTTTGTTTTGTTTTGTTTGGATGGCGAGCTTCGAGACAGGGTCTCTCTGTATAGCCCTGGCTGTCCTGGAACTCACTTCGTAGACCAGGCTGGCCTCAAACTAAGAAATCCCCCTGCCTCTGCCTCCTGAGTGCTGGGATTAAAGGCGTGCACCACTATACCCCACTTGTTTTGCTTTTTTGATACAAGGTTTCTCTGTGTAGCCCAGGCTGTCCTGGAACTCACTCTGTAGACCAGGCTGGCCTTGAACTCAGAGATCCTCCTGCCTCTGCCTACCAAGTGCTGGGGTTAAAGGCGTGCGCCACCACCACCACCTGGCTCAGTTTCCAGTTTTTAATTGATATTCATGTAAATATATTTACATGGCTAGGAAGGGACAGGAGGGATCCAGTGGATCGTCTGAATGGGTACAGAGTTTGTTTGGGGCAACATTTTTCTTCCTTACAGATTTCTGTATCTGTCCAAGTCTCCCCAGTGAGCTCCCATTACATCGTGATGAAATATGAATAATCCAAAATTATCATTTTAACTATTTTTGAGTATAAAATCGAGTGACATTGAACACAGTCACACTGATATGAGCCATCACCACCATGGCTCCTTCTAGGCTGAAAAGCAGACAATCCTGTACTCAGCAGCTTATGAACTTCCATTTGTATCACCCCAGCACACATACTAAAATCAAGCCAGGCCACCCGTGCACATGGGAACTGTCAGTAAGGTGGTGACTGGCTCTGCCTTGGACCCACACGGTCTAGAACAGAAGAATATCTCCTACCCAGAACCAAGGCCTCCTCCTTCCCACGATGCTCTCTCTTGTCCTCCCCAGACAGCGAGTCAATGATGGCCTGGAGCAGGTTGCAGACAGCCAGAGACATCTCTTCATTCTCCAGGGCCATGAGGCTGCAGATTCTGTCTATGCGGACTGCCTGCAGGATCGCGGTGGCCTAGACCCGGGAGGAACAGAGTCAGCAACCCTGCCCCTCTCATCAGTTTGGCATCCAGGTTAAGAGGTGGGTGGTGACCGCCCTACCCACTTCATGCTATAGGGAAGTGGGACCTACAGTCTGGGAAACTTCCTCCAGGAGACTCCGAGCTATGTCACCCCATGCTGGATGGAGTCTTGGGGGCACTGAGTTCATGCCTCGGGCAGGACCTCAGTGAGATAGATGTAAGTGTAGAAAATACTCAAAGACTGAATATGAAGAAATACGCATTACAATGCTTTCGCATTCAGCTCTTCTTGTAATCAACTTTCAACAAACACCCCTGCTTAGTCAAGCCCACTTCCAGCTTGCAGGGAAAGGGCTCAGAGCACTCTTGAGCCGTTATTCACATGAACCAGGCTGGGAGACAAAAGACCCTTGAGACTCTGTCTCAAGTTCTATTAGTGCCAACCACAGTCCCTACCACGTGCCACCCTCTGCTTCCTTGGACCAGCTGCCACCCGCACCACCTATCCCAAGCCCCAGGCCCTCACCCTAGCTCTGTGGCCACTGCACATGCCAGACAGGGTCCGCACGGCAGCTAGCAGCAGCTCAGGCCGCTGGGTGTTCATAAGCTGCAGCAGCAGAGCCACTCCATTGCTCTGGAAGATCCTCTCAGCCCCCGCTTCTTCACGGCCCAGGACGATGAGGTTGTTGGCAGCCTGAGGGAGAAGCAATGGAGGTTGTCAGGAAGCCAGAGGGAGGCTTTGACCATGAACCCAGGGCAGGGGCTAGTAGACAGACTGTATCTGCAGAGCATTGGTCTACTCTCCCCTCCTGGTTGCCTGCAGAAAATAGTCTCCTCTTGACTGCCTGTAGCACACATGCCCCTTCTGCTGCCTGTGGATCAAGATGTAGAACTCTCAGCTCCTTCTCCGGCACCACGTCTGTCTGCACGCTGCCGGGTTTCCTGCCATGATGATAATGGAACCTCTGAACCAATTAAATGTTTTCCTTTATAAGAGTTGCCACGGTCATGGTGTCTCTTCACAGCAATGGAAACCCTTGCTAAGACAGGAGGTAAATGACTGAGACTCCAGGCAAATGTGACCTGAACATTGCTATAAGCTTAGGGCATTGTGCTGTTCCAAATAACACTGCTTTATCCGTGACAACTCATTAGGTCCTCAGAGAAGCTGTAAAGTACATTTTTTTATCGTGTGAATTCATTGGCCACAGAGTGAATACACTGCCCTTCTTTGGGCACCGGCATCCAAGTTCTGACAGAAATAAATGCAAAACATTTCAATGTTCACTCGAAGACTGGAGAGAAACGTGAGACAGATCAAACGGTTTGGCTGAGATGACTGTTATCAGTAAATATTTCAATGTTTTTATAATGTGTCAGCATGACCTCTTGGTCATGTGTACTTTTCACACAGCATTATTTGAATGCATCCGTGTTTCTTGGGATCAAAATTACAGTGAGGCCAGTTAGATATCCCTCGCAGGTGCAAAACTTAAGGAGACAGCAAATAGCCCAATATCCAGATAAGTGAGGTTTAATGAAATATTTTTTAATCAGAATCAAGGCCAAACTTTCAATAAACAAAATATCTGATTTTAAACAATGACGTCATCCGACCCTGCTGTTTAATTTGCCACAATGACTTCACCCCAGTCTTGACCCTTCTTATGGTTAATGCCAGTTTCTTTCTTTCTTCCTTCCTTTATTTCTTTTTTTTTTTCTTTTTCTTTTTAAGTTCTATGTTTTATAATTTATCTATTATGGGGGAACTATAGGTTAAAGATACCCTGCAGAACTTGGTTTTCTCCTTCCACCACGGGAATCGAACTCAGGTTGTCAGACTTGGAGAGAGGCACCTTTACCCTCTGGCCATCTCACTGACCCCCTCCGGTAGCCTAGACTGGTCTCTGAGGGCTGAGGCAGCAGAGGCTAGCTTTGAACACCTGACCCTCTGACCTCCACATTCTACATGTTGGGGTTAAAGGCATATGCCTGACTCCGACTTAATGCCTTTTGCTCTCTGGGAGGTTTGAAGTCTCTCTAAGAGACTCTCTTCTCCTTTTATGGAATTGTTGTAGAAAATTAGGATGCCAAAGGAAGCAAGTCTAGAGCAGGGCTCTCCGATGGGATTCTGAAAGGTAAGTGGCTGTGCTGCCCATCTTGCTTGTACCTGTGGCTACAACACATTTAAAGTTTGTTCAGTAGAACCAGGAACACATTTCCTAGTTCACATTTTGCGTTGGTTTATCTTGGTCTTACTGTGTAGCCTAGGCTGGCCTTGAATTCATGATCGACCCGACTTAGGTCACAGGCTCTACTCTGCCTGGATGTTTTCCCTCCAGTATGTGTACTTTATGTACAAAATGTGTAACTGTGACCATATGTGGCTGTTGTAATGCCGCTTTCTAATGAGATTAACCCGGAGCGGAGCCAAGGTTTCTTCACAGTCATGGTTACCGCCCTCTTACCATCCCAGGCCAAGGAATCCTTTCATGGAAGCCGCGTGGAGAGAGCGCCCTCTCTTGGCAAGAATGACGCATCACTCACCTTCTCCCGCTTATCAGCCTCGCTGTTTTCGTTCAGAAGGATTTCAAACATCGTCTGTACCCTGGAGTCTGTAGAAAACTGCACACGGAGCTGAAGAAAGAGAGGCCTCAGTAAAGCAGGCAGATGGAGCACCTTATATATTCTTCATATATTCAACTCAGAATAAAGATCTAATCTGGGGGCTGGTGAGATGGCTCAGTGGGTAAGAGCACCCGACTGCATAGCTGGGCATGGTGGCGCAGGCCTTTAATCCCAGCACTTGGGAGGCAGAGGCAGGTGGATTTCTGAGTTCGAGGCCAGTCTGGTCTACAGAGTGAGTTCCAGGACAGCCAGGGCTATACAGAGAAACCCTGTCTCGAAATCTTTCATTAGGTGGTCTAAGGGATCACCTGCCCGGCTCCCTCCATGCTGCTCCCTCCCCGCCTCCTACAGCTGGGGGCTTTTGTTCCTCCCTCCTGCTTGTGTGGGCTCCTCTGTTTGGGTGGGCAGGCTCCTCCTTCACCCACCCCTTTTCTCATCTCCCCCTCTTTTTCATTCCCTCCCCCATCCCCCCAACACTGTGTCTGAGTGTGACATGGTCCAGCCACACAGGATGCCTTGGCGCAGAGTGCTGAGTGAACTACTGTTCTCCTGCTCTTCCTTACAGGAGGAAGCCGACATGTCTAAGGGGTCAACCAGAAAGAAGTCAGTAGCTGAGCCAGGGAAGGACTCAGGGCTCCATGCCTTTGTCCATCTACCCAGAAATGATCTCATGTTCCCACAGACTCTGACCCTCTAGTCCCCAGTGGTCTTCCTGATTCCCAAGGATTCCTGGCTACTTTAATCCCCCTAGAGTCATAATAATGGAGACTCACTAGGTAACCATAATTCCTTTTCAAAGCTTCCATTTGAAATGTAGAAGAACTGTAGCCATGAGTAGCTTGTGCTCTCACTCATCACCACAGCTCTCTCCATCACTCACAGGCAGCCTTACTCTCCTACCTGTTCCATGGAGCCTGCCCAGGCTCTGTGCTGACTCTGGATTGATGGTAGCTGAAGAGGCGGGGCTCATCTGTCCTCCCATCTCAACCTCTCTAGCCCATCTCCCCCTAAGAATGGAATGGAAGCAGACAAAGTCCTCTGGGAGGGCCCAGCTTACCTGCTCTTGGATGCTGGTGTTGAGCCTCCGCAGTGTCTCCTGGAAGTTCTGGTTCCTTGGCTCGAGGGTAGCACAGCGCTGCACATCCTTGAATGCCTGGTCCAGCTTACCCAGATGCTCCAGTGCCTGGCATCGCCGATACAATGCTTTGATGTCAGCAGAGTTGATGTCAATGGCTACAGAGGGGGGACAGGCAGATCCTCAGGGGGGCTGAGCTACAAGACTGATCTCCCTATTCCACTGCCCAGGAAGGATGTCTTCCTTATTTGAACTAGCTGGCTCATATCATTGTTTGTTTGTTTGTTTGGGAGAAAGACCCATAGAGCCTCAAGGTTGGCAAAAAGACTAAAGGTCCTCTCCCCCTGAATCCCCCCAGCAATACTCCCCAACTTCTATCTGATTCCTAATGCTTCCCCGACCACAGGATTCCTATCAGGGGTCCATCTTACTGAAGATTGTATATCCCCAGAAATAGGGTGTCCCCCTCCTTTCTGAGACAGCCAGGCAACTCCATCAATAAATCTGTCACAGCTGGTTATGGTGGGAGCTTTTAATCCCAGCACTCGGGAGGCAGAGGCTGACTGACCTCTGTGAGTTCAAGGCCAGCCTGGTCTACAGAGCTAGTTCCAGGACACCCCAAAACAAACAAACAAACAAACAACACCCTTTGCTTATTCCTACCCAAACTCCTCCCTGTGCTTTTTTTGTCTCTTTATCCTAGGTCTGGCTCTGAAGCCCCCGAGGTGAAACTAAACCTTCCTTATTCCACCTGAGAGCTACCTCCCCTGAGCTACATAATGCCAGATGCTTCATTTCTTTCTCCAGTGGTTTCTTGGCCTTCAGAACCCACAGATTATCATAGCACCTAATAACAATGGAAGGCAGCCGTGCTGGGTGAGGGTGCCGCGTGGAGCTCACCTCTGGAAGCATCCGAGGCTGCCTGGGTGTAGCTCTCCTGAGAAACAGGAGCGAGAGACTCCATTAGCGAGGGCCCAGTGGAGGCAATCAGCATCCCCTAAGTGAGGGAAGAAGTTAACCCGGGGCGGGGGGCGGGGGTGGGGGTGGGTACTGCAGGTTATCGGGGGCTTGGGATGCACCCGTGCCTGGTACGGAAAAGCACAGATTGTAGTATCAGGCAACCCCAGGTTTAAATGCCAGCTCCTCTGCCGCCGGGGAAAGTTTGGTCACGTTAGCCTGCTTTCTGAACCTTGGGTTTCTTGACTGAGATCCGAGAACGAGAGCGAGAGCGTAGGCTGTCCCAGGGCTCTCTTCAAAGGAGTGGCCCAACACATGAAAAGCGCCTCTCTGTTGGGCCAACTGTGACTGGTGGATTCCTGCTTCTCTAGAGCAGTGGCCCGTGTAACAGGAGGCACATTTGCCAACTCAAGGGGTCTAGAGGGCATAGTGAGGATGATGATGGCTCACTTCCGTCGGACCATCACAACCTTGTCTCCAGCCTTAGCCGCCCCCAGCCCACCCACGCTGTCCTGTCCCCAGACCGTTTTCAGACTGCAGGCTGCCCGATTCCGGTAGAGCGTAGCCAGCAGGGCCTTGTCCTTGGTCAGCTTCAGGGCCTGGCTGTAGCTCTTGGTGGCTGCCTTGTAATCCTGGAGCTGAAAATGCCGGTTCCCTTCCTCCTTCAGCTGTGCCGCTTCAGCCTCTGCCATCTGCGGGGACACCAACAGCTCTGTGTGGTCAGCCTTTTGCTGGACACCCAGGACAGGGCTCTTAGTCTGATAGCTAGAGTCCCAGGTTTCCCTCTCCTAGTGTAGGGTAGGAATTCTGCCGGCAAGGTATCCACTCCAGCACCCCTAAATCCACTGACCACCCCTTCCAAAGGACAATGGTGTTTACTTGGGGCTTGACTCCCACTGAAAGGGCTGACAGAGTCCCTAAGCTTCCCTCTCCATCTCTTTCAACCATCTCTTTCAACCAAAGCAGGCCTGCAGTTCTGAAAGTTCTCTGGCCTTCTCCTTGCCCAGTCTACCAGCCTACTCACAGTCTCCCCGAGATGCCTCCTCCTAGGCTCTGCTCCGGAGCTCTGTGGTCCACCTCAGACAGCTTCAGTCTACTGCTCCCAGCCCCCACCCTGCAGACTTTATCACCCCAGCCAGTGACTCCAGACTATATTTGGCCACAGGGGCAGGTGCTCCTGGAAGCTGTCATTGATACAGGGCCCTCCCCCTGCCTGGACTGGACATCCATGCCCACATGAAGGGACTGACTCCCCTCTGACCCTCGAACACCTCGCTCAGGGGCAGTCCTGGAAGACTTTAGATTCATTACCTCAAAGTGTGGGCGAAAGATCCAGAAGAGACAGGAATATCCCTTGGGGACTTGCCCTGCCTAGGCAAGTTATAATGCCCCTTCCCCACCTCCGTCCCCAGATAAACAACCCTCCCCCCACCATCACCACTACTACTGCTATTTTGGGAGCAGAGTGACAGCTGAGGGGCTGATAGACTTGGACACACAGCAGCTGCCCAGGTCCCTCTGGAGACTTCTAGAAAGGACTCTCTGGAGGGAGGGGGAGAGCAGAGCAGAGGAAGGTCTCTTCTTGCTTCTCTTCATACTTGTTCACAGCCCCGGCAGCATTTGCTCAAAAGCCCCTGCTTTTGGAAAGCCCAACAGGACTTGCTGACTCGCGTGTGAGCAGGTTGCTGTGTGAGCGTGTTTGTGTCCCATCCCTCCCTGTCTGCGTTGATGAACACACTCAGTCCCCCATCCTGGCTGTGACTCCCTTGGAAGTTGGCTCTCTTCCTCTGGATTAGACTTCATTCTCCTAGGACAAGGACTAAGTCAGAGCTGGAGTCCCCTGAGCTCAAGGACCGTAGCCACCTTCCTTTGATCCAGATCTCTCCCAGGACAAGTAGAGGCTCCCTCTACAGAAGTGGCCATCACCATGGTGGAAGGGTGTCTCTGGGAGCTGGCATTGCTTATTTCTCCTCAGCCAGCTTTAAAAGGCTGTCCTCACGGAGAGTCGGAACTCTCCTGTCCTTCAGTGTCTGCTCCAGGAGGTCAAGATTGCCATTGGGGAACTTCTGTCGCCATCCCAGGTACAGAACCTGGCAGACAGCGCCCTGGTGTTTTTTATGAATGAATGAATGAATGAATGAAAGATGGATCTTCATTCTTATGCTCTGCTCCCCTCCCTTTTATTCTCCCCATACTTACAATATATTTCAAAACACACCTGAAAGATACAGAAGAAAAGCCACCCGTAGGGACACCCACAATAGCTTCTGCAAGTATGACTGTGAGTTTAGAATGTGGGTACACAGCTATGTGACCTTGGACAGGTCCCACTGCCCTGTCCAAAAGGCCCAGTCCTAACAAGTGAGCTTGTTTGTTTCTTGATTCTCTCATTTTTGTTTTCCAAGCTGGCTTCAGACTGGCTTCAAACTCTTAGACTTAGCCAGGCGTGGTGGCGCACGCCTTTAATCCCAGCACTCGGGAGGCAGAGGCAGGCGGATTTCTGAGTTCAAGGCCAGCC
>NC_034603.1:50623769-50635136 GCF_900095145.1 Mus pahari | reverse complement strand
CCTAGACTTAAGCAATTCTCCTGCCTCAGCCACCTCTACAGCTGGAGCCAGAGCTGTGTGCCACATCCATCCTAACACACAGTTTCTGGATAGTAATGGGTAAGTGGGTGAGTGGATAGACAGATGCTCTGTTTTCATGGGATGAATCCCAAGCCTGGAACCTCATTTGTGGTCCAAGCAATGAGGTATTGACAAAGGATCCCACTGCAAGCAAAGAAGCTTTGATTCTGTGGTGTTTGGATCAAGGGATCCTACGTTCAATTTCTGATTTCATAATTCAGTCCACAAGCATTTCTTCTGTGTCCCCTATATACCAGGGGACATGACTGATAATGAGGAATGCTGGAAAGCTTGGGAAACACAGGACAAGAAAGACAGGGTCCTGGGAAAGGCTTCCCTAAGTAATCGAATTAATCTATGCAAAGTCCTGAGAACACTATCTGGCAAAGAACAGAGGTTCAATTCACTTTGTCGGATGAATGAATGTATGCACATAGGAATGAATACATTTAAGCCGAGAGATGAGCAACGTGAAGAAGGCCAGAAGGCAGCGTCCCTAGCAAATGGAGTCATTGCTCACAGATGAGGAAAGCCTCCAAAGAGCATACAGGTCCCTCTGGCCTTCTTCAACTTTTATTAGTCTCTTTTGTTTGTTGGTTGGTTGTTTGTCTGAGACAGGGATTTCCTTTGTAGACCTTGGATGTCCTGGAACTCACTCTGTAGACCAGGCTGGCTTTGAGCTCAGAGATCTATCTGCCTGTCTCTATCTCCCAAGAGCCTGGATTAAAGGCATGTGCTACCACAACCAGTTTAATAGTTCCTCATAGGCTCTCTATTCTTTGGACTTATACATGAGGAGAGCAAGACTCAAATCTGTCCGTAAGAGTTCCAGACAGAATAAACTGCCTATGCAAAAGCAGATACAGGAGAGGGCCACACCTTGAAAGAGCTCAGAAAAATCCCAAGACACCTGGGAACAGTGGCCCATCCGATATTCCCAGCATCCCATCCTGGGAGGCACAGACAAGAGGATCATGGAGTTCAAGGTCTACTTAGGCTACACACCCTTAGCCTATCTCAATACATACATGTATGCATACATACATACACACACAAAGTAAATCCCACAAACCGACCCATAAAGTTTCCGCCTCAACCCAATAGTTTCCTGGTTTGTATTTACACCCCTGCTGCCTGGACCCCGGAAGTGTCATCCTTCACCATCTCCTGCCTCTGTGAGCTAGGCGGACAAATCAATTAACTTCTCTTGGTTTTGGCTACTAAAATTGACTAGAGTCGCTATTGTGAAAAGGCGCGCGGAGGGAGGCCACCACTGTCAATCCCGGCCTCTGGGAGTAGCCTGACTCCTCCGAACACGAGAGGGCGCTGTAGCCGGCGGTTGCCCGGCGCGACATGGACGTGACGCTCCGTCTTTCCGCCTCGGTTCTCCTCCACGTGGGGACGCAGGATGGCGGCGGCCGTGGCGGTAAGTGTACGAGCACGGGGCGGGGACGCCGGGTCTCCTCGTGGGGTCCTCAGGCTCGAGGGGAGCGGAGGGGGACTGACAGCCTCCCGGCTTGCTTCTGCAGGACGATGCGGCGGCAGGCGACGTGCAGCGGCTGCTCGTACAGTTCCAGGATGAAGGCGGTCAGCTGCTGGGCTCCCCGTTCGATGTGCCCGTGGACATCACGCCGGACAAGCTGCAGCTCGTGTGCAACGCGCTGCTGGCGCAGGTGAGCACCCCCAAAACGAAGCCACGGTGTTCCGGGGACCCAGCTTCTCACCGACAGTGTTGGTGGAGTGGATCGGCCCCAGGAAAAATGTCCTCCGCGCCGACTCACCTGCAGACAGGCTGTGTTTTGAACTCATCGGATGCAGTGTTTCCGTGACTTCTTGTCACACAGCCCAACATAAGCATCCCCATTTTGCAGAGATGCCCAGCGGGATTAAATTAGTCGCATGGTGGTATGCAGTGGTTGGGATTGAGCCGACTCCCGCTCAGGACAGGCGCTCATCCTCTGTAGCAGAGTTTCTCTTTACTCTGTTGTTGTTGCCTTCAGGAGGAGCCCCTGCCCCTTGCTTTCTACGTCCACGATGCTGAGATTGTGTCCTCCCTGGGGAAGACGCTGGAGTCCCAATCTGTGGAGACAGAGAAAATCGTCGACATCATCTACCAGCCCCAAGCCATCTTCAGGGTCCGGGCTGTGACGCGGTGCACCAGCTCATTGGAGGGTCACAGCGAAGCTGTCATTTCTGTGGCCTTCAGTCCCACGGGAAAGTAAGGACGTGGGCAGAATCTTTGGGATGTGGAGGTCTATCCTCTGACGGGAGGAAAGGTCCCTCCTGGGTTATTATCCATGGGGTCTTAGGCTGCCTGTCATTGACTTGGGGTCTGGACTCAAGTTGCAAGTAAGAGACTTTCTTATTGGGGTTTGGTCCACAAAGGCTAAGGATAGTACCTGGCTCAGAAGAACCTATCTTGGTCATCTGGAGACAAGAGCTATTCCTTTCCAAGCTGTGTTACTTAAACAAGTCAGGTTTCTGCATCTCTTACTTCCCTATGAGTCATTTCTTGTAGGACTCTTAAGTATATGAACAGTTGAGCCTGGTGGTGGTAGTACACGCCTTTAATCTCAGCAATCAGGAAGCAGAGGCAGGCAGATCTCTGTGAGTTCAAGGCCAGCTTGATCTAAATAGCGAGTTCCAGGACAGCCAGGGCTACGTAGAGAGACCCTGCCTCCAACAACAGAAGAATATGAAAAGCTTCAAAAGCTTTTTCTAGAAGTTTCCAAGGAAGTAGAGACTAGGCGGGCAGGTCTTTGTGAGTTCTAAGCCAGCCAGTTCTACAGAACAAGTTCTAGGTCGGCCAAGGCTGACTAGAGAAACCCTGTCTTTAAAAAAAAAAAAAAAAGTGCCGTGCGTGGTGGCGCACGCCTTTAATCCCAGTGCTTGGGAGGCAGAGGCAGGCGGATTTCTGAGTTCACTATACAGAGAAACCCTGTCTCAAAAAACCAAAAAAAAAAAAAGGTGGGGGTGGGCTGGAGAGATGGCTCAGAGGTTAAGAGCACTGGTTGCTCTCCCAGACGACCTGAGTTCAATTCCCAGCATCCACATAAGAGCTCACAACTGTCTGTGACTCAGATCTCAGGGGATCCAACGTGCACATTGTGTACAGATACATGTATAGGCAGAATACCTGTTCATGTAGAATAAAGGTTAAAAAAAAGCATTAAAAACACACACAAAGTGGATGGCTGGAGTGAGTGAGTGAGCTGTTCCTGTTGGGAAGGAAGAAGAGAGAAGTGGCCTCCTAGGATCTTTTCCTAGGAGGCACTAGTGTCCTATTTCTCCTCAGGGAATGGAGAGTCTGTTCCCAGAAGATGGTTGGCTAGGCAGCAGGAATACACATGTGCAGTGTCTCAGGGTGGGCCCCACCACTGCAGCAGTCAAGTGGCTTCTCTTCCCCAGGTACCTGGCCAGTGGTTCCGGAGACACCACTGTGCGCTTCTGGGATCTCAGCACTGAGACACCACACTTCACATGCAAAGGTCGGTGTGCCTTTAACCACTTACAGGGGTCTTAGCGCATGCCAAGTGGTTAGCTCGGTAGCTCCTGGTAGGGGCTCAGAAGACGCCAACCCATTAGCATCTCTCCCTCCCCTGCTTTCTTAGGACACCGGCACTGGGTCCTTAGCATATCCTGGTCCCCAGATGGCAAGAAACTGGCTTCAGGCTGCAAGAATGGCCAGGTAGGTGACGTCAGGATAAGTGGACAGAGAGAGAGAGTGGGCAGGTAGGTGATGTCAGGATAAATGGACAGAGAGTGGGCAGGTAGGTGGCGTCAGGATAAATGGACAGAGAGTAGGCAGGTAGGTGATGTCAGGATAAATGGACAGAGGGTGGCCACATAGGTGACATCAGGATAAATAGAGAGTGGCCACGTAGGTGACGTCAGGATAAATGGACCGAGAATGGGTTCTGGGGTCTTTAGAAGGGTGTGTTGGGGAGTCAGCTGGAAGATCCTTGGTAGGACAGGTCGCAGAAAGTTACTTTATGAGCTTCTGTCCTTCAGATTCTCCTGTGGGACCCAAGCACGGGGATGCAGGTGGGCAGGACCCTCACTGGCCACAGCAAATGGATCACAGGCCTGAGCTGGGAGCCCCTTCACATGTAAGTGACACGAAGCTGAGACACGAGAGCTGGGATTAGTGCTGTCCCTTTCCCTGCTCAGTAAAGGAAATAACCAGATGACAGCGACAGCTTGGCTCACTGTGGCCACAGCCCCTGCTACTTGCGGGGGTGAGGGGGTGGCTCATCACATGACCTGAGCACAGCCTTGCTATACTGTCAGAGAGCTGCTAAGAGATTGTCCCCAGCGGGGCGCACACCTTTAATCCCAACACTTGGGAGGCAAGGGTAGGCGGATTTCTGAGTTCAAGGACAGCCAGGGCTACACAGAGAAACCCTGTCTCGGAAAAAAAAAAAAAAAAAAAAAATAAAAAAGAGAGAAAAAAAAACGAGAAATTGTCCCAGCCTCATTGAGTCCAGAATGAGACACTATATGGGCAGGCAGGTGCTACCAGGTCAGACCTGAGATCACATCTCCCTCTTCACCAGGAACCCCGAGTGCCGCTACGTGGCCAGCAGCTCCAAAGACGGAAGTGTAAGAGTCTGGGATACAACTGCAGGCCGCTGTGAACGCATCCTCACTGGACACACGCAGTCAGTCACCTGCCTCCGATGGGGAGGAGATGGACTTCTATATTCTGCTTCCCAGGACCGCACCATCAAAGTCTGGAGGGCCCATGATGTAAGGGCTTGCCATGGACTGCCCTGGAGTGGGCGTAGCAAGGGCTGGGAATATTCAGAAGCCTGTCTGCTGGGTCACGCGCACCAGTGCCTTGCCGCTTGCAAACTTGTTCTCAGAGGGTCTGGTGTTTCCAGGATTATACCAGGAGTCCAGCCAGTGCTTCTGCAGAAGCAGCTCCATGCAACGTTGTGAGGTTTTTTTAGAGCCTATTTAGTTGTTTGCCAACTACCACACTCAAACCCATTTGACTAGGTAAACCCTTTTATTCCCTGAAGAGGGGCCCGAGCCTCCAGGTGCAGTTGAATGAGATGACCACGCATCAGTGATGAATTCTTAGGTTCCTGATTCTTGTCTTATGTCACCCATCCAACTGTGGAGTATAGGGTATAATCTCTCCCCTTGATGCTAGGTATGTATGTGTATGTCTGACCTGTCTTCTGCCGTAGGGTGTGCTGTGCCGTACTCTTCAAGGTCATGGCCACTGGGTGAACACCATGGCGCTTAGCACGGACTACGCCCTGCGCACGGGGGCCTTTGAGCCTGCCGAAGCCACAGTGAATGCCCAAGACTTGCAGGGGTCCTGTGAGTGAGAGGGAGGAGGGGAGCAGGCTGCCTACGAAGGAGCCAGTTCTCCTGCCTAGCGGGTGGATGTGTGACCAGTCTTGTTCTCTCTCTCTCTCCCCCTGTACCTGCACAGTGAAAGAGCTGAAGGAGAGGGCATCAAGCCGCTACAACCTTGTGCGGGTGAGTATGTGTCACGAACGTGAAGCCCCAGCTCTGGACTCTTCTCATCCGATCACAGAAACTCCAGTCACTTGGGCCTCTCTCCCTTCTAGCCCCAGTTCAGTGTTTCTGCTCCAAAAAAGTTGTTCTTGGTTGTCTTAGGGTTTTATTGCTGTGAACAGACACCATGACCAAGGCAAGTCTCTTTCCTTTGTCGTCTAAGGAGCACATTCGCATGGTCTAATGTTCAAAAGATACAAAGATATTATGAAAGATATTATCCATCTTTCACGGAGTCCTGCATTGTTCCCTTGGGTAGCATCCAATGCTACCAATATCTGATAGTCCATAGTATCAGCATGTACACACTGTATGCATAAAGTACAGCTCGCCTATGAAAGCCACCCCCTTCTAGCACCATTCTGTGACTTGGTTTGTATCTTAGGACTCCTTCCACTTAGGTATAGAATTTCCTCTCCTTACAGGCTAGCCTGGAGTTGCATGTAAACCTGTGTCCCTGCCAGGCCTCATTTCCCTAGTTCTGACCTTGGTCACTGTCGCATAGCCAGTATCTGACCACGTCCCACGCGGTGTGCTTTCTTGCCCAGGGCCAAGGCCCAGAGAGGCTGGTCTCTGGCTCAGACGACTTCACCTTATTCCTGTGGTCCCCAGCAGAGGACAAGAAGCCCCTCGCCCGGATGACTGGACACCAGGCCCTCATCAACCAGGTGCTCTTCTCTCCTGACTCGCGCATCGTAGCCAGTGCCTCCTTCGACAAGTCTATCAAGCTGTGGGATGGCAGGACGGGCAAGTGAGTGGAGGGGCGAGGCTGTTCCCTTATTAGCAGTGGGGTTTGGCATGGACTCGATGACACTACCTGCTCTCTGTGTACCACTGGCTGGGTCTGATTTCCTCGCCCACACTTGTGACACAAAGACCTCTTACCTCAGCACTGAATTTGGATTGGCAAAATGGCATCTTTAGGGCTAGAGACAGGGCCAGAGACATAGAGAAGGTGAATGAACGGTAGCTAGAAATGCGTCCACATCAGGCAGTTCTCAGCCACATGTAATTCAGGCTCCAGGCCTTTGGCCATCACAGGCACCTGCAGTCGTGTATTTATATAATAAAAAGAGATCTCTGTGCTGGGCAGTCGTGGCTCATGCCTTTAATCCCAGCACTCGGAAGGCAAAGGCCAGTGGATCTATGAGTTTGAGGCCAGCCTGGTCTACAGAACTGTATTTTCACACCGCAGTTCTTTAAAGTGGTAATTCAGATTTTTTTTAGAAAGCCAGGAAACTGAGTCTTAATGGCTTAACCAGATATCACAGCTAGACTCGATGAACTTGAAAGCTCCAGCTGGGGCTGGCCCACGGTGAACGCCACACCACCTGTCAGCTGCACCTGTTATGTCGGAGGACACTGGGCAGATGGGCTAAGCAGGTGGTGCGTTGGCCTTTCAGGCATGTCATGCAGGTCTGGAGGCTTAACAAGAGGGAGCCTCAAACCCACTCAGCCGGAGAAGTTTCACCAAATAGTAATGGCCGATAATGATCAAAGTGGTCTAGCATGGGACCCAGGCAATGCTAGCAGGTAGCCAAAGTGAGCGCCACTGTTGAGGATGCGGAGGACATGTTGAAGATCTAATACCCACCACTGGCTTCCCCCCGGCCCAGGTACCTAGCTTCCCTGCGTGGCCACGTAGCGGCCGTGTACCAGATCGCCTGGTCAGCTGACAGCCGACTACTGGTCAGCGGCAGCAGTGACAGCACGCTGAAGGTGTGGGATGTGAAGGCCCAGAAACTGGCCACAGACCTGCCTGGCCATGCCGATGAGGTAAGGCTCGCTGCATGGAGGCTGCGGTTGACCCTGGCCCTGGCCCTGGCCCTGAGCTCTTCACTGTCTGACCCCTTCCTCTGTGTAGGTATATGCTGTTGACTGGAGCCCAGATGGCCAGAGAGTAGCAAGCGGTGGGAAAGACAAGTGCCTCCGGATGTGAGTAGGGGTGTGGTAGAAGCTGGGGTGTTCCGTTCTCCTGACCCACGCTGGCCAGTCCTTCTCTGCTCTTTGGCGTGGCATGGAATTCAGAGGGACCTTCTTGAGGCACGAGAGCCAGATTCTCCATGGGAGGTAGAGATAGGGGTTTATGGAGACTCTGGGAGAACCTGTAGGTCTCCACAATGCCATAGTTCATTGTTAAGGCGCCAGGCTTTGCAGTCGTGGGACCTGCATTCAGATCCTGGTTCTCCCTGGCCGTGTGCAGGCACAGCGGCACCTTTCTAGAACCTAAAGCACCGTGCTTGTGACGGCAACTTGATGCTCGCGGGTAGGCACAGTGGGGTCACAGGGCAGGACTGAGGGAAGGACAAGGGTTTCTGGCTGAGGTGTGTCATGGGTACACAGTTGAGTTTCAGAGCTGCAGGGGCCAGGCTCTTGACAGGACAGTAGGCAGCAGTTCCCTCCCACGCCTCTCCTTTCCCCCCCTCCCCCCGACAGATGGAGAAGATGAATCCACAGCTTCCTGACCCCTACCCGGATTCAGCCTCCGCCTGCCCTGCCAGAGACCAAGGAATGCACAGGGCCACCTGCCCAGGACAGGTCTTCAGTGCGTGACAGTCAGGACGGACGTTACGGCATGGAGCTGAGCCATGGGCACTTCCTGGCTAACGCCAGTGGGGAAGCCAGGCCTCTGGCTCCCATGTCCTTCTCCAAGGGTCAGCTGTGCAGGCCCAGCCCCTAGGCTATGTGTGTGGCCAAATAAATAACTTATATTTTGTGTTCATGTTGCAGCTTCTTGTCCTAGAACCCCCTCGCTCAGTCAGGGACTCTGAGAAGGTCCACCGAGCCCCTCTCTTGCACCGGATAACAGCAAGCCAGGTTGATCAGGGAGCTGTCTTCCGCTGCTTTGCAGTAAGGGAGGCCAGTGGCCAGTGAAAAGGCTAAGGCTGTGCTGTCCGTGGTCATCCTGCCATATGCCCGTTGGCACAAGCCAAAAAGTACGCACATGTAGCGACCCTATTCTCAGCCTGCTCGTGAGGACTCTGGTGTTAGATGACAGACAGTCTTGCCAGTGTCTCTCCCGCCAGGTCCCCAGCACTGTGCTGGAAGAAAGGCCAGGGCCATCGAAGAGGATGGCCAGCAGGGTGGCAGTTGTGTGGGACAGCTCTAGGTGACGTGGACACAGTATCATGAGGGATTGTGCTCTCAGAGGACCTTGAAGGAATGAAGGGTATCCCAGGCTTTCAGGCCTTGGCTGAGACCTTTGCCCTGCAAGATCCTACTGTCGTTTCCTCTTGCTGTATAGTTAGCTGGGGCTCAGCATTGTCTGTTCGCGGCCTCCAGTCATCTGTGGAGAGATTTCTGGGTCTGCCTGGTAATAGATGCTTATGCTTCCTGCCTCCATTAGGGGCTTGTACATTTTGCACATCACTAAGCTGAGTATTCAGCCTCCTGTCCCCTGTCACATCAGAACGGGGCTGCATGAGAGGTACAGGAACCATCAGATTTGCCTGGTGCCAGGCACACGTGTGTCACAGTGATCCTGCACCCGTGCCCAAAATGCCTTACATTAGGATGAGGTAGCTACCTGAGTCCCAGGAGACAAAGACCTTGTACTTCATAAGGGAAGGACTCGGGCATAGGATCAGGGTCTGGTGAAAGGGCTGGAGGCGCCATGTCGGGCCGGGAAGGTGGCAAAAAGAAGCCCCTGAAACAGCCCAAGAAGCAGGCCAAGGAGATGGACGAGGAAGATAAGGCTTTCAAGCAGAAACAAAAGGAGGAACAGAAGAAACTCGAGGAACTAAAATCCAAGGCCGCTGGGAAGGGCCCCCTGGCCACAGGTGGAATTAAGAAATCTGGCAAAAAGTAAGCTGTTCCTCACATCTGGGGTGATGGTGACCCTCCTCTTCCATTCCTATTTAAACATCTGGATTCCCTGTCATAACATCTTTGCCACCTAATAGCTAGAATGAAGTGTTATCCTGGAGCCCATTGTACATTGTAATAAACTTTTGTAAAAAAAAAAAAAAATGAATAAAATAAATAATGCAATGGCTCGCTGTCTCTAGTGTTCAGCAATTCCTACCTCAGCTGTGAATTTAAAGTGAACCCAGTCAGGAATCCCACTAGAGCCTACTGTTCCATCTTCATTGTACTCTCAATTCTGTACCACTTTGAATTAAACCAACTCATTTAAAAGCCTAAGGGGGGGGGGGGAATAAGGGAAGGACTCATAAGCTAGGGTTCAGCCAGAACATTCGGCATCTAGTCTTAAGTGTCAGCCTGTCACCCTGCCGTCCTTATTCTACCTGCTGAACTGCTCGTTCTGAGGAGGCCTGTGCTCTGGCCCAGCTGAGGCTTGTGGCAACAGGAAGTAGAGTTTCAGGGTGCTGTATGGGCCTTCAGTTCTTTAATGGGGAGCCTGGAACCAGCCCAGGTCAGGGAGGAAGGAGGGTGCCTAGCAGCTGTTGGGCAGTGACTGAGCCTGGCCCCACTCAAGATGTCACTAGGTAAATGGGGCTCCTATCTATCCGTGGCCCCACCCCAGGGTTGAGGTTCCAATACATCTGCCCCAGGCCCTAGGCTGGTGGATAACTAGTGGTTCTTTGGCTTGGTGCTTGGTAGTACAGTACATCTCATGGTTCTGGTTCCTGAGGACCCAGAGCCAAGGCAGACAGTGGGCAAGGGATGGCCTCAACCCACACCCCTTAATATGGATATAAGTATTCCAGATCCTCCAGTCTTCGCATCTCCTCCATTGTCATGGACACGGTTCTCCGATGAGGTTGTTTGCGCTGCACGGTGACCTGGATGGGATTGGTCTCAGGAAAGCTGTTGAAGTCAGTAGACACTGTTGCAAACTGAAATAAAACAAACATGTTCAGGATGCCTTCCCGGGCTAGCCTTGGCTCTCTCATCTCTCATCTCCATCTCTCATCTCTCTTGCCAAGTGAGATCTTAGCCTCATGCCAGTCACTGTGGGATTCCATCTACCCTAACCCTTTGACAACTACGATCTGTTCCCTATGGTCTCTTCCATTTTCCCTTCCCAATCCTTGGTCTACTCACAATTATTGGAATTAAGGAATATGAGAACTCATGGCTTTGGGAAATGAACGTGATGATATAATTACCAGTTTGCATTTTTTTTTTTTCCTTTGAGACAGGGCTTCTCTGTGTAGCCCTGGCTGTCCTGGAACTCACTCTGTAGACCAGGCTGGCCTCGAACTCAGAAATCTGCCTGCCTCTGCCTCCCAAGTGCTGGGACTAAAGGTGTGCACCACCACTGCCTGGCCAGTTTGCATTTCTAATGGGCCCCTGAAAGGCTTAATCCATAAACCTTTCAGGGTACAGCAGTCTGGAATTAATGTGTGTTGGCCGAGGCATATGAAAGCAAGCAAGTACATGAGGCTTGGGGGAATTCCTGCTGGTCACCACCCCTTGTACTTTCTCACCCATCTGGGCCCGTGGTTCTGACCTTCAGCTGCCTATCTCTATGCCTTCCTTCCTTAGACCTGTGCCTTTCTGCTTCCAGGGCTCACCTTATAGGGCTTACACCACTTCCCTACCCCTGCCGTGTTGGCGGCCCGGATGGTAAGGCAGTAACTCGTGTTTGACTTCAGCTCCATCAGCTTGACAGTGGTACCCAGGATCTTGTTGAAGATCCAGGGGCGGTTCTTGACCTTGGACATCTCCTTGTCGCCTGGTTTGGTTGCCTCCTGCAGCAGCACCTGGTAGAAACTGACCTGCTGCTTGCCTGCAGCATAAGTCCAGGAAATCTAAGCAAAGAGAGAGCCGGGCATGGTGACGCACGCCTTTGATCCCAGCACTCGGGAG
>NC_034603.1:50618306-50623529 GCF_900095145.1 Mus pahari | reverse complement strand
AGAGAGAGAGAGAGAACCCAGGCTTCTTCAGGTCTAGCCTGGCCCATGGTGTATGTGGAGGTGTGGGTGGGAGGCATCACAATGGCCCCTCCATTCCTTTTCCTATTGTAGCTCGCTCAGGTCTAGAGGGAAGTGTACCTACATGCAGCACTGGGACAGAGTGAGCTGAAAACTACCTGTGGGAAGCTGACTAGAAATCTGACTCAGCACCTCCAATAGTTGCAACAGCACTTCCATTACCTGGGACTATGTAAGCAATGCATATTGTCAGGCCTCCCTCAAACCCTCTAGGGATGGAGTCTAGGTGTTACTAAGGTGGCCTGTAGGAACATTCCTGCCAGAAGCCCTTGGAACACACTGAGGCTGTTCACTTCGACACTTCCCAGTTCCAGCATAACATCAACTGAAAGTAACCTTTCTCTCTGAATTCCTGACAAACATGACCCGTCATCGGACTCTCTTCTGCATTGAACAGGGAAGCAATGAAGCCCATTTCATCTCGCACTGAGGCTCCAAAGATGCACGCCCTCCTGCCGCCCTTCCTAAACCATGAACTAGAGGTCAGAACACAGGGGCGATTCTTTCACACCCCCCACAGAGCTTACTCAGTTCGGTGTCTACACCGTAAGCCTTTGCCCAGAGAAAAACATACCACAGCTGTGGAATCGCCAACAGTGTGTTCACAAACGAACGGAGCCTCCGGCACATCCAGGACCACAGAAGACTCAGAGTGTGTTGAGGAGGTGTCTGTGTCCAGGGCAGGGTTGTCAAGGTCCAATAGGCCCCTGGTGGCTATTTGGGACTTAGATGAACGGGGGCAGATGGCCAGATTATCCTTCTCTGTGTTCTTGACTACTGATGCTAAACTGAGCTTGTTCAGCTCACCCTCCAGGATGCCGGCAAAGAAGCTGCTATTGGGCTGGGTCACAGCCATCTTGATGGGGTTCGTCAGCGTGGACTGAATCAGGGACATACTCGTGTCATCCGAGCTGTACTCAGAATCTTCCACTGGCATCTGCATCCTGGGGCAGGAAGGATAGGACATTAGATGGAGGAGTCAGGTGTCACGTGGGGCTGCCCCAACGTATCCAGCCTGAGGAACCCCGAACACATGCTCTGGGGGGGCTCAGCTTATCTGTATCCCCAACTGTGAGAAAGCTTGAGACAAGCTCGGCAGCAGCAGGGCCTGACATTCACAGGGTGCTCACCAAGAGGGCACATTCTTGACCCCTGGTCCCCAGTGGGGACAGGAGCCGCATTTTAAATACGATCTTCAGATGTTTCTGACCTTAAGTGTTCCGAGAAGCACAAAGTTTGAAACTGCTAAAATTGAGTCCTCCCACCCAAATGGGGTGCAAGTGATCCAGCCAACTGACCAGACTGAAGGGAAATGTCTGCAAGTACCTAATAAGAAGGCAGTAAATTAAGCTAATTTCTTTGCTAATGCTTCTTTACTATTACTTCATGTTTAATGTAATTTTATTTACTTACATTTTAATGACATCTAACACTATTAATTATGAAGCATGTGGAATTAATAGTCTGTACTATGTGATATATTGGAGGAATTATCTGGTTCCACTGGGTATGGTGGCACAAACACACTTGTAATTCTAGCACCCCAGAGGCTGAGGCAGGAGGATCAAATGTCCCAAGCCAGTCTGGGCAATATAATGAGACCCTTGACAAGAGAGAGAGAGAGAGAGAGAGAGAGAGAGAGAGAGAGAGAGAGAGAGAGAGAGAGAGAGAGAAGCAAACGAACAAACAAAAACTATTGTTCCTCTGGTGCCTTCAGTGATAATCTCCCATAAACCCCTAGGTTTGAATGCTTGGTCCCCAGTTAGTGAAACTGTTAGGGAAGGATTAGGAGGTGTGGCCTTGTTGAAGGAGGTGTGGGTTTGGTGGAGGAGACCGTGACTATGTGTGGGGTTTGAGGTTTCAAAAGCTAGCCCTATCCTCCCCCAACCCTACTCCATCACCGGTTGGTGGGTTTCAGATGTAAGAGCTCAGATATTTCTCCAGCACCACACCTGCCTGCCTGTCAGCCTGCTTCCTGCCATGATGATAACAGACTGGCCCTCAGACACTGTAAACAAGCTTGCAATTAAGTTCTTCCTCCTTCTGTCTGCTGCCTTGGCCATGGGGCCTCCTCACGGCAATAGAACAGTGACTAAAACATCACCCATTTCTAAGTTTTGTCTTGTTTTAATTAGGGAGTATTTTAGACACACACCAAAAGTAACATGTTACACTTTCAGGAATTAAGATATATTGGCCTTACTAACACCCCCTGGACACCTCTCCTCTCAAAGTCCATATGAGATGCCAAATCTTTTAAATTTAGACTACCTGATCTAGGTTTGAACTCAGGTAAACTCAGGTAAACAGGCTGGTACCTAGCATGAGTCTCCAAGTTGCCCCCCAACAAAACCCGAGCCTAGCTCCAGTCTTCAGGTTACCCCCCAACAAGACCAGTATCTCCAGGTTACCCCCCAACAAGACCAGCATCTCCAGGTTACACCCCCAACAAGACCAGCATCTCCAGGTTACACCCCAACAAGACCAGCATCTCTGGGTTATGCCCCCCAAAAAGACCTGCATCTCCAGGTTATTCCCCCAACAAACCTGCCCCCCAGGTTACAAATCCAACCCCTGCCTAACAACCACCACTGTACAGGAGAGCACCAGCCAATTATGTTAAAGGCCACAGTAGCTTTCCAATCAGATGTTTGCACACGTATTCCCTGCTTGCTGCTTACTATAAAGCCTCCTTGCCCCACAGACATTTGGGGCGTACAACCACCACCAAAACTGTCCTGCGTGACAGTGGTGCCTTGGGGGCAGCAGAGCTAGCTCAAAGGGAATAAAGACCCTGCTGTGAGTTGCATCAGATAGGCTCCTATCTGTTTTGGGGGGGGATCAGGCTGGCCTCGAACTCAGAAATCCTCCTGCGTTTGCCTCCCCAGTGCTGGGATCAAAGGCGTGTGCCACCACACCCGGCCAGTATGTGTCCTTTTAGGCTTTGCTGCATATGTATGTTAACCTGAGGCAAGCCCTATTACTCTGTATGTTTCACATGTCTCTAGACTCTCTATGAATAAACGGGACCATCCAGTGGTCCCTATCCAAAACCTGGCTTTTGCTCCGTGTCATGCTTTGATTTGTCTGCACTCACACATGCGGCAGAGGCTTCGGCTGTTTGTCTGTATCATGGGGTTTTTGTTGTTGTTGTTGTTGCTTTTTAATTTATGTGCGTTGGCACTTTACCTACATGTATGTATGTGTATACCACATGCATACGGAGGCCAGCAGAGGACATTGGATCCACTGGAACTACAGTTACAGATAATTCTGACATCATGTGGATGCTGGGAACCCAACCCTGGTCCTCTAGAAGATCAGCCACATTTAAGTCTAAGCCATCTCTCCAGTCCCTGCATGGAAATGTGTATTGTTGTTATCCTTTGCTGTTACAAAGGAAATCTATGACCCTGCATTGTCTTGGTGATGAAGTGTACCAATCAAAACAAAAAATAGCTTTTGAGGGCTGGTGAGATGGCTCAGCAAGTAAGAGCGCCCGACTGCTCTTCCAAAGGTTCAGAGTTCAAATCCCAGCAACCACATGGTGGCTCACAACCATCCTTAACAAGATCTGACTCCCTCTTCTGGAGTATCTGAAGGCAGCTACAGTGTACTTACATATAATAAATAAATCTTTAAAAAAAAAAATAGCTTTTGAATCCTTAAAATCAAGTTTGATTGATGCATACCTATAACTAAAACTAAACATCAAGACCTATCGATCCTTGCCTGTGATGTGCTTTGCGGCGTCTGGATCTGTGTCTAGATATTATTTTCATTTTGGTTTCTACCAGCTAAGATTTACTGGTGTGTAAACAGGTCCCACTCTACCTTTCTATCTTAGTCTACTCCAGTTTACAACTTCCTGTTTGCTGAACGAGCCATATGCCCTCCCTCACCTCTAACCCACAAACTCCTGAGTCAGCTGGATGAGTCTAGAACACTCACCCCTCAGCCCACACCGGACATTTAAAGCAGATGTCCTTTAAGTCCGGTATGTGTAGGCTGAAGTGTCAGGACGCTGGCATCGTTTATTCAGACTGTCCTAAGAATCTCCATTTCAGAGTCCTCTACTGGAGCTGGGCAGTGGTGGCACATACCCCAGCACTCAGGAGGCAAAGGCAGGCAGATCTCTGAGTTAGACACCAGCCTGGTCTACAGAACAAGTTCCAGGACAGCCAGGGCTACACAGAGAAACCTTGTCTCAAAAATCAACCAATCAGGAGCTGGAGAGATGGCTCAGTATGTTTTCTGTTGTTGTTTTGTTTTTCGAGACAGGGTTTCTCTGTGTAGCCCTGGCTGACCTAGAACTTACTCTGTAGACCAGGCTGGTCTTAAACTCAGAAATCCACCTGCCTCTGCCTCTCAAGTGCAGGGATTAAAGGCGTGTGCCACCACGCCCGGCATGAAACCTTTTAAAAAAGAAATTATAAACTGGGGCTGAAGAGATGGCTCAGCACTTAAGAATATCAGTTCTGTTCCAGAAGACCTGGGTTCAATTCCCAGCACCCACATGGCAGCTCACACTTGTCTGTAACTCCAGTTCTGGAGAATCCAACACCATCACATAGACATGCATGCAGACAAAACACCAATGCAAATGAAATAAAAATAAATTTAAAAGCCGGGCGTGGTGGCGCACTCCTTTAATCCCAGCACTCGGGAGGCAGAGGCAGGCGGATTTCTGAGTTCAAGTCCAACCTGGTCTACAGAGTGAGTTCCAGGACAGCCAGGGCTATACAGAGAAACCCTGTCTCGAAAAAACAAAATAAATAAATAAATAAAAAACCAAATATAATAAAAATAAATTTTTAAAAAAAGAAATTACAGGATCTGGAGGAATGGCTCAGCAGTTCAGAGCACTGACTGTTCTTCCAAAGGTCCTGAGTTCAATTCCCAGCAACCACACGGTGGCTCCCAACCATCTGGAACAGGATTTGATGTCCTCTTCTGGAGTATCTGAAGACAGTGACAGTGTACTCACATACCTAAAACAATTTTCTTTTTGTTTTTTTTGAGACAGGGTTTTTTTTTATTATTTTTATTATTTTTTTTTTTTTTTTTTTTTGGTTTTTCGAGACAGGGTATCTCTGTATAGCCCTGGCTGTCCTGGAACTCACTTTGTAGACCAGGCTGGCCTCG
>NC_034603.1:50607075-50618276 GCF_900095145.1 Mus pahari | reverse complement strand
AGACCAGGCTGGCCTCGAACTCAGAAATCCGCCTGCCTCTGCCTCCCGAGTGCTGGGATTAAAGGCGTGTGCCACCACGCCCGGCTAATTTTTTTTTTTTTAAGCAATTATAAAAGATTTCATGTCTGGGGCTGGAGAGATGACTCAGTGGTTGAGAGCACTGGCTGTTATTGTAGAAGACAGAGTTCAATTCCCAGCCTCCACATAGTAGCTCGAGACAGTGATAACAGAACATTAGACTCAGCCCAGGGCCCACTCATGGATCACTTCAATGAGATTGTACTGTTTCCTCAGTAGTCACCCTGCACACCGTTTTCCTGGAGATCTCCCTCTAAGAAGTCTCCCTTTTCTGCACCTTATCCCAAGCTATACCAAGTCCTTGGTTTCTCAAGCTGCCCTGGGACGGCATTTACCAGACTGAACTGTATCTCCTTCTTCATTGCCTGATGCCCCCCACCTCTGACACCACTGGCACCAGGCCTGACGTTTTTTGGAGGCAGGGACCATGTTTCCCCGAAACATCTGCATCCCCCAACTTGATGCTGGGTCATATTTCTCACCTGGAGGCAAAGAGTTTTGTGGTATGAAGCCGAGAAAATTCAGCCTTAATTAGCAGACCAGTGAACCTCAGCTGGAAGGCAGGCGGGGCACTCAAGTGATAGAAAAGAAGGTGAGAAGCCAGGGGTGGCACAGAGTGGCAAGCAGAATAAAAAGCACCCTCTAGCTAGTCCAGGAAGGTCACCTAGAATGGGGGACCCACATGCCCTCAAAACTGATGTGGGGCTCAGGGCGGGTGCGTGGGGAACCTTCTGATACGTTCTTCCCTGAGGGACCTGCCACAGTGGGCGGCAAAGCTTCTCCAGTCTTAGAAATGAGGACCCCAAGTTGTGTCTTACATGACATCAGTGTTTTCTTCCTCCGAGTAGCTGGCCAAGTTGCGTCTTGACGGGAGCAGAAGGCCTTTGGTGGCCATGGACCGGTTAATAAACTTAGGGTTTGGACAGGGCTTTGGCAGTTGGTCAATCACATTGATAACATTAAGGGCTTCCTTCTTCTTCGGTACAGCCTCCTCCCCACCCCCCACTTTACAGAATACCGTCGCCATCTGGTGTGGGTGGGGCGCAGGGTTGCCACCACCCTGCAGGACAACCAGCTGGCAGGAAGCAGAGGAAAAACTGAGGCAAAGGTCTCACCCTTGGTTTGGTTGAGAGGATTTGCAGTGCTCTGACTTCACAATCATCACACAGTGTAACAATGGAGGGGGCCGGCCTCCCCTTGATAGGAAGTTTTCTGTGCAGCTGGACAGACCAAACACCTAGGTTAGGGGTGGGCTTGAGCCAAGAAACAAACTTGATGGCCCCTTCCAGCACACATGACCCCCTCTAGGTCACGTTTGTGGTCACAACTACTTGGTCCTCTTCTGTGTGATATACAGAGAAACCCTGTCTCGAAAAACCAAAAAAAGGGGCTGGTGAGATGGCTCAGTGGGTAAGAGCACCCCACTGCTCTTCCAAAGGTGCAGAGTTCAAATCCCAGCAACCACATGGTGGCTTACAACCATCCTTAACGAGATCTGACTCCCTCTTCTGGGGCAGATCTGACTCCCTCTTCTGGGGAGTCTGAGGACAACTACAGTGTACTTACATATAATAAATAAATAAATTTAAAAGAAAAAAAACTTGATACATTTGGAAAATCTAGGGACACAGGTATTCTCTGTGAACTTCGATGGACCTCCGCTTGATCATACACTCTGTAATGATATGACTTGATTCTTTTTCATTGTCTTCCTAACATGAATGCTACTGGAAGTCAGGGATGCTTCACTGTAAATATTGGGTTAGGTGGAGTGAGAGTGTCCCCTAGCTTTGCAAATAGAGGCTGGTATACACAAGAGACTCATTGGAAGGATGTGTGTGTGTGTGTGTGTGTGTGTGTGTGTTGTCGGTGTATGTGCTTGTGTCTCTGTGCATGGATGTAAACGCTAGGTGTGCTGGCGCGAGTCGCAAGGCCGCTGCGTTTGCCCTCATGATCAGCAGATGGCGCTGCAGGCCTGGCCTACAAAAGACGCTCCAGCCGCGGAACCCGGAAGCGTCGGCTGGAGGGGGCGGGCCCAGGGCGCGGGAGTCTTGCGAGTTGGGAAGGGTTAGTGTCCCTCACCCCGACTTGCATCCTCTTCCCGCCCCCCTCGTCCCGCGCTGGCACGCCAGGACCTTTTCCCTAAGTAGAACTGAGGAATGCCCAGAGTGGGGGACTCGGCGAGCGCCCACGTGACAGACAGCCCCCAGGGCGTCCTGGGCTTGCAGGGACTATGGGCGTGCTCAGGGCAGGGCTGTGCCCGGGCCTCACCGAGGAGACCGTTCAGCTTCTCAGAGGCCGAAAGATAAAAACAGGTGACCTCATGGGCACTACCCCGGGGGTCGGCGCCGTGGTCTCGGTACACGTACGGGGCCTTTGGCTCTAACGGGATGGCCACACTCTTCCTCTGACTTTCTGGGGAAGCTGGGTTCACAGGAGCCGAGGCAGAGGATTTTACTGAGTGCTGGGGCCCCTTGCGGGGTCCTGCATCAGGGCCTGCGTGCTCGAGATCGGACGTAGAATAAGACCTTAATCCCGTTTTACAACAGAGCAAAAGGCTAAGCCATTCCTGTTGCCAATCACTTGCACGTGCTCTCTTTCCAGTGGCAGACCTGGCAGCTGCTGACTTGGAAGAAGTAGCCCAGAAGTGTGGTTTGTCCTACAAGGTGAGCTCGCGATCCGCAAGCTCCATCCCAACCCATTCTTCCAGCTGCTCCCCACGCTGCAGGATCAGAGTTCCTTGGGATCGATAAAGGGGGGCGCTAGATAAAGTGCTCCGCGGGGCAGCTGCTCTGCGGGGCAGTCTGGCCGTCCTGGAGCCTGAGTGTCCGCCCTATTGGTAGGCCCTGGTTGCCCTGAGGAGGGTGTTGCTGGCGCAGTTCTCGGCTTTCCCCTTAAATGGCGCAGATCTCTATGAGGAACTGAAGACTTCCACGGCCATCCTGTCCACCGGCATCGGAAGGTTTGTATGCGAACCTGGACATGGTGAAAGCAGAGACGGAGGCTACAGAGGACGGGGAGCGGTAGAGGAACTGCAGGCCTGTGGACTCCTCAGTGGTTTTCTTTAGAGTAAAGCTACAGGGTTTCTTAGCCTCAACACTACTGATACGTGGGGGGCAAGTAATTATTTCCTGGGATAGAGATATCCTGTGCACTGAGAGACATTTAGCAGCATCCCTGAGCCTTCTCTACCCACCAGATTCTAAGATGCCCCCAGTTATAACAATCAAAAATATGCCTCCAGATATGCCTCAGTATCTCCAACAAGCTAACTTTTCCCAGTGAAGAGCCACTGTCCTAAAACATAAGATGTCGTTAATACCCCCGTTGTTCAGTAGAGTCCATGATATTTCAGAATAAAGCAAGTGAGATGGGGGGGGGGAGGGGATGGAGGTCCTGGGAATCTGCACTTTTGCACTGACATAGGTCAGTGGTTTTCAACCTTCCTAGTGCTGTGACCCTATAATACAGTTCCTCATGTTGTGATGACCCCCCCAGCCGTAAAATTGTTGCTTTGCTTCTTCATAACTGTAATTTTGCTGCTGTTGTAAATCATAGTGTAAATCTCTAATAAGCAATATAGTCGGATCTGCCACCCCTGTGAAAGGGCTGTGCCATTGTCAAAGGGGTTGTGACCCCACTGGTTGAGAACTGCTGCCCTAGGTTATAGATGTTAGAAGTTATTGACCTCCCTTGTGGTTAGCCTAAGAGAGGGGCCAGAAGAGGTGAGGCCAGGGTTATCTAATGCAGAACCTGTTGCTTTTGCCATCTGCGGCAGCAGCGGGCAATGGGCATACCCAGAAAAGAGCAGTTACATTGTGCCCTGTTGTTCGGGTTGGGAAAGAATTGGAAGACAACTAGCATTTTCTGGCCAAGCGAGTCTGACCTCTCTCCCGGCCTATTTGTGCGGAGTTTGATGAATAACACGGCCATCACAAAGGTCTTTGGATTGGTCTGGCCCTTGCTGTTTCCATAACACATTCTCTTGGCAAGGTCCGCACAGTCTGGTGCTTGCTCTCGCTGGTTGGGGGTCTGTGTTTGTAATCCATCAAACATTGGCTGAGTGCCTACTGGGTGCCAGACACAAGCAGATGCTCTCTGGAGGAGGGAGTGGGGCTCAGGATTTTAACCTAATTCCAGCTGACTGTTTCGAGGTATACTTGGAGGTGAAAGGCCACTGTGAAAGCATTTGTAGGCGATGGGGGCATAGCTGTGCGGGGCAGAGGCCAAACAGGGATCTGGTGCCGCTGGTTTGGGTGGTGTAAGTCTGATCCAGGGTTTGTGACCGCAGAAGACATGTTGAAGGAGAGATGTGAGAAGAGGGACTTATTGTGAGCTCGGTTGTCCATTTGAAGAGTCAAAGGTGGTGATTTGCTGGGCTGGAGAGTTAGCCTAGTGTTTAAGAGCACTGGCTGCCCTTCCAGAGGCCCCGAGTTCAATTCCCAGCAATCACATGGTGGCGCACAACCATCTGTAATGGAATCTGATGCCCTCTTCTGGTGTGTCTGAAGAGAGCAACAATGTACTCATATATATACCTACGTAAAAATCTTAAAGAGAAAAAGATGGTTTTAGACTTCCCTCCAGTGTGCTGTGCCTACCTAGTGGATGTAACTTTGAAACCTTGGAAGTAAGACTATAGTCAAAGTTAGTGAACCTTGTGACTAGCATGCATTAAACCTGTTAAACAGGGTCCTTTGCTGTGGGCCTTCTTGGAATGCTGAGGCGCAGCGTAAATCTTTGCAGGGCAGACCCCGCAGTAGATGGAGGGATCGGTTATGCCTTGCAAGCCAGAGCTTTTGTCTGTTCATCTCTGTTGGAAGAAGGTCTTCAGGAAACATGAGGCAAGGTGTCTGTATGAGTGACTGAAGAATAACTGATGGGGGGGTTCCCTGGGAAAGGTGGGGAGAAATCTCTGCCTTCTAGGCCATCCTGGTTGGAGCCCTTCTGCATATTGATGTGCTCAGAGGTAACAGGGGATGTCCTGGATGAAGTAGGGAGCCCTGCTCCAGAAGCAGGAGGAGGAGTCAGGGATGGAAATGCAAATGACGTTGTTCCAGAGGCAGATTTGGAAATACCTTATGGAGGTGGGGCCTCGGTGTGTGGTCGATTTTATTTTATTTTATTTTTAAGCTGAGCATGATGGGGCATGCCTTTAGTTCCAGCACTTGGAGGCAGAGGCAGGTAGATCTCTGTGAGTTCAAGGCCTACCTGGTATTAGGAACCCAACTGAAGTCTTCTTGAGTCGAAAGTAGCCTTAGCTGCTGAGCCGGCTCCAGCCCACTGCCCATGAAGTGGGTTCGCTGTTTGTTTTTGTTTGTTTCTCAAGGTAGGGTTTCTCTGTGTAGACCTGGCTGTCCTGGAACTCACTTTGTAGACCAAGCTGGCCTCAAACTTAAGAGATCCACCTGCCTCTGCGTCTGCCTCCTGAGCGTTGGGATTAAAGGTGTGTACCACCACAACCTATCATGTGATGGGGTCTTAACTGGAGTCAAAACCAGTGATTCATTTTTTTCTATGACCATCTGCTAAGTGTAAAAAAAAAAAAGAAATACTCCCCAGCACTTGGGAGGCAGAGAGGCAGGTAGATTTCTGAGTTTGAGGCCAGCCTGGTCTACAAAGTGAGTTCCAGGACAGCCAGGGCTACACAGAGAAATCCTGTCTCAAAAAAACAAAAATAAAACAAACAAACAAACAAAAAAAACCCAAAACCTCACTCTTGGGTCCTGCTGATAGTACTTTTTATTTATTTATTTATTTATTTATTTATTATGTATACAGTGTTCTGCCTGCATGTATGCCTGCAAGCCAAAAGAGGGCACCAGATCTCATTATAGATGACTGTGAGCTACCATGTGGTTGCTGGGAATGAACTCAGGACCTTTGGAAAGGCAGCCAGTACTCTTCACTCCTGAGCCATCTCTCCAGCCCCTGATAGAACTTTTATTTAATCAATCAAGGACGATGTTTCCCAGATTTGTCTGCAGACTGGAATCACCAAGGAAGGACTACAAACAGCCTCTTGATGGCTTCTGATGCTCCTGGTGACTCCAGACAGTTGCTGACAGAGGCTACTTTTTAAAAAAAAAAAACGCCCCTGGAAGCCAGGTGCAGGGAGGGGGGTGTGCCTAGTCCCAGCTGCTAAGATAGGAAGATCATCTGATGCCGGGTGTTCGAGGTTAGCTTGAGTTAAGACCGCATGTCACAAAAAAGAAAAGAGAGGTAAAGAAAAACAAAACCAAACCCAAACCCAGAAAGACGTTGTACTATGCAGGCAGAATTGATTCTCCAACTTGAGCATGCAGCCAAATCATCCAGCCTTCTTCACTCTTTCCCTGTCTCTCTCTCTCTGTCTGTCTCTCTCTCATTTGTGTGCATGAGTATGGGTTTGTGTGCCTGTACACATGGATGCCAGAGGGCAACAGATGTTATTCCTTAGGGATCATCTGCTTTGTTTATTTTATATTTTTCATTCTCATGTGTATGAGTATTTTGTCTGCATGTATGTCTGTACCACATTCATTCCTGGTGTCCCTGAAAGTCAGAAGAGGGCGTCAGGACCCCCCTATAACTGGAGTTACAGATGGTTATAAACTGCAACACGGGTTCTGGTCCTCTGTAAGAACAGCCTAATCCCTGAACCATCCCTGTAGTCTCCATACATTGTTTTTGATGCAGGGCCTGGGACTCAAAGCTCCCACACTAGAATTTTGACAGTCAGACCACTGTCCTTTTGTTCAGTAACATTTACTGTGTGCCTTTAGGGGCTTTTCGGCTTTGTGCTAATACTAGAGCTATAACGGGGTAAAGGCCTCAGAGCTTTTCTACCAGATGAGGGAGGCAGCCAAAAAACAAGCAAATAAAAAATAATTACAAACTCCCAGAACTAATAAGCGAGTTTAGCAAGGTCTGGGGATACAAGATCAACACATAAAAATCAATTGCATTTCTCTGAATTCACGATGAACATGTGAAAACCGAAATTAAAAACGCCATGCCATTTGCTGCTGCATCTAAGAAAAGGAAACACTCGGGTCTAAATCTGACAAAGCCCGTGTAGATTTTGTATGCTGAAAATTAGAAATGCTGATGAAGGAGATCAAAGGCGACCCAGATAAATGTAGAGACGGCCTGTGTTCACGGGTTACAAGACTCTACATTAGTGTATGCCAACTTTCTCCAACCTCTTTCTTTTTTTGCCTGGATACTGGAGGGTGAGCTCTTGGCTTTGCAGACGCTAAGCAAGCCCTCTACCGTCATCATTAAGCCTTCTCTCCAGAAGGAAAAAAAAAACTATATATATATATACACACACACACATACACACACACACACACACACACACACACACACACACGGATGAAGCAGAGGGAGGGAGGTACAGAAATTCAGCCCTGGTCCTGGGCATAGCATATATACATACATATGGTATGTGTATCCCCGATGGTGGGATCAAAGGCACATGTCACTGTGCCTGGTTTACTTCCCAAATTTATCCGCAGATTTAATGCAGTTTCTTTTCTCTTCTCTTTGCCCATCCCCCATTCTCTCCTCTTCTACCATCAGCCTGGACAAACTACTTGATGCTGGCCTCTATACTGGGGAGGTGACTGAAATTGTGGGTGGTCCAGGTAGCGGCAAAACCCAGGTACCCATGGGTCCAACAGTAGGGGAGGGTTGGGGGAGGTGGGTACACTGTCCTGGATTCCTTGGGGGGAAGGGGTCCTTGCAGGTGTCCTTGTGGGTTTCGAGGTCAGAACAGACCGGATGGGTGCTGAGAATGGGTCGGCCTTGTCGAGTGTATGTTGTTGGAATCTGGGCAGGATGTGTGGGGGAGCTGCCTGGCGGCCTTCCCTCTTCCCCAAAAGTTTAGGTTTACCCAGCACCCCATCTTGTCTCTGAAGGTGTGTCTCTGTGTGGCTGCAAATGTGGCCCACAGCCTGCGGCAGAATGTACTGTATGTGGATTCCAATGGAGGAATAACGGCATCCCGCCTCCTCCAGCTCCTCCAGGCTAGGACCCAAGATGAGGAGAAACAGGTAGGAGGCAGGGTGGCGGGGGTCCTAGAAAATCCTGATGCTAGGAGACCTCATGACCCTGAACACTGTAAGGGTTTACACCATCTGTGGGAACCATCATTGTCACTCTGCACCTGGAGAATCTTCTGCATTCCTAAAGCTGCTCGTGCTAATGCTGCCATCCCAGCTTGGCTGCCTCCCACACTGACTCTCCGGGAACTTTAAGGCCTTGCTTACCATAAACCAGAGCAAGCAAGCACCTAGCATCTGCGTTTCTAGCCCATTTCTTGCGTATGGCAGGCATCACCAGTCAATCATATCGGTCCTTCCTGCTGAATTCTGAACATCGTCGTACAGCTCAGCACCCAGGTGGTCACCACTGTGAGATCCAGCCCATTAGGCAAAATCCATTTGCCATTCTGGATGCCAGCACTGTGTCTAAGTGCCTCTTTTCCTTTCAGCTCTATGATTACTCTTTATGGCTTTCCTGGATCCCCTCTCCAAGTCCCTGCTTCTCTTTCTCACCCCTCAGGCAAGTGCTCTCCAGAGGATACAGGTGGTGCGCTCATTTGACATCTTCCAGATGCTAGATATGCTGCAGGACCTTCGGGGCACCATAGCCCAGCAGGTGAGCTCGCTCATCTGCCTGTTTCTGCTTTACCCAGCTGGCCAGGTGTTGCCTGTATGCGGGCAGGTGTCTGACCACAGGCTGTATGCAGAATGCCTGTGTCCACCAAGTGTAACATCTCCAGCTGTGTTTGCACGCGCACGCCCCTAACCCCCAGGTGGAATTCTGTGGTGTTTAATTCCTGCGCTTCCTTGTTGGCAGGCTCACCAGCCCTGGACAACAGTGGGCTCCTTGAGTCCAGGGTTATACTGTCTTCACTTCTACGTTACTCGCTGAAATCAATTTGAAAAACTTTTGTGCCAGGCCCGGTGTCGAATGCCTTTAATCCCAGCGCCTAGGAAGTGGAGGCAGGTGTATCTCTGTGAGTTCAAGACCAGCCTGGTCTACAGAGTTCTAGGACAGCCAAGGACTACATAGAGAAACCCTGTCTCAGAACCAAACAACCCCACCCCCAACAAATGGTGTGTGTGTGTGTGTGTGTGTGTGTGAGTGAGAGAGAGAGCGAGCTGTGGCTGGTTAGGAACTAACAAAATCCCCCTGTCCTGTCTCCTGAGTGCTGAGATTAAAGGCATTTGCTTCTCCACATCTAGCTGGGAGACTCTCGAGGCAATCTGTCCTCTGTGAGACTGGAGGTTGGCACTAAGTCCAGTGTCTGATTCTCCTGCTCTTCCTCTCAGAACTGGCTGCGATAGCCCCAAACCTCTTGTACATACCCACTTAGGTTCCATAGTTAAGCAAGTAAGTGGTACATTTCTCAGTATAGTCCTGGCTGTCCTGGGACTCATGGTCATCTGCCTGCCTCTGCCTCCCAAGTGCTAGGATTAAAGGCGTGTACCATTACCACCTAGCCTAAACTTGAAGGGGGGGTGGGGAGGGAGGAAAGAGACCGAGACCTACATCTGCTGAGGCGTCCCACTGGCCTTCACCTTCTAATAGAGGAGCTTTCCCAGGGCAGGCCCTAGAGGTTCGTGATACCTGCTTTTCCCCATTCCAACAGGAGGCAACTTCTTCAGGCACCGTGAAGGTTGTGATTGTGGATTCTGTCACTGCAGTCATCTCCCCACTTCTGGGAGGCCAGCAGAGGGAAGGTGAGGAAAAGAAGGAGAGCCTGGGGACAGGGTGGGGACTTCACCTCCCAGCCCTGTCCTTCAGCCCTCTGCTGCCCCTCCTCTCTGTTCCTCCCCCAGGCCTGGCCTTGATGATGCAGCTAGCCCGAGAGCTCAAGATCCTGGCCCGGGACCTGGGTGTGGCCGTGGTGGTAATTTCTAGCTCTCTGTTTCTCTTAAATGTCAGTTTGGAACTTAATAGCCCTTAAGAGGACAGAACCCTGAACCCAGCTTCTACAGGTCAGAAAGGTGGTACTGGCTTGCCTTTTGTTCTGTATGTATATATGTATGTATTTGACTTTTTGAGACAGGGTTTTGTTTTATTTTGTTTTTTACAGCTCTGGCTGTCTTAGAACTCACTCTGTAGAACAGGCTGGCCTGGAACTCAGAGATCTGCCTGCCTCTGACTCACAAGTGCTGGGATTAAAGGCGTGCGCCACCACCAGCTTTGAGAAAAAAGTTTAAAAAGGAAGTTTGGTGACCCCAACCACTTGTAACTCCAGCTCCAGGAGACCCAATGCCCTCTTCTCATCTCCATAGGCACCTGTACTCATGTACACATACCCCAATGCAAACACATGTATATACATGTAATTAAAGCTAATGAAAAGCTTCTTGAGACAGGGTTTCTCTGCATAGCCCTGGCTGTCCTGGAACTCCTTTCTGTAGGCCAGGGTGGGCTTGAACTCGCAGAGATCTGCCTGTTTCTTCTTCCTGGGTGCTGGAATTAAAGAAGTATAGTTATCGAGTCAGGGCTACCTATACTTTAGCGGTTCTGTTCTTGACACAGTGTCTTACTAGGCTTTCAGGCTGCCCTTGAACTCCTAGACTGCTCCTGAGGGGCTGGGACTACAGATACACACACACACACACACACACACACACAAACACACCCAAGTACATGTACTTCAAATGTCCAGCTCGCCCAATTTTAAGGAAATAGCATACTAACTTGTGTACCTGCAGGCAGTGTGAAAGGACCTTTGTTATCTTGCTATTTCTTTCTGTTCTTTCTTTTTTCTTTTTGGATTTTTTGAGACAGGGTTTCTCTGTGTAGCCCTGACTGTCCTGGAACTCACTCTGTAGACCAGGCTGACCTTGAACATCTTGCTCTTTCAAATGCAGAGTCCTGGGCTTCCATCTACTGGCTTCTGGGTGTTCGAGGGTACTTGGGGGCCAGTCTCTGGCAGAGAGAGTATGAAAGGAGCCGTAGTATCCTACAGAGGCTGTGGTTTGAATGCCTCTGTGGGTGGTCTGCTTAAGACTAGTCCCCCCAGCACTCGGGAGGCAGAGGCAGGCAGATTTCTGAGTTCGAGGCCAGCCTGGTCTACAAAGTGAGTTCCAGGACAGCCAGGGCTATACAGAGAAACC
>NC_034603.1:50603555-50606960 GCF_900095145.1 Mus pahari | reverse complement strand
CCAGGCTGGCCTCGAACTCAGAAATTCACCTGCCTCTGCCTCCCGAGAAATTTTTATTTTTTATTTTTAAAAATAGACTAGTCCTAGATTGGAGCTCCTTATCCAAACTTTCCCTCTTCCCCACACACAAACACACCCCAGACCCAAAGGGCTGGCTACACTGTTCTCAGGATGCCAGTACAGTACTGGCTCTACTTTAGGAAAGAATAAATAAAGGTACCCTGTGTACTTGATGTCAGGCCTAAAGCACTGAGGCTTTGTGGAGAGCTGGGTGCAAGCCAGGAAACCTAAGTTGTAGTTCTAGATTCAGTTATAAGTTCTAGCACCAGGGAGAGTCATGAGTCAGATGTCCTGTCTGTAAAAGGAAGCGGTCCTACTATCGTGGACCTATGTCCATTTCTGCAGGTGACCAACCACTTGACTCGAGACAGGGATGGTAGAAGATTCAAACCTGCCCTTGGACGCTCCTGGAGCTTTGTGCCCAGTACCCGGATTCTCCTGGATGTCACTGAGGGGGCTGGAACATTAGGTAGCAGGCAACGCACAGTCTGTCTGACCAAGTCTCCCCGCCAGGTGAGCCAACCCAGGGGATGGATGCCAGGGATCTTGGGCCTTGGAGAGAGTGGTCTCCATGCCCACGTGTATCTCACTGAAGGATTCTTTGATGCTGAAACCCTGACACAGAAACCAACCCCTTAGATTGCTTAATTCTCCCTCTCTCCTATCTCTTCTTCTAGCCAACGGGTCTGCAGGAGACGATAGACATTGGGACACTGGGGACTGAGGAGCAGAGCCCAGAATTACCTGGCAAGCAGACATGACACTGTTGATTGGGGAAGGGACAGCCTCAAGGCTCTCACAGCTTTCCTTCCCGGGCAGCTGCTGACCCCTGCCACATGGGACCTGGCAGTACAGATGTCTCAGGCTCATCAGAAGACCAGGCTCAGTCCCCTCGGCTTCACCGTGTGGGATCTCATGGAGCCCCTGGCCAAAGGATGCTGCAGTGGGAGAGACCTAGAAGTCCATCAGGGAGTCAAGTTTTCTTCCTTTGTGTTACCGAATGTTTCCAGTGTGGGTTGAGGTCAACCTAGCTTGAGGCCTCACTGAAGAAACACAGAAGTAGTACCTGCATGGATAGTGTCCTGGTCCTGTGTGTCACCATTGGCTCCTAAACCCCTCCCTCACACAGTAATTGAGCCTTTGCTCACCCATCCCCCCATTTATTTTGGCCTCTGTTATTCCATCTGCAAGATGGCGCTTTCTTAGTCTGCAAGTTATTCAGTAGAAACAACCTCAGAAGTATAAACCTCTTTATGCGTATCCTACTTTTTAAATGTCCTACTCTTAAATATATATAACCAAGGAGGCCCTCTGAGCCCAAGAGCCACCTGATTTCCCCTAAGAAGGTGGGGTTTGGTTTTTAGTTCATGCAGTGGGCCTCCCAGAGACTGAGACTGCCTCCTTCCCTGCTTGCTGACTGGGTTTCACACACCTGCATACCTCACCCTGATAGGTGAGAACACAGCTCGCTGCTGTCCCAGGGAGATAATTTACCAGGGAGGAAGGCTATGACCTGCTTCCAGTGAACCAGACACTTGTTTCATATGCATGGTGGCCTGTGGGGTGCTTCCTCCGTCTAGAGTAACCAGAGGTGCTGAACCATGGCCTAACCCATAAACAGACACAGGAGAATGTGCACAGTAAATAGAGCCAGCTGGGAAAATTGATGCCGGCGTAAATAATACATGGCAAATCTAGTCTTTTATACAGAAATTCATTGCTGGTGGCTCTAAGATGCAGTATAATTACACCTCTCGTCCTGCCAGCTGTACCACAGCCTCATGTCTTAGTGAATAAAATAACCCCCTGTCTGTTACCAGCACTGTGGCCATCCATCTGAGAGTCATAACTCTGGCTGAAAGGGGAGGGTGGTCCCAGGGAATGGAAAATAAAAGGCAGAGAGAAATGATCTGGATTGTTTATGGACCACAGTTTTTACAGGAAGGTCATGCTTGGTTAGAGAACTTGTTTTATAATTGCTTGTGTCCTAGCTGAAGGAAAGAGGGAACACAGTTACAGGATCTGATATTTAGGACCAGTGAGATGGCTCAGCCAATAAAGATGATTGCCACCAACCCTGACAACCGGAGTTCAATCCCTGGGTCCCACATAATGGAAAGAGAAAAGTGACTCTTGCAAATTGTCCTCCAACTTCCATACATCCTGTGGACTATGTCTCTCACACATGATAATAAAAATGTAACAATTCAAAAAAGAAAACAAGACATTTACAGTGATGGGCAAAGCAGGGATAGACATAGACCTGAAGGATGGAGGTGAATGACAAAGGGGCAGGGCATGTCTGCACAAACTACGATGTGGCTAGACTTAAACTCTCATACTGTCTTCCACAGGAGACCCCAGCCTCTGGTATCTACACCATGACTGGTTGGTTGACAGGTTAGTTCCTGCAACCCAAGTGAGAAGCAGTATTAAACCAGGCAAAACAAATACCATCCACTCCTGATGCTCTTTGGCCATCGAGACCTCAGCAGATGGTACCAGTTAGTCAAGGGCACTCTCATGGAATGTTTCATAGTTTCTTTTTTTCTTTCTTTCTTTTTTTAAAAGACTTATTTATTATTATATCTAAGTATACTGTAGCTATCTTCAGACACACCAGAAGAGGGCATCAGATCTCATTACAGATGGTTGTGAGCCACCATGTGGTTGCTGGGATTTGAACTCAGGACCCCTGGAAGAACAGTCAGTGCTCTTCACTGCTGAGCCATCTCTCCAGCCCTGTCTCACAGTTTCTTAGTGCAACTTTGCAAGGAACCACTACGAATTGGTGTTCAGGGAGGAGCCTGGTTGCCCGCTCTGCCCTGGGTGAGTCTGCCCTGTATCCTGCCCGTTGTGATTTCAAGTGCTTCATACGTGACTGAGAACAGCACAGTATGAGAGACCCATATGGATCATTTGGCTTGGATTGTCTCCCCCCGCCCAACTGCTGCTCTCCATCCTCCAAACGTGGGACGACTCGAATCCAGGACCTTCCATGTGCTAAGCAAAGCTTCCATCACTGGGGTGCACACACCCAGCTCCCATCTCATATTGTTAAGAGAAAGAACCCAAGCCTTTAAATGAGACAGTTCTGGTGGCAGAACTAAAGGCCCCTTGTGTCTGTTCTTGTTCTTTCTGCTTTTGTGGGAGCTTGTGAGTGAGTGGCTTTAATGCCTTTTGGAGATATCAAAGGGTGGCCTAGGGGTAGACAGCAGTGCTAAGGTGCTTGCCTAGCATCGGCAAAGCTCTAGATTTGATCCTCAGAACTAGAAAAAATTAAGAGAGTGATGTAGGATTGCTTCTCTCTTGATGTGGATAGCCATTAGGTCCCCGCAGTCTTTT
>NC_034603.1:50583115-50602828 GCF_900095145.1 Mus pahari | reverse complement strand
CCTGCCTCTGCCTCCCCGAGTGTTGGGATTAAAGGCGTGCGCCACCACGCCCGACTCCAAGGCAACTCTTATAAAGGACAACATTTAATTGAGGCTGGCTTACAGTTGCAGAGGTTCAGCCCATTATCATCATGCTGGGAAGAATGACAACGTGCAGGTAGACACAGGGCTGGAGGAGCGATTCTGATCCTAGGGCAGCCAGAAGGAGGGTCTTGACCACACTGGGTGGAGCTTGAACATAGGCTCTCAAAGCCCACCCCAACAGTGACACACTTCCTCCAACAGGGCCACACCTCCTAATAGTGTCACTCCTTGTGGGCCAAGCATTCAAACACTACGGGGGACGGGGATGGGGCAAATCTATTCAAACTACCACAGTGCCTCAGTGGTAATTTTAGGGCAACCAAGAAACAGCCATGGAGTTGGGGCTCTGGCTAAGCTTTTATTTATTTATTTATTATTTATTTATTTATTTATTTATTTATTTATTTATTTATTTATTATATGTAAGTTCACTGTAGCTGTCTTCAGACACTCCAGAAGAGGGAGTCAGATCTTGTTACCGATGGTTGCGAGCCACCATGTGGTTGCTGGGANTTGAACTCCAGACCTTCGGAAGAGCAGTCGGGTGCTCTTACCCACTGAGCCATCTCACCAGCCCTACTTATTTATTTTGAGTCAACTGCTGTGGGATAGACTGTGTGGAGGAATTAGATAGAGGGTGGGCTTCTGTGTGTGCTCAGTGCCTTAGCACAGGACTCACTGTGTGATTAGGACAAGCTGAGTGGCGCCAAGAATCTCTTCATTTTACAGACTAAATGGTGCTTGTTGAGGTTTAAGGACATGTTTCTGTTAAGCGACAGCATGGGAGTCTAAACTTGAATCTGTTTGATGCCAGGCTTTCTTTTCTCAACCTCTTGCTGCTTTCAGCTGAAAATATGTAAATATTTTAACAAAATTCTCTTTCATATTTTGCCCCAAACAGCAGAGGCCGTGCATCTCAACCCCTTTTCAGCTGAGCTCACCATAAAAAGCTCGATCACAGATCCGCTTTATCACCTCTTCCAAGTTTCCCCCAGGGAAGAGAGAATGACAAGTACTTGAGAGAAGGCAGATAGCATGTGTGTGTGTGTGTGTGTGTGTGTGTGTGTGTGTGTGTGTGTGTGTGTGTGAAAGAGAGCTGAAGGGTTAGAGGGGAAGAAAGCTGAATGAAAAACAGCAGGCTCTGCGCATGCCTGACAACCAAGCGATAAAGCATAGAGATGTAAGCAGAGCCTGCTGGGCTTTCACTGTATTCTGGCTGGGAGGTGTCTGGGTAGAGTTTCAGCTGTCCAGTTCTTTGTGTTGGTGATGTGTGTGTATGTACAACCAAAATGTACATGAATATATGTATGTAAAATGAATATGTATAGCCGGGTGTGGTGGCGCACGCCTTTAATCCTGGCACTTGGGAGGCAGAGGCAGGCAGATTTCTGAGTTCGAGGCCAGCCTGGTCTACAAAGTGAGTTCCAGGACAGCCAGGGCTACACAGAGAAACCCTGTCTCGAAAACCAAAAAAAAAAAAAAAAAAAAAAGAATATATATATATTTCTATACTACATGTATATGTGTATTGTATGCATTGTATACCACATTGTGGTGATTTGAATAAGAATGGCCCCATAGGCTCATATATGTGAATGCTTAGTCATTAGGGAGTGGCACTTCTTGAGAAGGATCAGGAGGTGTGGTGCTGTTGGAGGGATTGTGTCACAGGGGTTAGGCTTTGAAGTCTCAAAAGCCCAGGCCAGGCCCAGTTCCTCTCTCTTCCAGATGTACAACTCTCACCTATTTCTCTAGCATCATGTTTGCCTGTGTGCCGCCATGCTCCCCACCATGATGATAATGCATGAAACCTCAGAAACATTAAGCCAGCCCCAATGAAATGTCTTCTAAGAGTCACCTTGATCATAGTGTCTCTTCCCAGCAATAGAACAGAGACCAAGACATACACACTTACGATTTTTTTTATTTTTATTTTTACTTTTTGGAGAAAAGTTGTCTGACCCAGTGAGATCTTGAACCTTCAGTTCTCCTGCTTTAGCCTCCAGACTGCTGGGATTATAGGTCTGTGTCAACTCAACTGGCTTCGTTTGCTCGTTTGCTTGTTTTATTCGTTTTATCTTTCAAAACATTTATTTATTTTATGTATATGATTGTTTTGCCTGCATGTAGATATGTGCACTGTGTGTGTGCCTGGAGTAAGCCAGAGGAAATGTTGGATCTCCTGGAACTAGAGTTACAGGTAGTTAGGAGCCATCATATAGGTGCTAGAAATTAAACCCAACTACTCTGCAAGATCAACAAGTGCTCTTAATAGCTGAGCCATCCTTCCAGTCCCTTATTTTTAATAAGAGCAAGGTATATTATCAGTCAGGTAGTAGAGCACTGTCTAGCATGTCTACGGTCCTGGTTTTACTTGCTAATACACCAGCTCTGCACATACAGACGGACACATTCACCATTAATACCTCTATCTATCTATCTATCTATCTATCTATCTATCTATCTATCTATCTATCCTCTATCTCTCTGTAAAAGAGTAGGATTCTTAGCTGGGCGGTGGTGGCGCATGCCTTTAATCCCAGCACTCTGGAGGCAGAGGAAGGCAGATTTCTGAGTTCGAGGCCAGCCTGGTCTACAGGGTGAGTTTCAGGACAGCCAGGGCTACACAGAGAAACCCTGTCTCAAAAAACCGAAGGAAAAAAAAAAAAAAAAAGGAAAGTGTGTGCCTTCACCAGCTGGCAACAGCTTGACATATTGACATATATATATGTGTGTGTGTGTGTGTGTATGTGTATGTACGTATGTATGTATGTATGTGCCTTTTGCTTCCCCAGTACTGGAATTAAAAGCATGCACCACCATGATGTCTGGCTGATTTTATGGAGTGTCATATCCTGAGATGTTAGAGTGGCCCATGGCTGGTGATTTAGGACTTTGGAATCAAGGAAAGACCCAGGTTCAGTATGCTGTTCCACTCTTCCTGACAGAGTCCCTTGGACAAGATAATGTGTTTGTTTTACTGGTAGAAATCTATGCTATACGGAGTTACATTTTCCTTATTGGTAAAATGTGTATCTTGGGGGAGTTAAATAGGTGATCTATGGAAAGTGCCTTTCACAGAGAGACTGGCACACAGTAGGTGCTCCATCACTATTAGATCTTCTGGTGCCTGCCAGAAGTAACAGAAATCAGGGCACCAGGACTTAGAAGCCTTGCTGCTACTAATAAAAGAAATAATGTGATTTATTTTTTCAGTGCTGTTTGGGGAAAGGCGTGTGTGCTTTATAAATATGTATTGGAAAGTACTTAGCAAATGAGTAGAAATAATAAAAATATGTCAAAGGAAACAGCTCCTATAAATATGTCACTTGGTAGACAAATTAGTGTTTTATTACTACTAAATACTATTGCTCGCTGAAAAGGATTTCAGATTACTCGCACAATGGGTACATTATTGAATGCCTCTGCGGAAGGGCACGATAAAGATGAAAAATTGTGATGGTGATAACGCCTAAGGTGGAGAAAGGAGGGGTGTGGGTCCGAGGCCTTGCTCCAGTGAGCTGCTCATTATTTAGCAGCGCTCGGATGATTTAGCCACAATATGGACCAGAGGGCTCTGAGAAAAGGATTTCCATCGGATGCCATGAATTCAGGCCCTGATTATCGTCCCACTGGGGGGTGGGCTTGGGGTGGGCAGTAAGTGCACTTCCTTTCAGAACTGGGCACTCTGGTTGTGAGTTAAGTTGACCAAAAAAAATCCCAGGTCTGGATCTCCTCTCACTTCTGTTTTGGACCTATTACATGTCTGTGGCTATAATTCATATCCAGAGTCAGACAGTGTGGTGAAGAACCTGTGTCTCAAGAGAAGGGCTCAGACCCATTTCAGAAACACCAGAGGGTGGACAATGTTGGTGCGTCAAAGGAACAGAAACCAGAGAGGGAAGAGAGAAGATGTTTCTCCACCTTTGTGGAGAAAAAAAGCCCCAAGAGAAGCAGAAGCCATAGGGAACTGCAGCAAAGCAAAGCTGCAGAAATAGGCAGGCAGGAGAAAGGGGCGAACATCCAACTCAGGTGCCAGGGGTCCCTAGAAGGCGGGGCTCCCTGTACACTCCAGGTTGGAGAAAGAAACAGTTTTGCATCTGAGCTCTGCTTTTCTCTGTGTGGAAGCTCGAAAATTACTTAAAATGTAGATCCTTGTTGATAACAAGCATATAACAGTACAGAGCGTGCTGGGGTGTTCTGAGAGCTGGAAATAGCAAAGGGCTTATAAAGTGACAGTCTGGTACGGATGCACATATTTTAGCTCTGGTTCCCTTCTGATAGTCCTTATTTTAAAATACAAGGGGTAGCGCTGTGGTAGAGCACTTGCCTAGTATGAACAAAAATCCCAAGCACCAAAATATTGAATAAATCAAAATACAAATTGCTCAGGAAAACTCTGAGAGGTCTATGATGGGAACCTGAAGCATAAGAAAATGATGGCATTAGACACCAGCCAGAAGAATTAGCATTTATATGACTTCCGTGACTAAGCATCTTCTTAGCTCACTGGCTAATGATCCCCTATGCTACCCTGGTGTTTTATGCTTTACTAAGGGCTTTGTGCATTATCTCATTTAATGTGCGGGCCCAACCTGCCTTTCTGGGATGGGGAAGAATTTGGAAAGGTTAAGTGCCTGCCAAAAGGTGCACAGGTGATGAACGATGGCTGGGTGGTTTCTTAGCAGTCGTTTTCATTGTACTGCAACTTTTCTCAGCTGTGTCCCCACCTTCCTAACGTGGACGTAGCTTATCCAAGGAGGAAAAAGACAGGTTATGATGCCCAACTGAATTGGCTTTTTAATATCTCCAAGAGACTTAATACATTGGGTGATTCTGGGGTTCTGGAAATCTGTCGTCTGTCGGGTACGATGAAACATGAAATCAAGGGTTCAATATTCAAGCTTTGCTATAAAGCTAGTTAGTGATCTTAAGGGACTTGCTCAAGATCACCACATATGGGATTGGTAGGCTAGGCCAAGACTGGGAACTCCACACTTAGCCCGGCTCCCGCCCCGGCCCTGCGCACGAGCCCGGGCTCCGACAGAGGGCGCTCGCGGAGGCTTGCACTCTAGACCGCCGCGCGCCCGATTCCTCTCTATGGTGGCGGGGGCGCGGCGGAGCAGGGCGCGCCCCCGCGGGGTGAGGGGCGGGGCCGACGGGGGAGGGCGGGGCCGTGCGCGGACGGGCGGGGCCCACGCCGAGCCGCGGGGGACTGGGTTAGTGGGGGTGGACTTCCTGGGGCCGCCCGTGAGGATGTGGTTCGGGCACCCGGGCGCCCCTCAGCCGCCGAGTTGCGGCGGCCGCCGACCCCGCAGCCCGGCTGCCTGAGTGGCCGCGGTCGGGATCTGACCTCTGCCGTCTCAGGTGTGGCCCGGCAGCGTCCGCGGCAGGTGAGGAGGCGGTGGCTGTGGCGGGTTGGGCTGGAGGATTCGGTGCTCCAGGCTGTGCTCCGGGGGGTGTGAGGATCCAGCTGCGCCCCGGGAGTGGGGCAGCCCCTTCCAGGAACTCCCCACCGCCAGGTCACCCCACACCTGTCCCATGAAAGTGCCGCAAAGCATTTCGTCTGTGTGCGCCGTAACCCGGGACGTGTGTCCTCAACTTGTACCCAAGTGTCGTAAGAGCTCGGTAGGTCCTGGGGAAGGATGCATTTCTGTAGGACAGAAAACTGTCTACAGGGCAGAGCTTTGGCGGCACTGGCTCTCTTCCTACAGGAGGACCCTGGAGATACGGAGTTTGGAGGTTAGATGGGAAGTTTGGGATGCTGCTCTCCCCTCCTCCCTGCCAGAGTCTGCTGTCTGCCTCTTGGGAGTCGACCTCTGTCCCCGACGTGTGTGTGTCAGTTAGGTCCCCACTGTGTGGTCCTGACTCAGAGGGAAGTGGGGCCCCTCTCCAGCTGGCTGCCCAGGAGACATTTGACCGGGCATGGGGAAGTCTGGGTAGATCAGGGGAGCCCGCAGCCTTTCCTGGCGTCTGTTTGAGCTTGATTTGAGACTGGTAGAATAAAAACAACAGCGTACTTCTTCCTTTTTTTTTTTTTTTTTTAAGGCTGTCATTTTGGGGGGGATGGGGGGTGTGCTGTTGTGTAATCGAGGAAGAGTTCCACATTCCTCTCAGTCCACTATGGAGAAGATTATTCTTAGCTCGGAAATGGGGTTTTACCCACAACTCACACTCTGTGCCCCGGTTAAAGGCCAGAGTGACGCATGAACAAACACCCCAGGATGCATGTGGCCTTCTAAGAAATTAGTAAGCTCCTGATGTATGTTTTGGCTGGTGGCTTGGAGAACCGAGAGACTTCCTGTCGCCACTTTTGAGAGCCGCATGGTGGTTCTTGCCCGTGACAGTTCAGTATACTGAAATGTGGGCAAGGCTGTTCGAATATTGTGGCATTTTTCTAGGAATGGGAGGGGACTATGTCCTGGGCCCAGTTTGTAGGGTTCTAAGACCAAAGCTGGCCATATGTTTCCTTTGCGGCAGCTTCATTATCCTTCCCTCCTGACCCCCCCACCCCCCACCCCCGTTCTTTCGAATGCAAAGAACGAGATGGTAACCAGTGTTTGTGAAACTTTTTGCATATTTGCTAATTCTCGACTCCAGAGTACAGTTAAAAAGTTGTGGTTTATTGGAGGACAGTAGCAGATTGATGTGTCAGGGCTAATTAATAACTTGATGGTGTTCAAAGATGTCCATGTAATAGAGGATACACACTCACCTTAATGTTTAATAGCAGAGCTCAGTACATTAAAACTTCTTAGGCCCGGCGTGGTGGCGCACGCCTTTAATCCCAGCACTCGGGAGGCAGAGGCAGGCGGATTTCTGAGTTTGAGGCCAGCCTGGTCTACAAAGTGAGTTCCAGGTCAGCCAGGACTACACAGAGAAACCTTCTATCTTGGAAAATCCAAACAAAAAAATAAAAAAAACTTCTTATATTGATTAGCTGTGATCCTGACTTTTTACACTGGGATCCAGGGTTGTAAATCCACCAAATTGACCAATTTAACCAAGTGCTAAAATAAAAACAAAAAGAAAAAGCTGTTCTCAGAAAGCTTAAGTGTTTTCAAACTTTCTATCCACCAAGCCAGTTGACCTAAGTTTTAGTACCATCTAATAGAAATGCCTCTTAAAGGGATTTTCATTGACATGTTTAACAAATAGCAACATTAACAAAAAGATGGTTTCCTTTCCAATTACAGGAGACTTGTGAAGTTTAATGCAGCCACTTTGGGCTGTGTGGGCCACACCTGCTACTTGCTGACATCATCTACCTAAACCTAAGGAATGCTGGGGAGGGAGCTAGGTACACTGGGTTTTATTCCTATCATAGAATCTTTAATACTGCTGTTATTTTAATGGGATATTAGGGACTTTTATCGCCAAACTTGTGCTGGTAATATATTTATGTTTGGGGAGGAGAGAAAGATTAACGGCTGCACCTTACAGTCTGTCTCCAGAGTTTAGAGTTGGAGTATCAATCATTCAGTTTGATGAGACTAGACCGTTTAGATTGCTCTTAGTGAAGTCTCAAGGGAGGGGCTGCTTTGCTTGCATTGGAATTGAATCCTTGGTGGTGGCTACTGGTTCTTAGCACTGTGTAGGGAGATGGTGGTGGGAAGGGGTGGAACTGAGGGCCCTGCCCATACTACAACCGCAGCACCTTGGGTAATTTTAATTACCTGACTGACGCCTGTGGTTTTGGTGCTCTTTCCATATGTAGACTCTCACTCCCTTTCTTTAGTAGGGGAATGTTCTGGTTGCTGGCTCTTTCTGTGACTTTATGTTAGCCGTGGAATTTTAAAATCCTAAAACCAGTTGGGCTCTCAGGTCTCATAAATGCCATCTCACATAGGTAATTGGCCTCTTGTGTAGCCTGTAATCAGTCCTGTCCTCAGGACTTAACAGTTGCTGTGCACTGGACAGTGGTCACATCTAATTCTGTTAAGCTGGTCTTAGTCTAAACCCATTATCTCCTCTCTGTGTCCTTCTCTTCTCTTCTCTTCTCTTCTCTTCTCTTCTCTTCTCTTCTCTTCTCTTCTCTTCTCTTCTCTTCTCTTCTCTCTGTCTCTCTCTCTGTCTCTGTCTCTGTCTCTGTCTCTCTCTCTCTCTCTCTCTCTCTCTCTGGTCAGGACATGCTTCTCCTTTGCTTTCCGTATTCAGGCTGATTAGGGCCACATTTTTGGAGCCTGGTTACAACTAAAGCAGAGCTAAGCAGCTAGTTAAGAGTTCTGCGTTTTTGTTCTTGTTTTTAAACATTTCCCTTTTACAAAGCAAGCATAAGATCTGCATTTCTTCTGGGAGAAACCCAGCTCTTTGAATATGATAGTAAAACAAAAGCTGGTTTTTCCAGCTTTCTGGCATTAGGAAATCTGCGGTAAACTTTTCCTTACTTTCTGATTTTTTTTCCAGTACGATGACTAGTCAGTAGTGATGAATGTTGACCCATGGACATTGGGAGATCCCGAAGTCTCCTGTGTCATCAAAGGGAGGTCATGTTATAATCAGGATGTAGCTCTCACCCTGGCTTTTTGTAAGGAGTTTCCACAAGCCAGCCACTTTTGTCAGGTTCTGTTTGCAACCCAGGTATTTTTGAAAAACCTGCTGACCTTAGGGCCCCACCTCCTGGGGATTTTGATTCATTCGGTGATGACCTACATTTGAAACCATCCGATTTCCAGAAGCCTCCCCGGTTGCTTCAGAGGTGTGCTGTGCAGCCTGACTCGGGAATCACTGTTGTAGTGCGTTGACATGTATCTATGTATTTGTTAAGTATATAAATATGTACAATAAAAGTGTGTCATCAGTGTGGAACTTTGAAAACTGGAGTTCATGTCTCTACTTTTTTTTTTTTTTTTTTTTTTGTGTGTGTGTGTTTTGAGACAGGGTTTTCCTGTGTAGTTCAGACTGTCCTGGAACTCACTCTGTAGACTGACAGGCTGGCCGTGAACACAGAGATCCACCTGTCTCTGCCTCCTGAGTGCTGGGATTAAATGCATGCTCTACCATAGCCCAGCTTTTCTTAAAATGTTTAAAATTGGAAGGGGATACACTGACTTCTTTAGAAATCGGCAGTCTCTCGGATAACCTCGTGATGTTATCCGGCATGTTTGGTTTGCTAGAATAGCCCATCTCCTAGCTGTGACAGATAAACAAAAGGCTTTTAGGACTTTTATGTTCATTGCTTCACAGCAAGGCCCCCCTGCTGTATTATCTACTGGGAGTCCTGAGGGGGGGGGTGGTGAAAGTAGCTTTCTTTATCCCCTGAGTGGGCAAATGAATGATAATGTAGAAACCACTGGAGGTTTGAATAGGCAGTGGATGTAGTTATGATCAGTGTGGGATAGGAGAGGTGCCTGGGATTTTCTGTGTAAGATTTTAAAATAAAGCCAACGTGCTAGCTGTTTAGTTTCTCTCAGCTGAAGCCCTTATTGAAATTAATAGGTGCTTAATAAATCATCAGAAGGTTTTAGTCACGGGTTCTTTGCTGAGTTCATGAAAAGAGAAGTTGCTCAAGTCTGGGAGGATCTAAGTTAAGGCAGAATTAGGCACTCGATAGATTAGGGAAATAAACTTGGATTTAAGAAATAGACTAGGCTAGTTTTGAAACCCAGCTTTTCACTTCCTGGCTGCGTGAGTTTGGGCAAATTACTGAACCTCTTTGAGCTTCCTTTCTTTTCCCTTTTTCTTTTGTTCATTCATTTGTTTTGAGACAGGGCTTTTCTTTTTCCTTTTTCTTTTCTTTTCTTTTTTTTTTTTTTTAAGATTTATTTATATATTTTATGTATATGAGTACGCTGTAGCTGTGCAGATGGCTGTGAGTCATCATGTGGTTGCTGGGAATTGAACTCAGGACCTCTGCTTGCTCCGACCCCGCTTGTTCCAGCTCGAAGTATTTATTATTATATTTAAGCACACTGTAGCTGTCCTCAGACACACCAGAAGAGGGCATCAGATCTCATGATCTCATTACGGATGGTTGTGAGCCACCATATGGTTGCTGGGATTTGAACTCGGGACCTTCAGAAGAGCAGTCAGTGCTCTTAACCACTGAGCCATCTCTCCAGTCCGAGACAGGGCTTTTCTATGTAGCCCTGACTGTCCTGGAAATCATTTTGTAGACCAGACCAGCCTTGAACTCAGAATTATTATTATATGTGTGAGAGAGACAGACAGAGGCAGGGTCTCACTGCATAACCCAAGCTGGGTTTTGTGCCTCTGCCTCCTAAGAGGCGTCTGGAATTTCAACGTAAGGCCTCAGACATGTTAGGCAAATGCTATGCTACTGAACTTCATTCTAATCCTCACCCTCACCCCGTGTGTGTGTGTGTGTGTGTGTGTGTGTGTGTGTGTGTGTGTATTAGATTTTTTTATATCTTATTTTATATAATGACTATTTTGTCTGCATACCATGTATGTCTGTATACCATGTATGTGTCTGATGCCCATGGAGGTCAGAAGAAGGTGTGGGATCTGGAATTAGAGATGGTTGTACACCACATGTGGGTGCTGGGAACCAAGCCTCGGTACTCTGTAAGAGCAATACATGCTAACTGCTCAGACACCATTTTCTTCCTCATCTTCCATCAGCTACTTTTGTGTCAGTTTGACATAAGCTAGAATTACCAAGAAGGAAGGAGCCTCAATTGAGAAAAAAATGTCTCCATAAGATCAGGCTGTGGGCAAGTCTATATGGTGTTTTCTTTATTAATAATACATGGTGGATGGGGCCATTCCAGGGCTGGAGGTCCTGGGTTCTGTGAGAAAACAGGCTGAGCAAGCCATGATGATAAGCCCATAAGCAGCACCCCTCCATGCTTACAGCATCAGCTCCTGCCTCCAGGTTCCTGCCCTGCTTGAGTTCCTGCCCTCACTGCTTTTGATGATGAATGGTTACATGGAACTGTGAGTGAAATAAACCCGTTCCTCCCCAAGTTGCTTCTGGTTACAACATTTCATCACAGCCATAGTAACCCAACTGAGACAGCTCATCAGTTTGAGAGAGTTGTCCAGGCTGGCTTTGAACTTGCTGTTCTCTTGCCTCTGCCTCTCCATAGCTGGGATGGCAAAAGTTCATCATGCCTAGCTAAGGTATCTGTTCAAATCCAGCCTCCCTCTGTTTTACCCACTTAGCTCTTCTAGAAAGTATATGGAAGATGAAGGACTAAACAACCAGAGAACATGGGTGAGGAAAAATGAACCACAGGACAATTAGCGATGCTTTAAAATTTTTTCAGAATGAGTGGAGTGTTGGCATATGCCCAGAATTACTACCTGCAGGAATAAATTAATAACATTATCTGAATTCTGCTTGGTATATTTGGACGGTAGCCCAGAAACTCCAGATTAAGCTAGCAGGCTTTGAGGGTGGCCCTGTTCAGGAGTGCCTGGTGGTCGTGTTTCTATGTTTCTCCTTCTCTGGCCTTTGTCTTTTTCCTCCCTTCCTCCTCCTCCTCCTCCTCCTCCTCCTCCTCCTCCTCTTCCTCCAAGCTGCCCCTCCTTTCCATTTGTTATGATGACTCCAGGCTGGGCCCCAGGACCAGAGGCTAAAAGAGATTGCTGGTCGCTAACACCTGTCTCCCAGCTAAATGAATAGGCTCTTTTGTAGGCGGGGTGTCAAAGAAGCTGATTAGTACAGTGCTAGCTCCAAGGGCCTACTAATAACACAGCACATGGAAATCATGGGGGTGATTTAGAACCATGGTAAAGTTTTTTTTCTTTATATATAAATATATATATATATATACATATATATATATATGTGTGTGTGTGTATGTGTGTGTACTATATATATATATATATACACACACACACATATTTATTATTGGATTATCATACCAGCTAAATTTTTACATGTAACCTATGCATCTGTTCACTGCCTAAACAGACTCATTTCTGTCATATTGACTGGGAATAATTTATACTCTGTAGGAGTCCCTACCCTTAAGGGCCTTTGTATTGTTCAGTCGATGTCTAGTGTGTAATACAATTAAAGTTTTGTTCACTGAGCGCTGACATAATTAGTTTAATTTCTGCTCCTTTATACGTTCCTGTTGGCAGCTGGAAAATTAAAATACTAGATGTTGCATAAAACTGCTTTTTTGAGGGTGATTTTACTGTCAGTTGAATGGACTTAGGCCCCAGGGTACATTTTTTAAGATGTCTTATTCAACTTGCCTGTAATAGTCTCCTCTGTATAGAATTAATGTATTAAGACCCGTAATTGGCTATTTAAGCATTCAGCAGAGACAGTGTTTGGCCTTTTACCCCGTGATTATATTTTTCCTACATCTCTTTTGAGGAAATGTATGTAATTTTTGGAAACTCTTAAATATATCACAGTTACATGAGCACACGAACATTCTTGCAGCCTGAAGACCGGAGTGGTTCTTTCTGATAAGCCACAGTATTTAATTCTCTCCCCGAAGGGCGGTCTGGTCCTTTTAGATCATAGCCCTGGTAAGGTTGATGTGGAAGTGGGAAGGCTGTGAAGCCTGTGAAAGCCTTTCATAAATTTCCTGTACGTTTCACAGAACGGCTTTGGCTGTTCAGCAACTGAACCTGCTCTCAAGGAGGCTTTCCATCCAGTTATTCTAAACCTCATTTAATGTCCTATGGGGTTTACAGGGAGGTTGTCACCAGGCTGATATCATGACCATGACTTACAATGCTTTTTAATCTGTGTTAGGGCACCATTCATTCATTCTTTCATTCATGCATTCACTTATGTTTGTATTTATTTTCAATGAAAAGTGATCTTGGTCTGGTAATTTCTCCATTGTCCCCTCCTATCGAGAGGTGACAACACAGTGTTCCTGGTGCCTCGGGAGACTTTCCATATGAGCACAGTAGGGTTTTTAGAGGTGGGGGATGGAGTGGAGGCCAGGCTGTAATGATGTGGCCAGGGTGGCCTCCATTTCATGGGTTCCGGTGACTCCCCTGTATCTGTGACTCTGAGTAGCTGTGAATTTGGGGTTTTGCTGGATGGGTGTCATTTGATTTTGTCACACTGGCTCCTGACACTCTCAGTGTCTCCTAGTTTAGCCTCCATACTTGTCTAGAAGGGCGTGAGAAGATGCGGCTCCATTGCCTCTGGGATGCGGAGTGGTCAGGGCTAGCTGCTTCCACCTCTCTTAGAACCTGGCTCCCTCCAAGAGGAGGGGAAATCACCCCCATTTGAACCAGTAGGTTTTGGTCAAACATTGCAATTGTCTGGATCCTCCCTTAAGGAATTGCTGCCTAGCCTGACCTACATGTGTCCAGAAGTCAGACCAGCTGGAGGCACTGCCTGGCAAGGGCCAGTTCTTTAGTAGCCTGCCCACCATCATTTGCTGGGTTATGTTAATAGATCTGAGGGAGAAGAGGAGCCCTTCCTAAGCAGAGCGCCCCTCCCCCACACCGCTTTCTTATTTTACCTCCTTTGTCTTGGAAACCTTCCAGGCTTGGGCTGATGCCTTGAACACACTGACCTTAGTGACTATGTGAATCAACACACAGTACTGCAGACTGTGTCCTCCACCCCCTCTTCTCGCTTAGTCGTGACTAAGAGACTAAGATACCTGCTTTGTACACAGTCACGCCTCACCCTCCCTCAGCCTCGCCCTCAGGAGGTTGCTAGGCTTTCCCAGAGTCCTTGCAGTTAGGTTGTAGCTTCTCCCAAGAGGGAACCGGACCATAAGCTTTATTGAAAAGGTAAATGCTCTGCTTGGGGAGAGAGCATAGTGTCTTCTGATGCTCTAACAGTGGGCCAGTGCAAGTCTGGCTCCTTTGAAGGACAGTTAAGTATGGTTCTCTGGTCTTTGCAGGTCTGTAGCCATTGTTTGGACAGTTCGGATTTTTGTCTCAATAAAGAGGAATAGAGTCTAAAATTATATGCAAGGGATGGGAAAGAAGAACTTTGTCAGCTGGTGGTGGCCCCAGCCTTTCCAGTACTTAAGGCAGAGGGAGTTGGATCTCTGTGAGTTCAAGGCCAGCTAGGGCTACACAGAGAAACCCTGTCTCAAAAACAAAACCAAATAAATAACAACAACAATTTAAAAAAAAGAGAGAGAGAGACAAATTTTGTTCACCTCTAAATTCTGCACTTTGGGCAAGGCTAGATTCAGGTGCTTTTCTTGATTTATAATCTACCTGATCATCTACCTGTGTAAGAGTTGTCATAGTCTCTGTCAGAGCTCAGGTGTTTACTGACTGGGTGGGAAGTGGGTGGCACAATAGTTCCTAGAGAGCGTGACAAAGGGCCTTCCACCTTCCTGGTCCACCTTTGGGCCTAAGGTTGGACTGAGCACCCCAGGTGGCAGGCAGAGCTCAGTGCCCCAGAGCTACACTGCTGACAGGAGCAGGGCAGCAGCTGGGGGGGGACTGGTACTGAGCCAGCAGTGATGGGTACACGCTGCTGTCCCTGAAGGTGGTTTTCATCGGACTCCTAAGTCCTATTTACTTGACAGGATCTGATGGGGTTTTCCGTTTCCCCCTCCCCCTCCCCCTTTCCCCCCAGCTCTCCCTTTTCCTTCCCCTAAACACCACATTTTGCTTTGTTGAGACAGGTTTTGGTGTAGACCAGGCAGATGTGCACCACCACACCTGGCTTCCACATAGCCTTATGTAACCAAAACCAGTTTCAAAAGAAAGTATCTTTACACAAACACTTAAAAGGAATAGACAAGAAAAGAAAAGAGAAAATTACAGGGACCAGAGAGATGTCTGGGGGGGCGGGGGGGGGTGAAGAGCACTTGCTGATCTTGCAGAAAGCCCAGTTTGGTTCTCAGCACGCACAGGATGGCTCACAACTGTGCTAGGTGTGCTTGTGGCACACACACACTACATGTGGGCGAAACATTCACAGGGAACAAATAAAGAAAGTGAGAGCCAGGCGTGGTGGCGCACGCCTTTAATCCCAGCACTCGGGAGGCAGAAGCGGGCGGATTTCTGAGTTCGAGGCCAGCCTGGTCTACAAAGTGAGTTCCAGGACAGCCAGGGCTATACAGAGAAACCCTGTCTCAAAAAAACAAACAAACAAACAAACAAAAAAAAAAGTGAGGATTTCTTTTTTCTTTTTTTTTTTTTTCTGAGACAGGTTTTCTCTGTGTATCCCTGGCTGTCCTAGTACACTCACTATGTAGACCAGAAACACACTGGTCTGCCTGCCTCTGCCTCCCAAGTGGTGGGACTAAAGGTGTGTGCCTCTGCTGCACTGACTTGAAATTTCTTTTTTTTCTTTCTTTCTTTCTTTTTTTTTAAGATTTATTTATGGGCATGATGGCACACACCTTTAATCCCAGCACTCAGGAGGCAGAGGCAGGTGGATTTCTGAGTTCGAGGCCAGCCTGGTCTACAAAGTGAGTTCTAAAACAGCCAGGGCTATGCAGAGAAACCCTGTCTCGAAAGACCAAAAAAAAAAAAAGAAAGAAATTTTATTTATTATATGTAAGTACACTGTAGCTGTCCCCAGACACTCCAAAAGAGGGAGTCAGATCTCATTACGGATGTTGTGAGCCACCATGTGGTTGGTGGGATTTGAACTCAGGACCTTCGGAAGAGCAGTTGGTGCTCTTAATCACTGAGCCATCTCTCCAACCAAAATGAAATTTCTTAAGAAAAAAAAAAGAAAAAAGGCCACAAGCACTTGCGTTTAGTTCAGAGACAGAATACTTGCTTAGCATTCAGAAAGCCCTGGGTTTGATGGCCAGCAATGCCCACATATGTACAAAGATACACACACACACACACACACACACACACGGCTTCTGGTTTTGTTTGAGAATAGCACAAATTTAAAGAGTTTTGAACATCATGCCAAGAAGGCAGGTTTCCATGCTATAATGTGTAGCTAAATGTTTGTTTTTGAGACCCGGTCTCACTCTGGCTGACCTTTAAGTCTCCAATTGTTCTGCTGTAGACTCCCAAGCACTGAGATTACAGATGTGTATTTAAGCCTCATTTGTAATCCTCAACCAAGCATCACTATTGAAAAGGAGGGGGTGTGGAAATTCACTAGTACATACTGTAAACATTATGAACGTATCCATCTTTATTGGAGACAGCACAGACATTGTGATTTCTTTTTATTCATAAAGCTGTCGTGAAATTATGTAGCTCAAATTCTACATCAAGTCTTTTTAAAAACTGAGATTCCAGCTCCATGTGGTGGCACAAACCTTTGATCCCAGCACACCCAAGAGGTGGAGGCAAGCAGATCTCCGAGTTTTGGGCCAGCTGGGATTACATGATGAGACCCTGAAGCAGACTGCCGGAGTCTAGTCCAGGCCTGTGGGATCTAGGTGTGTGGAAGTGGGATGCCAGCATTCCATTTGGAGAAAGTATACCTACCTGTGAGAAAAAAACCCACACATTCAAAACAAAACAAGAGAACCCAAAAGGTTGAGGAATGCTGATGTCTGTCTTTAATTTGTAGAGGAGATATCAAAGGCACAGGGAAATGAAGGAGCTCAAGTTAGGTCTCCTGCATCCTGATTGGTGTTTTTCCAGTACTATAGCAGCATGCTCCCTTACTGCTTTCTATATTTTAAATCAAGATCCGTGAGGTTGTGAGAGCAAGGGTGCTTTGATTCCTTCATAACAGGAGTGACCAGTTGGCATTCAGTGGTGCAAAAAGTTAGGGCATGGGTGGGAGAGGTGGCACAGAGGTCAGCAGTGCTGGCTGCTCTTGCAGAGAATCTGGGTTCGATTCCCAGCATTCATACAGCAGCTCACAGCCTTCTATCACTCAGTTTGGAGCATCCGAAACCTTCTGGTCTCTGTAGGCATCGGGCACAAACGTGCTGGACAGACATACAGACAAAACATCCAGACACAAAAACAAATCTTTTTTTTTTTTTTTTAAATTGATGTTTGAGAAAAAAAGAGAGAAAAGAGAAGCTAGCATGTCCTAAAACATGGTGAAGGACCAGCTTTGTAAAGGGTTTCCACTCCCAACCATCATCTAAAAATGAGCAGAAAAGGCTCGGGCTTGAATGTCACCGCAGTGCCAAAGTGCTGTGAAAATATCCAAGTGTATGCACATGGTTCTCTGTTTCCCTTGATGGATCAAAGCGCACTTTGAGTAGTGTTGTTCTAGGTGGCTCTGAGGACATCTCAGGAATTCAATGATGCAGGTCTTCCATCCTTTCTCTCTAGTGCCACCTGTAACTGTAGCAACCGAGACTCTGTCCTCCCCAGGAGAGGTAGTCTACCACATGGGAACTCCTAGGTCAGAACCATAATTTTAATACAGTTCGAGATGACATTGCCTTTGATGTATTTAAGAATACGTTGTAGGGCTGTATCAGGAGGCCTATTCAGCTTCTGTGACTAAATAGCACCGTTTCCAACTTCAAGGCCCGTCACGGAACTCACCACTGACAAAGATACTGAAAGAGAACAGAAAATGAAATTTTGGGATGTGTACTTTGAGGCGCTTCGCCTGTGCCTGCTTTCTAGTAGTCTCATGGAAGAAGCGTGAAGAAGCGTTAGTCGGCTGTAATGCCGAAATTGGTGTCTGTTTGGGGCAGGGTAGAGTCCTTCCATGTGCGCCTTTCATTCTGGTTTGATTGTTTAGTCGTGTGAGATTCCGAACTTGAAAGATTGTTGGAGCATTCTTTGGGTAGCTAAACAACAATGAAGCTGTTTGGATGTTTGCAGGGAACACAGCTTCCTGTGTCTAGACTCTGCACCGGAGATGGTTTCAATTGTTCAGAAGCAAAGCTGATTAAAAAATGCATTGTCTGTGGCTCCACACAGCTGTCCAGACTTATAGCTGTGCTTCGGCCTTTGTACAAATGTTGCTCAACACTTTTGGACAGAGTTTGTGATTCGTTTGTTTGTTTGTTTGTTTGCATGGTTTTTCGAGACAGGGCTTCTCTGTGTAGCCCTGGCTGTCTTGGAACTCACCCTCTAGCCCAAGCTGGCCCCGAACTCGGAGATCTGTCTGCCTCTGTCTCCTGAGTGCTGGGGTAACAGTGCGTGTCATCACCGCTCATATTGAGTTTGTTTCTAAGAATGTGTATGGTTCTTTCCCGAATAGATGAAGAAGCTAGAAGGGGAGAAAGGCATTACTGGAGCCCAGGTAATTCACAGCAAGTGGCTTCCTCACAGCATCTCCAGAACACATCATCCCCAGCCCACTAAGGACCCGCTCTTGACCTTGGTTTGGACCTTTCCTTCCTGTTAATGGCTGGTTGGTAGGACAGCCTGCTGCTGTCAGGCTGTGTGTGAGCCATCTTACAGTGGGGCTTGGCTAGTGTGACTTCCATTAGGAAAGATGGGGTGCCCATGAATAAGTGTTCAGATGGCTTTGAAATTGGCTCCGCCAGCCCTGTGAAGTCTTGGATTGTGACTTTGAACATTTCCTTTGTGACGGATGTAGTAAGATTCTCTACAAACAGCCTCCTTTCTGTTGGACTCATATGTTGGCCACAGGGGCTTGGGGAGCTGGGTGTGGGGATTTATTTTTCTCATCTCTTTGTATATGGTGATCTTTTTCTAAATGAAACTGTATGCATTCTAAAGTAGTTGTTAGGAGAAGGTTTATTCCAACCTAAAAATACAAGAGAACTTTGGGTAAGACTGATCAAAAAACAGAAAAACCAACCAACGAAAAAAAAAAAACAAAACAAACCCAAAACCCCAAACTGGTGTTTCTCTTGCTGTGTGGAACATGTCTGTTGTGTTTCCTTGAATGAAAAACGCCAACCCAGTGGACCAGAGGTTTTACTTCCTTGGTACTTGCCAGGCATGGGGCTCCTTCCTGCACCATAGAAACCAAACAGAACAAACCTGAAGCACTCAGAGTGTGCCAGGAATCTTACCATATTAACCCATTCAGACCCCCACCCCCACCCCTACCCCAGCCAACCAGCAAGATGGCAGGTGCTGGGAGTGCCTGTGTTCCACAGATGTGAAACACACACATAAAAGCTGGCCTAAGGCCACCAGCATTGAAACAGAACCAGCTGAGTGTATCGGCCAAGTCCCCAGTGCCAGGCCGCCGTCGCCACACACCCTTTGAGCTCATCGAAAGCGCACACTTTTAAGATGGGTCTTTACGGACAGATTCCGTTCATATAATGTGGGCTTAAAACATCTTTGAGGTGTGAGCCTCCTCCTGTGGAATGCTACTTTATAAAATGATGCATTTGTTCTTCATCTTGTTCTTCATCTTCCCAGTTTGCTTTTGTTAGTATAAAAGAATTGTTTTATCATTTATTCCTAATCCAAAAAAATTTAACTGTATAAACCAGGCACCCTTAAAAGCATACTTGGCTCACTATCTAAAGCTTTGGTTTAGGGGAGATTGCATCAGTTGGGGCTTTCTGGTCATTTTTTCCTTTTTCTGAACACATGATCCTGTTCATGAGTAGCCTTCCTCACAAGTCCTGCGTGAGTCATGCAGTCCATGTGCTGGGAGTGATGCTGGTGAGAGAAGTGGTTGATGTTGGTCTGCCCTGCTGAGACGCACTGTAACGTAGAAAGTAGAACATGGCTAGCCGGGCGTGGTGGCGCACGCCTTTAATCCCAGCACTCAGGAGGCAGAGTCAGGCGGATTTCTGAGTTGGAGGCCAGCCTGCTCTACAGAGTGAGTTCCAGGACAGCCAGGGCTACACAGAGAAACCCTGTCTCGAAAAACCAAAAAAAAAA
>NC_034603.1:50542539-50581975 GCF_900095145.1 Mus pahari | reverse complement strand
CTCTCTCTCTCTCTCTCTCTCTCTCTCTCTCTCTCTCTCTCTCTCTCTCTCTTTCTGATGCAGGGTTTCTCTAATGTAGCCTGGCTGTCCTCGAAATGCCTCAACTCTCAGAGCTCTTCCTGCCTCAGCCTCCTGAGTGCTGTATGTATTAACTACACCCAGCCTTTACTGATTATTTTTTTTAACTTTTATTTGTTTAAAAAGGGCTATTTATTTATTTAATCTTGTCTGTATGAATGGCTTGCGTGTGTCTTTGTGTTTGTCCCCAGATGTCAGGAGTGTCAGGTCCCCTGGGACACTGGGTCTGGTTGGGAGGTGCCCTGTAGCGCTGGGAATCTCGCCCAGCTCCTTGGAGGGCAGTGTGTGCTCTTAAACAGTCTTATTTTGAGATAATTACAGCTTCACAAAACATTGCAAAACTCGCATCCATGAACTGGCTCAGTGGGTAAAGACTGGAGCTGTCAAGCCTGATGACCCAGGTTTTTTCTCTGGGACCCACTTTGTGAAAGGACAGAACCAAGTTCTGAAGTTGTCCTCTGATCTCCATGAGCAAACAGGCAGTACCCGGTGCATGCGTAAAAGAAATGCAACATAATTTTATACAAACATAAATTTGTTTGTTTGTTTGTTTATTATATGTAAGTATACTGTAGCTGTCTTCAGACACTCCAGAAGAGGGCATCAGATCTCATTATGGATGGTTGTCAGCCATCATGAGGTTGCTGGGATTTGAACTCAGGACCTTCGGAAGAGCAGTCGGTGCTCTTACCCGCTGAGCCATCTCACCAGCCCGCAACATAATTTTTAAAAGCTGCAAAATAGCAGTGTTTTCATGTGTGCTGGCTGGTCTTAATGTCAGCTTGTCACATAAGCTAGAGTCATCTGAAAGGAGGGGACAGAGTTGAGAAAATGCCTCAGGAACCAGCTGTAAGGCATTTTCTTAATCAGTGATTGATGGAGGGGACCTGTCCATGGTAGGTGACACCATCCCTGTGCTGGTGGTCCCGGCTGCTCTAAGAAAGCAGGCTGAGAACACCATCCGAAACAAGCCAGCGAGCAGCACCCCTCCAAGGCCTCTGCATCAGCTCCTGCCCCGTTTTGAGTTTCTGTTTCTGACTTCCTTTGATAGGGAGCTATGAGCCAAATTAACCCTTCCCTCCCCAACCTGCCTTTGATTATGGTGTTTCATCACAGCAAAAAGTAATTTTGCTAACTAAGGCATCAAGTGTCCCTCACCCAGCTGTCCCCAGTAGTTTTATCTGTTTAACCATTATCAAACCAGGACAGCGGCACAGTTACATACCCCACCTGCACAGGCCTTCTTGTGGTACCTCTTCAGAGTCTCACAATCCTCCCCCACCCTTCTGAGTCTTTAAAGATGTATTTATTTATTTATTATATGTAAGTACACTGTAGCTGTCTTCAGACACTCCAGAAGAGGACGTCAGATCTTGTTATGGATGGTTATGAGCCACCATGTGGTTGCTGGGATTTGAACTCCGCACCTTCAGAAGAGCAGTCAGTGCTCTTACCCACTGAGCCATCTCACCAGCCCCCACCCTTCTGATTCTTGGCAACTAGTTATCTCTAGCTCTTTATTGTTGTCATTTTAGAAATGGTATGAAAATGGATTTTTAGCACTATGTGACTTTGAGGCTGCCATTTTTCTCTTAGCATGTAGTAGTATCCTTTCTCTTTTGGTTGAGCATTGTCGGCCATTCACCTGTTTTAGAGCATGTTGGTTGCTACCACTTTGGGGTGATTACAGATAAGGCTGTGGTGAACAGTCACGAGCTGCAGGTATGTGTATAGACAGAAGGGTTTTTTTGCTTTTTTGTTTTTATTTTACATTTATTTGGTGGTGGTGGGGGCGCGGGGCAGCGCAGGCATGTGCCCTTCGTGGTGCATGCATAGAAGACAGCTTGGCTGGAATTGGTTCTCTCCTTCTGCCACGTGGGTTCCAGGGACAGAACTCTGGTAAGCAGGTACAGTGACCCAGAGTGCAAGTTTTAATTTGGCTGTGACATGTGGTTAGATTTCTGTCTCTTTGTTGTTGGCCAGGTGGCCTCCGACCTTTTGTTTTTGTGGGCGCAGGCTCCCTGCCATTGTTGTCTTCCCAGCCCTGGTGGATTTGGTTTTTAAGTTCATCAGGTTACTCAGTAAGTTGACTTGGCCAACAAAGACGGGTTTTGAGTTGTGTGTTTTTAGCCCTCCATGTGACTGCCTCTGTGCTGGGCTCTGAAGACAACTGTAGAGCCCTCCTGCTGTGTGTTGTGAGTTGGAATCAAGACTAACTCACTCTCCCGCCTGCCTGGTAGCATGGAGTCCAGACTAGGGGTTTCTGGTGACTTCTTTATAAATCTGCCTCTGTGACTGCCCTCAAAATTTGACAGCAAATACAAGTTGTTCAGTAGGCCGTGTGATGGTGGCGCCTTAATTCCGGCTTTAATCAGCCAGCCTGGTCCCCAGAGTGAGGTCCAGGACAGCCAGGGCTACACAGAGAAACCCTGTCTCGAAAAGGAAACATTCAAATTGTTTGTCAAGTAGTTTTAAAACCTTAAGGTCAAGTCGTTGAAACAGCTTCTTTAGAAACAGTGCAACAATGCAGAATGCACAGACAGAAGGTAAACACCCACCTCTACAGATGTGAGCCAGTTGCAGACTTGTAACTGTTATTTCTCTCTGTTTCTGTGTATGTGTGTGTCAGTGTGTCCATCAAGAAGCTCTCCCTCCCCCCCCCCCCCCCCCGCCTGTGTGCAGTCCCCGCCTGCCGGCCAAGGCCACCGTGGTATGGTGATAATTTTCCTTGTTAGGTTACAGGATGAGCATCATTCCTGTAACTCATGCTCTGTTATAAGAGGGATAGCAGAAATGCTTTTTAGAAAAAAAAAAATTCCAATTTTAAATTTATTTATTTTATTTATTTTTTAAGATTTTATTTATTATATGTAAGTACACTGTAGCTGTCTTCAGACACTCCAGAAGAGGACGTCAGATCTTATTAAGGATGGTTTGAGCCACCATGTGGTTGCTGGGATTTGAACTCTGCACCTTTGGAAGAGCAGTCGGGTGTTCTTACCTGCTGAGCCATCTCACCAGCCCCTAAATTTATTTTTTAAACCGATAATCAATCATAAAATTGTACATGTTTATGGAGTGCCTTGTGCTGTTTCAACATGTATGCAATGTGTAATCTTTCCATGATTATCTGTCTTCTCAACCATCGTCAAACTCTCCAGCCACTGGGAAATACATAGTATATTATCATCGTGTCCAGTCACCTCGCCTCTTGCTGCTATCTATCGCTAGTTTAGCACTCATTTATCAGCCTCGCCCCATCACCCCTTCCTCTACCTTTAAGGAGCCGAAGAAGGTAAGCTTTATTCCTTGATCTGTGGGCTCAGGTTGAAATAAGGCTGTAGCTTTATTTGCCGGTAAATCGATAGAATCTGGATGTTAGACTGTGTTTCCTCATTCATTATAAATAATGCAAGCCTCCCTTGTGATGAGCCCTCTTGCTGAACCCTGGGGAGGTGGGGACTGAGCGCAGTCGGCTTCAGAGAGTGTGCAGTCCTTCGGGTGTTTGTCTTGTCATCAGCTGCTTAGTCAGATGGAGTGCTTTCTTAACGCTCCCAGAATGTACAGTTCAGTCTTCGTTTTGAAATCATTCCTCCTGTCTTCTCTCCTTCCTCCATTACTTTGATTACCTTGATGAGACATTCAAGCTATGCGGTCGTATCCCTTAATTTCCATAGACTACCGAAGCCAGGTTGATGGTTAACTGTAGGTGAGCAGGGAATTGTATCTACTTGGCTGGAGCTCACCCTTAAAGCTGAAGCACTTGTTGACCAAGGCCCCCTAGGCTTGGAGATGTGAGCAAAGGTAACTGGGTCCTTTGGCATTTTAGTGGAAATCAGGCTGAACGTTTTGGAAGTTTGACTTAATGAGGTAGGATGCGTGTGGTATTGAGGAGGGAGAGACATTAGTGAGTGAGTGAGTGAGTGAGTGAGTAAGTAAGTGAGTAAGTAAGTGAGTATGTCTGTGTTAGAGAAGGAGAAGGAAAGGGAGAGAGAATGAGTTTGTGTGTATGTGTGTGTATATGTATGTATATGTGTGTCTGTGCACACTCGTGTGCATATACATGTAATTTTGGGAGACAGAGAATCCAAAGGTGTATAGAAAGGAATTACAGATTCAGATGGTTTCCAGCATTGAGTTACTGTGCTCTGAGATGGAAGGTTACTGGGGCAAGACAAGTAATAGGACTGGAGTCTAATAATCACTTCATTAGGCAGCCATTTGAGTCGTTTGGGTGATGGAGTTTGATGTCAGGGCTTCTTCTCTGCCCCTTTTCTGTGTGAGCAGCTCAGGAAGAAGGCTAAGAAATAGCCCTGTGTAGAAAATTACACTCACAAATGGCTCCAAGATTTCCATTGCGAGGTTCTGAAATGAGCTGCCCAAGACAGCAATTTGCTCTCATTGCAGGCCACCTTTCTCCCAGCCCCTCGTCAGGCCCTCAGACCGTGTCTTGACAGCTTCAACTCCTTCTGTTGCAGCGTGCTTGCTACATTTTCTATTACAGGAACTTAGCATCTTACTGTGCCTGAGGTGGGTGGTTGCTAGCCTCTTGATATTGGATACCTTTCCTGAGCTATGAAGTATTAGACCATAGTGGATAATAAAGTGCCCACAATTACATTATAGAACAGATTCTGGGAGCTGTAAACAGGGGACAGCCTGGGGTGGCACACCCTCATTCTGCTTGAGGTTGTTGAAAAGCTGGTTGAGGCTCAGCTGTGCCAGTTCCTATGTCTGAACATGAAAGTGGCTCGTTAAAGATTAAAGGGCCGCTTGGTCCTCCTGGCCCCAAGATGGAATGATCTCTGCTATGGCGACAGCTTCTCTTTCCCAGGAGAGGCCATTTTATACAGCAGGTTTGTGCTTCCAAATGTTACAGTGAGCTGCACTGGCTGATACGGTGTCGATAAGTTGACATTTGGGCACTCTCAAGACATATGAGCTCTATAACGTCCATGGTTTGAATTTCTGGGAAAACCGCCTCATCAGGAAGTCAAAAGCCTCAGCTTCCAGCCTGTCCCCGAGGGGAAGTGGCCTCCTTTGTTTCATTTAACTATTCTGTGGAATCAAGTGAACTTGCATTTTCAAAGCAATAAAAATTCGATGAAGTCCCTTGTACTGCATCCCAGGTGTGAGAGCGGCTCAGTATAAGCAGACTGCGGGTGATAGCAGTTAGGAAAATTGTCTTCTGGAGACTTGAGAAAAATAACAGCCCAACTGAGAAAATGAGGAGCAGTTCAGTTATATTCCATTCGGTTCTCATGTGTAGGAGGGCTGATGTCAAGGACCTGTGTGACTACCATTCAACTCAATGATCTTTGGGAAAAAAAAAAAATTTCGTTTTACTCTCTGCGTGCTCAGGCAAGCAGCAGTAACCTCCAGGCACTGTCTCAGGCTGGTCCATGTCAGAACCACCTGTGATGAGATTATGGGGCGTGTCTCCACTTATGTTCCTTCAGAGCTGCTGAGGGACTGGGATGGAAAAACCATCACTATACCTGAGCACTCTTCATGGTTCTTAAGCAGTGCTGCAGTTTATTCTTGAATATCCACAGCTTCCTTCATTTGTCTTGCTTAATTTCTATGATTTATTAGAGGATGTGGTACCCATATTATTTCTTAGAATAACAGGTACTCTTGTTTATTTGAAAGGGGGTGGCTGCAGAGGTGACTGAGCACCTCTGGTGGGTGGGGAGCACTGTTCCTTTTGTAGAAGACCTGAGTTTGAGTCCCAGCACCCACGTCATCCATAGCATTATCTCCAAGGAGATCTGATGCCCACTTCTGACCTCTATGGGCACTGCATTTATATACACATATACCTCCCCCTACACATTTAAAAATAATAAAAATAAACCTTAAAAAAAGGTATGCTTAGTCAATGAGAGCCCTCCACACCAATGATTAGAATTTGGCAGTGTCTGGGACACTACTGGTTCTTGGAAATTTGGGTTTTACTGTTTCACTTTCAGAGAAAGGATGTGAATGTAAGATTAATTGTATTGTCGCTGGGAAGTGGTGGCACACGCCTTTAATCCCAGCACTCGGGAGGCAGAGGCAGGCAGATTTCTGAGTTCAAGGCCAGCCTGGTCTACAAAGTGAGTTCCAGGACAGCCAGGGCTATACAGAGAAACCCTGTCTTGAAAAAAAAAAAAAAAAAAAGGGCTACACAGAGAAAGCCTGTCTCAAAAAACCAAAAAAAAAAAAAAAATTATTGTCAAGAAGAAATGTACTGAGTGGTGGGCATACCCACAGTCTCTTCATTCAGGAGGCAGAGAGAGGACGCTCATTCATCTGAAGCCAGTCTGTGCTACATACAGAAGTCTCCAAAAGAAAGTTAAATCCTGTCCCTGTTTCAGCTCTCCCTCCTACCTCTGCATATGCTTACTCATTCTGTATACACTTAGGAGTCTAAGGAATCTTGAGGAATGAATATTTTAATTTTCTTTTTCATAATTGTTTGTTGTTAGGCTCTATTGCAGGAAAGAAATGTCATTATATATGCTTAGTTCAAAACAATGTGTGAGATAGATGTGTAGGTTTTTTGTTTGTTTGTTTGTTTGTTTGTTTTGAGACAGGGTTTCTCTTATAGCCCTGGCTGTCCTGGAACTCACTTTGTAGACCAGGCTGGCCTNGAACTCAGAAATCCNCCTGCCTCTGCCTCCCNAGTGCTGGGATTAAAGGNGTGNNCCACCATGCCCGGCTCATTTATTTATTTATTTTTCATAAGTGCATATATACTGCAATGACCCATTTTAAAAAATCCTATTAATAATTTTGGGAGGTGGGTTGTTTAAGATTTAAAATTGGAAGAACCTAAATAACAGAACCAGTTCTATTTTCTTATTTCTACAGTCTAACAATTTTTATATAAGCTCATAAAACCTCATGTGCCTGAAGCCATTAGTTCAAATTTAGCATCTTTTATGAGCTCTTTCTTTTCCAGTGTAAAAGGAGGTACTGGGGGTAGAGGAAGGCCGTATTTTGGAGAAATGGATTAAAGCGATCAGAATCTCAGGAGAAGGCTGGCCTTCCGTAGCTGAATGGTATTTTAGCAGATTGAGGAGTTCCCTGCTTCAAGTTGTCGTTGGCATGGTTCATGTCAGCTTCTAGCATGCATCCCACTGCCTAGATTTTTACCAGAGTAGGAGGAGCTAATATAATAGTTTTGTAACCACACTGCTAAAAGAAGCTGGGCGTATGTGACCCTGGAGAGTTGTTTTATGTTAGTCTTCGTGGGGCTTATCCTCAGCTACAGGAGGATTCTCTGGAGTGTGGCTGGTGAGATAATAGGGGGATGCTGCTCTAACGATGCCTTATCCTTTGAGAAGGACTAATTAACACTCTGTGGGGAAACTTGCCTTTAAATACCTCCAGCTTCTGAATGGGCAACACTGACCAGGAGGAAAACCAGCCAGCATTTGTAATACTTCCAGTGGCTGCCCTTCTGGAATGTCGCAGTTCTTTAAAACTGTGTGAATGGAACCAAACAGAACTTGTTTGTTGGAAGGGAGTAAAGTAGCATAGTTTTAAAGTCAGATTCTGTCTGCATGTATTTCTTGTTTGTTGGTTTTGGTATTTTGAGACAGGGTCTCACTATGTAGCCCTGGCTGTCCTGGAACTCACTGTGTAGACCAGGCTAGCCTTGAATTCACAGTTACCCACCCTCCTCTGCCTCCAGAGTGCTGGGATTAAAGTCGTGTACCACCATGGCAGGTTTGCCTATGCATTTTAACCTAGCATTTATTGACTGGCAGTTCCACCCTGAGTTCACGACATCTGAAATCTACCTTGAAAGATGGAGGAGGCCAGGTGTGGGGGTTGTGAATATCATTGATGAGTGTAACTGTTGGACCCAAGGGGAGCACTCACTTTTCTTCACCAGAGAACAAAAGGATCTGATAAGAACTTCAATTTCTTGTCAGATTAAAGCATCCAGAAGCTAGGGTCATAGCTGAGTGGGTAAGAGCTCTGGCTCTTTTTCCAGAGGACTCAGTCCTAGCACCTACATTACATGGCAGCTCACAGCAATCCATTAATTAACTCCAGTCCCAGACAGTCTGATGCCTTCTCAGAAAATTAAAGCATCCAGATTGTGAGGCCTTGATCTGTGTGTGTGTGTGTGTGTGTGTGTGTGTGTGTATGTAAAACACCAATGCCAATTCTAGCCTGTCAGGGTTAATTCAATAATAATGAATAGCTCTTGATGAGCCAGTTATTCTCAAATTGATTTTTAAATAAACAGGCTAATAAGAAAGAATTGATACACATTTAAGGACTTTGCTTTTTAAGGACGAATGCTAAGGCCAACCTCCTATGTTCCTTAGGCATCCCAAAGATATGACAGTAGATGTTGTCACTTTAGCAGGGAGTTTGGCAACTGAGGAGGAAGAAAAGGACCCTGCTACTTTTGTTTTAATGAGAGAAATCTAGTTGTCTAAGGAAATAGAGAGGTCAGAGGAGGCTGAGTGGGAAAAGAGAAGCCAGCTGGTTAGGGCTGATAAAAAGTCAGCAGTCGGATTCCACCAGCCGCCAGTGACTATGCTAGTTCTCCCAGTCTGCTGACCCCAATGTTACCCTTTACAAAGCAAAGCAACTTGTATATCACCCTCCAGGGAAAAATCTTCAGAGCTGTGAGCCTGCGACCTGCCACAGCAGCTGGCTGTGGAGAGCCTCAGGCTGTTCTGAGATGAAATTTCAGAAACTGGCCACTAGAGCTTCCCAGGTAGGGGCTCCAACAGTGGGGGAAATGAGCTCGACCTGGCTCTCCCGCACCCCCAGGTGAATCCACCTTTGTCTCTTTGTTAGGCTGCACTCAGTTGCTGCTGGCTCGGCTGGGCTGTTTGGGAAATGGGAGTTTTGCTGGCGTGAGTCAGCACTGCCCTGGGTGAAGCCTGAGCTCTGTTGCAACGTTGCTTACCAAAGCTCCGTCCCCAGGCGGCACCATTCACTGTCCCTGAGAGCAGCTGCTGCTGGCCCCTGAGATGATCTCATCCGAACATGGCTCCAGCGACTTCAGCCGCAGCTTCTTCGGGCAGCCTGCTGTCTGCTGTGGCAGTGTTTTGAGACAGGCAAAAGCAGGTAACCCCAGATGGTTTTCTTGGTTTCCTTAAGCAAGACTAGGCTGGGGGAAGCACTGGAGAATCGTGCCTTCAGATGTGAATCAAGGCTTCCCAGTCTGGGAGTCTAAAACCAGCTTTTCCATCTTCGAAGTCCTTAAGGGGGACACATGTCCTTTCTAAGGGGATCTGGGTGTGTCAGACCTGAGCAGACCAATGATTGTTTAAAAGCTATGTAGCTTTAGTCATATCTTAAATAAGATAAGACCTTCTTCTGTTCTTTTTGTGTCTTACGAGAAACAGTTCGCTCAAGCTAAGTTAGGGTGAAAGTAAAGGCAGGCAGGTACATTTGCTTCCCTTCCTAGTGACCGGCTGCTGAGCTGTGGGCCATGCTGTCTACCATGGCTTCTTGCCCACCATCCTTGCTCTGACCCGATGTGAAGAACAGCCTCCTCTCACTCCTGGTTCTGTTCTGGTCCCCGCATGCACGTCTCTTTCCTGTTCTTGCCTCTAGACTCTGTTTAAGTGACCTGGCAGTGTCATCTCTGGACACTCTGCTTCCTCCCGCACTCCAGGCTCTGTACACGTTTCTCAGAAACACCTGGCCAGCTGATTGAGCCCAGAAGTCACTTCTTGAAAGCAGCTGCTTACTTTCCAAGACAGGGCGAGGCTCCTCCAGAGAGTATTCTATGGCTGCAGCCATAGAATGGGAATGTGGGAATCTTGTGTATTTTGTTCACACTGTGCCGGTGGTACATGGTTTTCTGCTCACGCTTCCCTGAACCTCAGCAGGGAGCCTTCACTTCACCCCACCTTCACCCCCTCCTCCCTGCCTTCTCTCCCGCCTGGCTGACACACTACTGAGTGGCTCCCCCAGCAGGCTTCATTTTTCTCTTTCCCAATAGCCTATCATTTTTTCACTATCATAAATGTGGAGGTGCTGAAGGCTTTGATGTCTCCCATTCCCTCTAGGACCCTCAAATATGTTCATAAATTAAGCTACCCTCATTATATCTTTTTAGACTAGCAGTATTTCTCAGATTTGAGCCTTACTGGCAATTGGACAAACCTTGACAAACTGTGTATGAGAGACATAGCCAAGCCCCCTCCCCATCCCACTCCCGCTATCAAAAACTGCATAAGTGTACACAACTATACTGAACTCAGATGAGACAGGCAAAAGCAGGTAACCCCAGATGGTTTTGTTCCCTTAAGCTAGACTGAGCTGGCCATAGAAACTGGAGAACTGGGCTGGTGAAATGGCTCAGTGGGTAAGAGCACCCGACTGCTCTTCCGAAGGTCTGGATTTCAAATCCCAGCAACCACATGGTGGCTCACAACCATCGGTAACAAGATCTGACGTCCTCTTCTGGAGTGTCTGAAGACAGCTACAGTGTACTTACATATAATAAATAAATAAATAAATAAATAAAACTTTAAAAAAAAAAAAAAAAGAAAGAAAGAAAAGAAAAGAAACTGGAGAACCCTTGGGCCCTCAGTTGCGGATCAAGGGGTCTCAGTTTGGGAGTCCAAAGCCAGCTCTCCCATTCTTCAAAGTGATCCTTAAAGGGATGTGGGTGTGTTAGACCTGAGCAGGCTGGCCCCTGTATAAAAGGAATGTGGCATACCTGCTGTCTTATGTGCCATGTATATTGCTGTATGCTTGAACGTTGTTGATTATACCTGACATCCTTTTTTGGTTTTATATTCACATCCTGTAAGTGTGGTAGACCTGTGGTGCTAAGTCCTGCTAGCTATATTGGAATACCATTCATAGGGCTTTTCTTCATCCTCAGTCATTGCTTTCAGTTACAGATTAAAACAAAATTCCTGTAACCAGCTAGAGTGGTGGACACCTTTAATCCTAACATTTGGGAGCCAGGAACAGGTGGATCTCTGAGTTCACGGCCAGCCTAGTCTACAGAGTGAGTTCAAGGGCAGTCAGAGCTGCATATTGAGACCCTGTCTGGTGGTGATGAGGGACAAGCATTTTTCCCCTTTATTTTTATGTGTATGGGTGTTTTGCTTGCATGTATGTATGAACTCCATACACATACATGCCTGGTGCCTGCCAAGTCCTGAAGAGGGCATCAGGTCCGCCCGGACTGCAGTTATAGTGAGTCACTATGTAGGTGCTGGGAATTGAACCAGGGTCCTCTAGAAGTACTCTTAACTGCTGAGCTGTCTCTCCAGCCTCAGGAAACAGTTTTTACTGCATTTTGTTTTCTTAAGCACCCTACTGGCTTAGAGTTTTGTTTTGTAAATACTTACAGACAGGGCCTGCCTTCTTCAAACATAGAGACTACTTTTTCCTAAGATTTCACATACCAGAGCCAGACTGTCTTTTCATGGTGCGAGTCCTGCTCAGAACTCTGCTGGTTAGCTTCGGCAGGCTCCCCTCTTCTCCATTTGTTGCCCAAGACTTCTTAAACCATTTCCGCTTACCAGGATTTGTAAAGCGCTTCAGACTTGACTCTGTCTTGTGGTTACTCAGAACCAGCCTGCCTCCATCTCCCTTAGTGACCTTCACTGAATTGGTCATTGTCCCATTCCTTGACCATGACATAACCCTCTTGGTCAGTGGTTTTTCAACCTGTGGGTTGCTACCCCTTTCCCCAAAGCAATCCTTTGGAAAACACAGATATTTACATTACATTTATAACAGTAGCAGAATTACAGTTATGAAGTAGCCATGAAAATAACTTTATGGCTGGGGTGGGGGGTCAGGAGAAACTGTAGTAAAGGGAGGCAGCATTAGGAAGGTTGGGAAGCCCTGCTTTAAGGATTAATCCTTTCCCTAACAGCAGTCCCTTCCTTGACTGACAGAATCTCATCCCCCGAAGATTTGTACATCTATGAAGTCTTTGACTTCTCTAGTTTCATAATTCTTCCTTATTTGGGTTTCCACAACTGTCTCCCTCCCCTCCATGTCCTTCCCCTCTCTTCTCCCTCCTTTCTCCTCTTCTCTCTTCCTCCCTTCCCCCTTTCTTGTTCTCTCTCTCACTCTTGCACTCTCGATCTTATTCTCTAGTTATCTCATTCCTTGACTGACTTCAGGTCCTCAGTCTGGAGCCTGTTCTATCAGGCAGAGTGGCTGAAATGGGTCCCTAGGGGTCACCCCACATTCTAAATGTCTTTATTGCTCTTAAGTGTTATAAGATCCATACGCTCTCATCAGATGGGTGCTTTGGGTTTCTGTTGGATGAACACAGACTCATGGCTGCTTGTCGTGTGTTTCTCTTGACATCTAGATGGTCACTCTGAGTTCATTTGACGATTGAAGGGCTTGCTGAAGTCTCAGCCCACCATGCTGCTCCGTGTTCTTATTTTGTGTGTATGTTTGACTGCCTGCATGTATGTATGTGCATCACATGCGTGCCTGGTGTCCTCAGAGGCCAGAGAGAGCATCGGATCATGGCGATGGAGTTAATGGTAGTCGTGAGCGGCCTGATGGGGTGCAGGAAACCAAGCCCAGGTCTTCTGATAGAGCCGCAGAGCCAGTTTAACCCCATTGCTTAACATTTTTGTTTGTTTGTTTTTTCTTTTTTTTTTTTAAGATTTATTTATTTTATTTATATGAGTAAACTGTAGCTGTCTTCAGACACACCAGAAGAGGGCATAGGATTCCATTACAGATGGTTGTGAGCCACTATGTGGTTGCCAGGAATTGAACTCAGGACCTCTGGAAGAACAGTCAGTGCTCTTAACTGCTGAGCCATCTCTCCAGCCCTGTTTGTTTTTTTTTTAGGTTTTTCGAGACAGGGTTTCTCTGTGTAGCCGTGGCTGTCCTGGAACTCACTTTGTAGACCAGGCTGGCCTCGAACTCAGAAATCCGCCTGCCTCTGCCTCCCGAGTGCTGGGATTAAAGGCATGTGCCACCACGCCCGGCACTTAACATTTTTATGGTGCTTCACAAATGCTTTCTGTATTTTATCTGATGCCTACTATAATCCCGTGTTGGGTTGGCTTTATTCCCCCCAACCCCCCCCCCCTTTTTTTTAAAATTTAAACTAGTTGTTATAAAACTAGTTCTCATATGGAAACATTTATTCATGTACAATTCAGATGCAGGGGAAGTGTTCTTTTAATGCATTAAGTAACTAGCTGGTGTCTTTGTAATTAAATAAGCACTGTTCTGTTCTACATAATTGGTGCCTTTGCTCAGAAGGCAAGAGCTAAGGGTCATTCTTTTACAAGGCCACTTTATGATCAAGGTAGGAGGAGGAGGAACTCAAGGGATCCTGTCTCCTGATCTGCAAGACCCCATTATGCTTAGAGACTTCCCTGCTCCAACTTCTTGGATTGTGCATGTGTATTCTTGTCTCCCCGCCCTGCCCTGCCCCGCCCTGCCCTGAGCCTCGAGCCGGGGATTGGGTGCCTCATTTCTAGGCCAGAGCCCCTTTCCACTGAGCTACTGTCCTTCTGGCTTTGCAAGTGTTGCAGCTTCCGGTCATGCTGTGATACCAGAGAGGAGGCATGAGGTGGAACGAACTGTGTGAGGAGCAGAGAAGGTCGCATAGACATTTGTGGAGCATAACGTTTGGGCTACTCTTACACTTGGACTGTGAAATTAGATTATAGAAAAACCGATTGAGGCTTGGAAATAATGTCTGTTAGATACAAATGACATTCAATTTTGGTCCCATCATACTTGAGAAATGAATAAATGCGTTGAAAAATAGCCAGGAGGTCATTTTGAGCCCATGCTTTTGGTCCCAGCAGTTGGGAGGCAGAGGCAGGTGGATCTCTGAGCTGAAGGCTAGCCTGGTCACAGAGCAAGTTTTAGGATATCCAGGACAGGACAAAGAAACCCTGTCTCGGAAAAAAAATTGAAAAATATGTCCGGTTTGTTAAAAAGTTATTAGCCGGGAGGCAGAGGCAGGCGGATTTCTGAGTTCGAGGCCAGCCTGGTCTACAGAGTGAGTTCCAGGACAGCCAGGGCTACACAGAGAAACCCTGTCTCGAACCCCCCCCCCCCCAAAAAAAAAGTTGTTAGCCTAGAGAAGCAAAATCTTAAGGGATTGCTTGACTCCCATCTTCAGGTACAGTATAGTTGCCAGGGGGAGTTTGATTCATTGTTCCTAATGAGCTTCAGAGATTTAAGAGTAAAAATGGCCTTAAGGTAAAGGCGAGGGAGTTATTTCAATGAATATCAGGATCATCAAAATTAGGAAACATTAGAATGACCGCTATTGAAAGTTTTGAATTTTGTGTTGTCCCACTTAAATGGATTAACGTAGAATAAATTACCCCCAAAGCTTTTGGTAGTGTGAGCTGACAGCTGTGCTGTTGCTTATGCCCTGAGGGCTCATGGTGCTCCAAGAGATGCTGGTACGGACCACAGCTCCGTGTGATACTGGCACGGATCACTTGGCTTTATTCACATGCTTGCGTCTTGTTGCTAGTTGTTGGTTGAGACTTCTTGGTTGTCCTCCATGAGTCTATCTGTCTCCTCATTGAGCAAGATCAAGCTCCTAGGCCATAAAGGAAGCTGCAGGGTCAGAATCTTCCAGTTGATCACTTTTGTCCCCATTGTTTTGGCCAAGTATAGCCCAGAGCCAACAGGCTAGTGTGTGAGCCTGACTCCATGGAGGATAGTGTTGAAGTCACCGTGCAAAAGAACATGTACTAACTACGGTTAGGATCATTGCTGCTAATTTTGAGAGAGTATACCATACTGACCTTAGTATTTCTCAGGAGAGAATGATCAGTGTGTAGTCATTGAGTGGATAGACAGGCATATGACTTACGACTTGGCAGCACATCCAACTCACCTGGGGGAATTTACAAGCTTGGACTCCTAGGTACCAGACGTGTGACTCAGCATCTCCTGGGGGGGGGGGGTTGGTTTGTAAGAGACACTGTGTCCTCTCAGGTAACAACCAGCTACATGAGTATGGGACAGGTTTAATATAGGGCAGCCCATTCAGTGCCTTAGGATGGGCCACCCCTGCTCTGCTTCCTGCACCTGGCTGACCCGGCTGACCCGCCCACTTTCATCTGAGCTTCTGTTGTAAGCTTACATCTCATTCAGTCAGCTCATCACCAGAGCTTGTTTCTTGAGGCTTAACTCAATTCTTTCTTTCTCCTAGTGTCAAGCGCCTCACAGTGTTTCAGTCTCTAAATATTTGTGAGATAATTTGACTGTCTTCCTTTTCCTCTATTTAACACAGTGTGTTTCCCTTGTAAGAGGTTCTGGGTTTTTGTTGAATGAGTAACTGGTTGATTAAATGCATTCATGAATGAAGTGATACTCGAATTCAGATTCAAAGGTGATTAGGATTTTGGACAGGTGGAGCGAATGAATGAGAAACTGTTGTGAAGTCTACACTACAGGGTAGATCATATTATTGCTTTCAGGAGGTGGAGGAACTGGTTTGGAAATGTTGGAAGGTTTGGTTTCTAGTGTACTTATGCCACGTTCGAGCAGTAGATATCTAGCAGCCTTTCAAAAGTGTAGTCCTGAAGCAAGGGTGAGACAGAAAGAAAACCATGGGGTGCATCCTTTCAGCCAATGCAGTGAGCCCCTGCTATATGCCAGACAACTATGTTAGAGGGAAGGTGAACTCATGACCGATACCAAGCCTCCTTCTGAACTGTGTTGGGAAGAATACTCCAGTCAGGAAAGGGAGCACAAGTGTGTTGCCTGGGGAAATCAATACTGTTTTTTGAGAAATTGAAAACAGAGTGATAGAAGGTCAGAGTGGGGTGAATTGAGGGGGAAGGAAAGAAGTAGGTGGGAAGGCAGGTGACCCACAATCCCTCAGGGCCTCATGGGAGACCACTGAAGGTTTGAAGCTGGTTTAAGCATTTGCTGCGACTATTCTAGAGATAGAGCGAGGCTGTATGAATTGCTTTTGTTGTTGCTGTGACAAAATACCTGAGACAGAGCATTAGAAAGGAGGAAAGGTTTTCTTGACTCATATTTCAAGAGGATAAAGTCAGTCTGACTTGGTGGGAACAATATGGCAGAGTTCATGGTGGCTGGAGCTTGTGGTGAATCTAGGGTCAGCAGAGACCAGGGGGCAGGCAGCAGGGGGTGCTGGTGCTCTCTGCCCCCCTGGTTTAGCTAGTCTCTCTCACACACACACCTCCTGCTCATGGGATTGTGAGGTTGGTCTTCACTCTCTAGAATACACTGGAGGACACACCCACAGCTGTATTTGCTGAGTGATTCCAAATCCAGTCAAGTTGACAATGATGATTAGCTGACCCAGTGGCACAGAGGGGATCTGCCCAGAAGTGTTTGCAGGAGACAGACAGATGGGCAGGGTGTCACGGTGTGTGCACCAAGATCAGTTTTTCCTAGCTCTTTTCATGTTTCTCTCCACCTGCTCTTTGATGTAGTCAAATTCCCTGTTTTTGTTTTCTCAGCCAGGTTTGTGCTCTTTTGTTGTGGCCACCTCAGGTCTTGACCTTCTCTTGTGCTTGGGGAGCAGGAGGCTCATGGTAGTCTTCTTGGGTCCAGAAGCTTGTACTTCTTTCCCTGGTAGAATTTCCTGAGGTTTTCCTTTTGAATCTGGCTAAGGACGCTGAGGACATCAGTGGTGGATGTGCATAACTTGGAGAGCCGGGATGCAGCACTGTCACCTTGGCAACTGGAAGATGGGGCAGCTCCACCCTCCTCCTTGCCTCCTTGATCTTAGCCATGGCTGTGCTGCTCACTGGTGGCTTGGCCGCCTGGTCCAAGTGCTTCACATTCCTTGTTTAATATGCTCATATCCTGCCACCATCCAAGACTTTTTATCCTCTTCTTGCTTTTGTATCTTCGGAGAGAATTTTTTTTTTTAAAGATTTATTTATTATATGTAAGTACACTGTAGCTGTCTTCAGACACTCCAGAAGAGGGCGCCAGATCTATTTACGGATGGTTGTGAGCCACCATGTGGTTGCTGGGAATTGAACTCAGGACCTTCAGAAGACCAGTCAGTGCTCTTAACTGCTGAGCCATCTCTCCAGCCCCTTCAGAGAGAATTTACACACTGTGGGTACAGAGCTTAGGTTAATTTTATGGGCCAGGTTTTAGTTTCTTCTGGTTCCTAGCATGTCAGCTTCCTTTTCTCCTTCCATGGCATTTACATTCAGTTTCTAAGGCTGCTTTCTGAATTCTCAGTCTGGCTCAGACCAGCAACCCAGTTTAGTCATATCCCTCAGGACCGCTAGGATTGTTATTAAGACCACCCTTGTCTTCCTGCCTTCTTGTGTCTCATATCTAACCCAGGTACTCATACTTACTCATCCTGATCTCCTCACGCACCTTTGTTTCTGCTCTGCTTAAGACTTTAGTGTCGGGCTGGTGAGGTGGCTCAGCAGGTAAGAGCACCCGACTGCTCTTCCGAAGGTCCTGAGTTCAAATCCCAGCAACCACATGGTGGCTCACAACCATCCATAACAAGATCTGGCGCCCTCTTCTGGAGTTTCTGATGACAGCTACAGTTACTTACATATAATAAATAAATAAATAAATCTTTTAAAAAAAAAAAAAAAAAAAAAAAAAAGACTTTAGTGTCATCTTTCCTAGGAAGCCTCCTTTGTCTGTTCTGTCACTGGGAATTTACATCCTCCCCCGAGTCTTCTAGCAGCAGAGCCTCTTTTGTGGCACCTTTATGTCATGGTGCATTATCTGCCTTTTCTTTCAGTAGCTGTGGCCTCGCCTTTATCCCACTGAGCAGATTTATCTCCTGGTGTCCAGTTCTGTTCCCTGCACACAGTAGGCATTCAGCGTCTGTCACATGAATAAGTGGAGCTTTGACTGACGTTTGTCCCTTTCAGAGATGCTGTGATCTTTTCTTGCGCTGACTTACACCCTTGTCTTGACTCCCTTTTCTTCACCAGGTTTTGCCTGCTTCTTTCTCCCATTAGCAGTCACTGTGTGGGTGTCCTGCCTGCTGCCCATCTCACCATGCTGCTGGTCAGACCTCCTCTATCCTCATCCCAACCCATCCACAGGTCATATAACTAGTATGGGAGCCGAGTATGAACACATTACAATCCTAATAAAAAGGCTGTATATGAAGAACAGTCCTTTAGGTTTATCGGTAGTTTGCTTTCGAGCTTTCTGACCCATGTTGAAAGGGAAGAGGGGGTACTAGATCTTTGTGTATTAGATGGAGCTGTGTAATAGTTCCACTATGGGATGTGGGATGTTAGAGGTTTTTTTTTTTTTTTTTTTTTTTTTTTAAACCAAAGAAACCATTCAGGAAGCCACAGGAGCTTCCACCAACTGCTAATTTAGAATCCCTGAGGGTTTTTCTACAACCGAAAGAGACAGTAGCAATTAGTGAAGTCCCGCCCTCCTATTTTCCAGATGAGGAGACAGACCTGTAAGAGACTTAAATGGCTTGTCCATAAAAGCCAAGCTATTGTGCCCCATGTTTACTCCTGATGCTGAAGGGCGCCTGGGGAACTTCCAGCACCTGCAGAGCAGTGGAGTTAGGCCATAGGCTAGACCTGGCGTGAGGGCTGCAGGCTTGTCACACAGCTGAGGTCACTGCAGTGTTCAACGGTAGCTCTGGGGTGGTGGCAGGTTTGGTTCAGGGCAGTGCGTATCACAAGGACCCCTTGAATTGTCTCAGACACTGTTTTCTGGAGAACTGCTGTTTGGGGACCAGCTGTCAGAAATCTCTCTTCTGCATTTGAATGGGGGCCAATGTTTAATTATAAAAACAGTTCCAACTCCTATGGCTCTTTTTTTTTCTTCCAGCCTTCATATTCCATGTTTTGTTTTGGACTTCATTTCCTTATCTCAGCACCATTTCTGGTACATTTTTATTGCTCATTGCAGGGCAGATGGCAGAATGAGGCATGGGAAATCCAGAAAATGTCTTAGAGGTCCGAGGCTGTTAAGAGTGCTCGCCAGGGGGCTGGAGAGATGGCTCAACGGTTAAGAGCACCGACTGCTTTTCCGAAGGTCCTGAGTTCAAATCCCAGCAACCACATGGTGGCTCACAACCATCCATAAATCTGACGCCCTCTTCTGGTGTGTCTGAAGTCAGCTACAGTGTACTTACATATAGCAATAAATAAACCTTTATAAAAAAAAGTGTTCACCAGGCAAATCTTCAAATAGTAATGGATTTCCTGTCCAGTGAGCCAGTTGTCAGGAGCTGTGAAAGGTCACCTGCTTGTTCAGGATTTAATGCTGTGCTGGAGAGCTGCAGTGTGGGCTGTCAGACAGCCCCAGACAGGAAGTTGGGTTCAAACAGAATGCACCTGTCTTCAACTGCAGCCTGAGTGTTTGCAGTTTGAAAATTGCTGTGGGTAAAAAGTCATGATTTCAACCAGATGTGGTGGTGCACACCTGTAATTATTCCAGCATCTGGAGGCTGAGGGAGGAGTATCTTGGAGGCCAAGACTTGATACTGAAATGTTGCCTAGAGAAGTCTGTCCCCGGTGTGAGAGGGAGGTAATACGGTAGCCGTTTAATACACATAGGAATTTCTTTCTCAGTGCTGTGACCCTTGCCTGACACGTAGCAGTTTAGGGGAGAAAACCTTTGCTTTTGTTCTTGTCTTTTGGCTTACGGTTTGTGGAAATACAGTCTGTCATGACAGAAAGTGCTTGGTGCCAGAAACATGCCTAGTCGAATTGTAGAAATAAGCAAAGAGCAAGACCGGCAGGGCCTGGCTCTAAAACTTCAAGGCACACACAGAGTGCCGACTTCCCCCTTGTGAGGTCCCACAGCCTTCCAAAACAGAGCCATCACCTGGGGACACTGGAGCCCATGGGGACATTCCATGTTCAACCACAAAACAGCTGTTGCCTCTGGACATAGCCGTTTTTTTTCTTCTGGGACCCAGGCTGTTCTTCAGTTACAGGCATGGTGTTTTCCCTGGTTTCTTCTACAATGTTGCAGTTTCCCTTTATAAAGGGAAGTGGCGCCGAGCCGACCCTGCTGGCCTGCTACTTTGGGTAGGTGTGAGACCGTGTCTGTACTAGCTCCTTTTTAAAATAACAGTAGGACATTTTCGAACCTAATTCGCCAGACTTGTGAGTAACAGGTTCCCTCTGTGAGGCTCCAGGATTCCGTGTGTTTTGACCATGGCAGTTTACAAAGCACTGTGGGTCTTGGTGAAGGTTTATCATCTTTGAACTGAGAGTTTCCTTGCATACTGGATGTTGGATCTAATTCTAGCCACTAGTCTCCCCCCCCCCCCCCCAAGACCCTGGAGAAGCTATTAAATAAGTAATCTGCCTTGGGGTCACTCAGCTGGTAAACAATCTGAGCCACCCCCTTTTCCTAAGCCCTACCCCCTTTTTCATTGCTTCCTACTGTGAAGTCGGCTTTATTGCCTTCATTAGGGGACCAGATTGGCTGTGGGATAGCCACCTGCAGGGAGTCACCTTGGAATCTTTGTGGATTATTAAAATTGCTTGAGTTATTTTGAAACTGATCCATTCTGCTGTCCTGGAGCTATAATTAGGGGGCATATAAAGGTCTTTTAAATTATCATTTGACTAAGGAATACATTTTTATTGTCCTAAGTCTTTGGAATTGTTGGCTACTAAGGTCCCAATAACACCTTTAAAGCTGTCATTTCTTTTTATTTCACCGTAGAATTGTTTGAAGACATTTAAGAACCAGCCCAAGTCACTGAGCTTCAGTGTGGCATTCTTTGTGCACAGAGTAAACTTGGTTCAGAATATTGAACTGAGCATGCTCAGAACACTCATGCTTTCTAGGCAAAGGTCTTTTTTTTTTAAAGATTTATTTACTCATTATATATAAATTTATTATATATAAGTACACTGTAGCTGTCTTCAGAAACACCAGAAGAGGACATCAGATCCTGTTCCATATGGTTGTGAGCCACCATGTGGTTGCTGGGAGTTGAACTCAGAACCTCTGGAAGAGCAGTCAGTGCTCTTAACCACTGAGCCATCTCTCCAGCCAGGTAAAGGTCTTGATTACATTTTTTTCCTGCATTCAGTACCCCAGCCACATTGCAAAGAAGTTTAGGGGTAGGGGGTGAGTGTTGGGGTCGGTGCTGGGCTGGTGGGTTTGCAAATCAAGGTAGAGAGGACGGTACTTCCCTAAAATTAGCACTGGGGTCTCCATGGTATCAAGGATGTGAATAGGAACTATTTTGCATTTTGTTGTGGGATAGCGACAAAGTAATATCTGAGGGCCAGACAAAGCATAGGTGTTGTTTGGTAGGGGAGAATATGGTAAAATTACAAAGGAGGGTAGTTGGTGGTGGTGGTTTTTTTTTTTTGTGGTACTAGCAGACTAGACATGTTCATTTTCTTTTGCTTTTTGGGATGGTTTCTGGGCATGTCACATCTGGCAGGAGCAGAAATGGCTGCAGAAAGTCAGCATAACTTTCTGATAAAACATCAGAGCAAGCTAAAAGTTTGGGAGGAAGAAGGTGCTTGGTCTGAACTTCTCCTTTATCACTGACTTGCGTCCAGCTGCCTGTGGTGCCGGTGCCCCACTGCCACCCTAGGTCAGGCGGTGACAATGCTCATTCTACCCCAACCTGCTGGAGAAGCACCAAAAGGAGTTGTGAGTTGGCTGGACTGCCTGAGAGGAAGTGGAAGCTCACGCAGTGGAGAAGAAAGGGGAAGTAATGTCGCAGTCTAGCCTGTGGAAGGACAGCCATTGTGAGTGTAAGACCCAAAAGCCTTACGTCCGGGATGTCCCACTCATAGAGACGCAGAGACAGAGGTCAATGCAAAAAGCAAGAGGTTTATTAATCCAGCATGCTGGGGTCGTCCTGAAATCTGGGTAGCAGCGACCCCGAGTAGCTAAAGCACACACCTTTTATACATTTTGTAGAGCAGTTCTCAGTCACAGTTTAGGACTGGCAGTTTATCATTGGTTAACCTTTAACGGCATTAAGGGGGCAGACTTAAGGACCGGAGACATTGTGTGGGCTTTTCTAAACAATCAGAGGACTATCTCTTAGAGGGTAAACTTAAGGACCGGAGACATTGTGTGGGCTTTTCTATACAATCAGAGGACTGTCTCTTAGCACACCTTGCAGTGAGGCAAATTCTGGGAAAAGAACACATTTACTTAACTTTTTACAACAGTGGTCATTTTGAACTACCACATTATATTAGCAGCTCCTGGAAGTTCTTCAAGGGGTTCCACACTCATTTCGGGCCAGTGGAAAAGGCCACAAAGATCACTGAGTCTCTTGCTAAGAACTAGATTGAACTGGATTAAAAGTTTTGGCTTGTCTAATGGAGGTAAAAACAAACAAACAAACCCAAAACCAAAAAAGGAATCTTTGTCTTCTTAAAAAACCTTCAAAAGTCAGGTATACTGGCATGTACCTGGTGAGGTGGAGGGTTGCTTGAGTCTGTGAGTTCAAGACCAGTCTCAGGAACGTAGGTTCCAGCTGGGAAACAAAAGTGAAAAACTTAAAAAATTTTTTTTTTGCTTAGGCCAGCAAGATGGTTCAGGTCCCTGGTGTTAGCATTCTGTCTAAACTCCACCCCGCAGTTACCTGGCAACAGCCAGGTAGGCCTGGCCCGCTTTAAAAGGGGCTGCTTGCCCCCTGCTCTCTCGCTTACCCCTGCTTTCCCCTGGCTTCTCTCTTGCCCTCTTGGGCTCTTCCCTTTCCAGCTCTCTCCGCATGGTCATGGCTGGCCTTGACTTCTCTACTCAATCCCTCTCTCTGCCTTTCTCTGCCTCTACTACCCCCTTAACTCTCCTCCCCTTGCCCTGTTCTGTACTATTCCAGTCATGTGACTGGTCCCTCAGTGGGAAGAGATACCTTGGCGTGGACCGACTGAGACACCCCTTCCCCCATACCTCACCACACCCCCATAGAACATCTCTTATACCTCTTTATCTTTTTATAAACATATCACCTTTAGCCTATGTTTAAAAAGCCTGTCCTCCCTGCTTCAGCATTCCTACAGCGAGATGGAAGGCGGAGACAGGCGGATCTATCCCACAAAGGCACATTTCTGTAGCAACAAGAGAGGCTGCCTTGGAAAGTCGAGGGCCAGTAAGAAGCCTTAGTGGGCAAAGGTGCTCATGCCAAGCCTGGAGATCCCTAGGATCCATGTAGTAGGAGAAAACTGATATCTGGAAGTAAGCGTCTGATTGTACATGTGCCCTGGCACATGCCCATCCCAGCGGTAGTAAAATTAAAGTTTAATGTAATACAAAGTTTAAAAGCCCCATCCTCTCCCGGGCGTGGTGGCACACGCCTTTAGTCCCAGCACTTGGGAGGCAGAGGCAGGCGGATTTCTGAGTTCGAGGCCAGCCTGGTCTATAGAGTGAGTTCCAGGACAGCCAGGGCTACACAGAGAAACCCTGTCTGGAAAAAACCAAAAAAAAAAAAAAAAAAAAAAAAAAAATTTAAAAAAACAAAAAAAAAAAAAAAAAAAAAAAAACCAACCAACCAACCAAACAAAAAAAAAAAACCCATCTTCTTCATAGCCACCTTTCCCTGGGTGTACATTATATATTAAGCTCTAAGGCAAATATATGCATATTTTAACTCTTTCAGTGAGGGTTCTGTTCATTACACTTGGCCACAGTAAGTTTTATGCAGGCTACCTTAAAAGAAAAGCAAATTGCATTATTTGGTCCTAATCAGAATTAGTGTGTTGACTATCCCTGGGGAATCAGGGCTCTCTCCGCTAGCCTGTGGCTTCTTTAATTCTGGCTCACCTGTAGTCTGCCAGTGTGATAGTATTTTGTGAAAGCAGTTTCTTGAGGCAACAATTCCTGAAAAGTTTATCTGATGAGTCCTGTTTCCTGCAGCGGACTAGAGGGAGAGGAGCCTCTTTAGTCCTGATGAGCTGTGTCATCAGTTTTGATGGAAGACGATTCTGCAGTAATTAAACTGCGGGTCCGTTTATTCTGTGTTCAGCCTTGTTAGAAGACTTCACTCCAAACTGCTTCCTTTTCTGATTGACTCCCCCTTTGGGGCAGAGTGCCTGGGCTGAAATGAATGTGTGGGTTTATGCTGCAGTGTTCAATCTGTCATCTCTCCTAAACGCCACACTAAGAAGCAGCCATTTAATTGGTCAGACCCCGGGGGTGATATTTTGGCACCGCTCCATTGGTAGGAATTACTTTTCCTTGAACTTGGAGCAGATGCCGAGATCCCTCTGCAGATATTTGTCATAGACTAGTTGAAACCAGGGAGTTTCCAAGAAGTTTATAACTTGTGATTGTTATGTATGTTTTTCAGTTGTTTACAATGGCTCCCACTTCAGGAATAGAGCTCACTTTGGTGCCAGCAGGAAGTGAGGTCTCTCTGCTATACTCATCAGTCAGTGTCATTTTAACCCTTTACATCCCAAGACACTCTTGTGTCCTGTTGCAGTTCTTAACTGCCGCTTCTTCCAGCCTGTGTGGGCTGTGCTGAATGAGGCAGGCAGAGCTCCGCCATATTCCCTGGAGCGGCGTGCTCTCTGACTCCTAGTTCTCTTCTGTTGTGTTTTGTTTTTGTGTTTCTTTGCATTCTCTGCAGCTCCCATCGCAGCTTTATGACACGAGTTTGGATGCCTCCGGCAGAACGGAGTGATGGGCCTGTTTTCCTCCCCTTCCCCACCCTGCTTCTGGTTTCCTGCTGCCAGAACAACCTCTAGCATTAACGTTTGTCTGTTACTCTGAGGCAGCCTGCTACTGGCTTTCTTTTTTCAGTGATAAGTGGATAGTTACTTGGTAGAAGTATCTTCAGGTTCGTGGCTCTGGTTGCCCCTTAAAGGCACCGCTGCTGTTACCTGGAGTTGAGCCTCTTCATTTGCCGCTCATTTTAGAATTGTGAGTGTGGAAGATGAAATGCCGACGTTTTCGGAAGGTTCCGTTACCCTTAGTGAGAGTGGATGATTCAGTGTGTGAATCAACCCCAGGAATGGTTTTCTGTTCTTTGGACAGAGTGCTCAAGTGTTGAAAGGTTGGCTTGGGGTAGCTTCTTGTTTTTAAATCTTCAGAGGCGGAGAGAGGCTCTGATGAAGAACTTCTTTCCGTCAGGCCACTGCCTTCTCTCACAGTAAAGCCACTGAGTTCCTAGTGCTGACTATAGGCAAGTGGACTGTGCAGTCAGCACCCCTTTCTGTAGGACACTAGTCAAGTCATTTGGTCTCGTCTCTTACCCAGTAGCTGTATAGCCTGCTTTCTTCATTTTAACTTGGATTTGTGTAAAATTTCTCAGTGAGACATTAGATGCAGGCATAACTCAATATAAGGTGTTTTGGAACATTCTTTGTTTGTTCTTAGAAAAATGCCTTTAATCCCAGAGGCAAGCTGATCTCTGTGAATTTGAGGCTAGCCTGGTCCACAGAGAGAGTTCCATGACAGCTAAGATACATTCTCTCTTTCTCTCTGTGTCTCTGTATCTCTGTGTCTCTGTCTCTGTCTGTGTGTGAGTGTGTGTGTGTGTGAGAGAGAGAGAGAGAGAAGGGGGGAGGATTTTCCCAGGATCACTGAGGAACCTCAAGTGTGAATAATTCTTCCAGTTTTCCTTTTGCCACTCAAAACAGAGCTCTCTGCTAAGGCTCCGATTCTTTGTATTGAAGTCTTTAGCTTGGTAGAAAAAGGAGCTGCCAAGCTTAACTGCCTTAAAGACACAGGCATGTGTAGGCATGGAGGCTCGGGAAGCTATTGTGGGAGAGGCAGACATTTGACTCCTACCAGTCCCTCAATGCTTATAGCTAGCCCTGCCCTCTGCTTGTTTGCAGTGCCTCTGTGTGTGTGTCTGTGTGTGTCTGTGTCTGTGTCTGTGTCTGTGTCTGTGTCTGTGTCTGACGTAGCTTAGGCCTTGCACTCTTCTTGGTCACCTCACCCCTGCACGTGCTGGGGTTCCAGGCTTGGGAGGCTTGGGCTTCATGGAAGGGTGAAGAACGTGGTACAAGTACGATTCCTCTGTGCAGAGCACCTCCACTGAACCCAGCCTGTGCTGTGTAGAGACGTTTATTCCTGTTCATCCGAAACCCAGGGACCGCGGTCAAGCACACTCAGCAGGACAGCCAGGCTCACTAAAAGCCAGAGGAAAACACTCCATTTGGGAACAACTCCTTCCCCGAAAACTGTTTCTTTTTCTTTTCTTTTCTTTCTTTTTTTTTTTTTTTTTTTCGAGACAGGGTTTCTCTGTATAGCCCTGGCTGTCCTGGAACTCACTTTGTAGACCAGGCTGGCTTCGAACTCAGAAATCCGCCTGCCTCTGCCTCCCAAGTGCTGGGATTAAAGGCATGTGCCACCACGCCCAGCCCGCAAACTGTTTCTATCTTCTTAAATTTTATCTATCAAGTAAAACTCCCATCTCTGAAATCTATATTATCTATTACCCACATTCCGAGTACTGTCTTGAAGGATACGGGTATGTATGTCCCTTAGGATTGAAAGCACTTGGAAGTTAGTTCCCACCTAAGTCTTGCCTGTCTCTGCCTGGCCCATGCACCACTTCAGCAGGGTTTTTATTTACCTGGGTTCTAAAGTTCCACCATATTCTTGTTTCCTCTGTGACTTAGAGGTTCTGAGTTCTTTATTCTGAAGTAAATATCGCAGAAATACTCTCAGAATCAGAGAGAACATGCTCCATTGCTGTACAGCCAGCTCGTGAGGCCAGTTGGTAATATGGTTCACTCTGCAGCTTGCTTGCTTACGACTGCAACAGTCACCTAGTTGATGTTCACTGGAAGTGTCACCTGCGTCTTAAACCTTCCAAGTCAGGGTTAAATGCCCCAGGCAGCTTTGTTGGAAAATCCCAGTTGCAACCCTGAGTTTCTAAGTCTAACCGCTTCAGGGAGTTCACGTTCCTTGCCTGGTCAACTTATTTTTAAAAGCAAGCAGTCTTCCAAGTTGAGAGATGATTTTAAATTTCAGGTGAGTTCTTAACAAACAGGACTTCTTTATCACTTGGGCACTGTAGTCATCCAGCTGTGTCCCAGCCCTGAAACACACGGTACCAGGTGACCAGGAAGACAAAAAGTTACTGAAACGCAGGCCACTGCCATTTCAGAATCAAAGCAGATGCATCTCTCTTGGCCAGATACTTCTGGATGTCACTTTTCCTCCCTACAGTTATCTACCTCTGGGAAGTATACAGATTTAAAAGGTAGGGGCTGGGGAGACAGCTTAATTGTTGGTATAGTGCTTGCTTCAAATCCTAAGGGAGCTGAGGTAGTCAGCATCCTCAGGAGTGCCCTGGCAGTGTTGTATGCGTCTGTAATCCCAGCCCTGGAGAGGTGGACTCAGATCTCTAGAGCTGAGTGACTCAAACCTCTTGGCAGTCAGTGTAGTGAAAATCAGAGAGCTCCAGGATAAGTGAGAGAACCTGTCTCAAAAAATCAGATAGGGCCGGGCAGTGGTGGCGCACGCCTTTAATCCCGGCACTTGGGAGGCAGAGGCAGGCGGATTTCTGAGTTTGAGGCCAGCCTGGTCTACAGAGTGAATTCCAAGATAGCCAGGGCTACACAGAGAAACCCTGTCTCAAACAAAACAGCAACAGCAACAACAAAAAAATCAGACAGTGATTGAGGAAGACCCGGATGTTGACCTCCGGCCTTTACACACGTTGGTACCCATGTGTATAGGCAGTCACCCACACTTGTGCACATACCCATACAACAGGAGCATCTAAAGCAGACGCAAGCTTAAATTAGCCACCTTTCATTTTTCTCATGAAGGGTTTTTCTTTCTCAGTCACATTGTCCCTGTTAATATGGAGGGTGAGCTTTTTGGTTCTAAGGAGAAATAGAACTCGATATCTCAGCTGTGCTGATAAAATATGATTGCCGTTTGACAACATTCTATTCATCCCACAATTTGGGTGTCTGAGTCATGTATTATGGAAACTGTGAAGGAAAGCAGGGACATGGGGCAGTGTGTTAAAATGGGGAGGGGTTCCAGAGACAGGGTCCCAGTGGAGATCGGGGAAATGTCAAGGCAGGTGACACACTGGAACCTGAAGAATCCAGAAGGAAGTGAGAAGTGGGAGCTAAAGGGCAGAGTGGAGGGGGTAGAGGGAGTGCTGATGGGCATCTTCAGTAAGAGGTGTGGTGGGGAGTGCTGGGTGCCTGAGGACCAGCCAGGAGCTCTGGCTGAGCCCTGAGGCTGGGAGGTGGTTGGAATGCTGGGAGCCTGAGGGATGAAGGTAAGAGAGGTGTCAGTAAGATCTGGCCACTTGCAATTGGCTTTGGTGATTTAGGAGAGATTACGCAGAACACCTGGATCAAGGAGCTTGGAGACACTTATTAGGGAACTGTAGGAAAATATTGAGAGGCGTTTTGATGTAGGGAAAATGAACTTTACAGGGGTGAGGGTCAAAATGGTTTCTCTTTTGTTCTTACAAATTGTATATGTTTTACTAGGTGCTTAAGAAATCCCATATAAGATGGTATTGAGGCACACACCTTTAATCCTAGCACTCAGGAGGCAGAGGCAAGCAGATCTCTGAGTTCAAGGCCAGCCTGATTTACTGAGCAAATTCTAGGACAGCCAAGGCCACAAATGAAGACTTCATTTTAAAAACAAATCCCAAATAAAACCATGCATTGCACGGTGGCACATGGCTTTAATCTTCACATATGGAGGGGTAGAGGCAGGACGATCACAAGTTCAAGGCTAGTCTGATGTGCAGTGAATTCCAGGATAGCCCAGGGCTACCTACACAGAGGAAACACTGTCTTGAAGAATTACAAAACAAAACAAACCAAACCACCACATATCACAAGAGAAACACACAGACTATACATGTAATCGAATAAATTCTAGTACCTGTGTGATTACTTAGCTATGGAAGCATTGAGGTTGGAGAGAGATGCTTCAGAGCTTAGGAGCTCTTGCTCCTCTTATGGAAAACCTGGGTTCCAGTCCCAGTGCCTGTGTCCCTGCTGGCCTCTGTGGGCATTGCGCTCATGGGCACATACAGACGTACTTCATAGGTATACATACTACATATAAATGAAAAAATTAAAAAGAAACAGTATTAGCAGAAGACCCCATGCATCTTTCTTCCTATCGTCCCCAAGTGCCACCTCTGTCCCTGATTTCGCCGATCAATTGTTTCTGTCTTGCTGGGTTGTCCAGGCTGATCTTAGGCTCTTGGGCTCAAATGATTTAGCTGCTTCGGTCTCCCAAGTAGGTAGGACTGTGGGATATGCCACCATGCAGGAATACACTATCCTAGTCCCCACACCCTTTGAATGTGACCATTTAGTTCATATACATTGGCAGCTGTTTCTTTCACTCAGTATCAGATCTATGTAAGATTTGTCAGTGCTGTTGTGTATATCTCACTGCTGTCTAAACATAATTTAGTTCTCCATTTTGCTATTGATGGGCATTGGGCTGTCTCTAGCTTGGGGCTATTATAGCAGGGCTTCCGTGGATATTCCATGTGTACTTGCATTTGGTGAGTGTGTTATACCTGGAAGCAGAATTTCAAAGTCATGGAAATAAATGTGTGTTTTTCTGTGTCACACACAAACTGTCACTTGTATACACACACACACACACACACACACACACACACACACACACACACACACACCATTACTGATGCCCATTCCAGGTTCCTTCTCCTCCCATCAATGTTAGAATCCTACTTGCTCTCCAGCCTTACCAACATGTGTTAGACTTCCTTCCGATTTTTGCTGTACCAGTGGGAATTTGGTGGCAAAACTCTGGCCTGTAATTTGTACTTGCCTTATGATAGGAAAAGTTTTTTTAAAACCTGGGGGGATCCTGGAGCATACCTGTACATTGCCAAAAAAGTTCTAATAGAGTCAGAGCCAGGGTGGCAGGCTACAGTGTGGACTGACTTCTAAGTCTAGGGCCCTATGGTTAGGGCCTGACTTTGCTATTCATTTTCTGTGACTTTCCAGCAACTTATTTCTCTGAACCTTGGGTTTCTTACCTGCAAGTGAACGGATCTGCCTTGTTAGGCTTGCTGGAGCTAATGCTAGATGACGCCTCCGGCTCCAGTCTGGCAGGAGGGAAGGGGTGACTACTCTCTCTCCTTCTCAAATACATACATCCTTATCAGTTACTTCAGAGAACCTTGGCTCTGCCATATTGCTGGGCCTTCCCCAGCATTTCCCTCCAAAGCCTCTGCAGTTGTACTTTAATTGCTTTTTAAGGATAGCATACAAGATGAAACTCAACCCATCCTGTATTGACCATCTATAACACCGGATACTTTGCTCTATGCACTTAGAGCCCAGTTGCTGTCAACCATTCCAGGAATACATTAGTGGTCATAGGTGGACCACCCCTGGGAGATGATTCAGGCACTTGATAATTTGCTGTGTCAAAAGGTACCTCCTTGAGGTGGGGGGCGCTCCAACTGGGTATTTTTAAAGGGCTCTTTGTAAGTGAGGTCCTATACTGTGGGTTTACTATGAGTGTGTTAATTCCTGGATATAGCTCTTTGCATCTGTGAAGCTCCTGTTGCAGAGCCAGTGCACTGAACGTTTAATTAGAATCAGAACAGGTTGCATGCAAGCCTTGGGGACATTACTGTCTGTGCAAGGGTGTCAGAGCCTCTAGAAATTGAGTTACAGACAGTTGTGAGCTGTCATGTGGGTGCTGGGAATTGAACCTGGGTCCTTTGGAGGACCAGCCAGTGCATGGAACTGTTGAACCATCTTTCTAACCCCAGAACTCCCTTTCTAGCCCCACTCCTTTCAAGCCCAGGCCCTTAACAGCTAGTGATCTACTTTAAGTTATTTATTTGCTTTGGGCAGGTGTTCAAAATGGAGGAATGTTTTAAAATTACTTAGGAATCTAGTTTGTTGGTGGTGGTAGGTTTTTTTTTTTTTTTTTTTTTTAAAGAAACCATATTATCTGCCTTCTTGCCTCTATGGTAGTGAACCAAACCCACCTGGAATAGGCAGTATTTTGCTCTGTTGTTAACACCATAGTTTTCCTGTTCGGCATTAAATGCCAACATATCTCACGAGGTTATAAAATTTGTAAGTTCACTAGCTTTCCTGTAGGGATCCTCTGAGAACAGTATGGCTTTCTCATTCACTCCCCATCTTGCATCCCCCACCTTCTGCCTGCCGTGCATGGTGGAAGGTCTCAGCCAAGCACAGGAAAAGTGTGCCTGGTGTTTGCCCGGAGTCCATGGTCTCGGAGTGGGGTGGGGAGTTTGGGAGGAGCCCTCTGTAAAGGTGTGGTGGTTTTCTTTAAGATCTAGAAAGGAGTTTGTAGGACAGAGAATGGTGCTTTCAAAGTGTCCTATTTACCCAGTCCCCAAAGCTGGTTCCCTGTTAGTCATTTAGCAATGTAATCAGGTGGTGTTTGTTTGGGGTTAAGGGATCAGAAGAGCCTTCCCAAGAGAGTGGCATTGTTAGCTTGACAGCCTCTTGCCCTGGGAGTCTACCATGAATACAGTTATTAGATGAGTACTTTAACTGCCCACACTAGTAGATGGTTCTTCTCTGATATTTAAATTTCTCAGTGTTAGACCAGGTCTGAGGTATTTTGACACTGATATTCTTGTTGCTTGCCACCTCTGTTCCACAGTTAACCTTCCCTGAATGCACATACCCAGATGAACACGGACCTGTGGGGTCACAGGGTGGTAAGAGTTAAGTCTTCTCAGGGGGCCATTGCCCTCCTTTCAGAGCAGATGAACAGACTGCTCTTCCAAGATGCTTAGAAGAGGCCCTTGAGGTGGAGAGGCAGTCTGTGGAGGAAGCTACGCTGCCCTGACTCCTGGTTAGAAGTGGGCCTGATCTTGTATCACAGTGGCTGACGGTAGCTCTAATGTCTTACTGGGCCCTCAGGTCTTGTGGTTGTTGAGGGCCTTGTCCAGTCCCAGTCCCTTGTCCTAGAGGCTGCTTCCTCCTAAGCGTTCATCAGGCCGCTGGAGTCCGACAGGTGGCCTTATTTCCGCGCTGCCTGTACCTCACACTGTAGCGCTCCCGTTCACGTGGCAGAGCCCTGACCTCTGTCTTCCTTTGCTTGTTTTTAGGAATCCTTACCTCTTTGTCATGATGGAAATGGGACAAGCTTAGGTCCTTGTGCACGCTAAATACTCTGCCTCTGCGCCGAATCCCCAGAAATAATTAAGTAGCCAGACCTGGGCGCCTCTTTTTATTTTATTCTTTTGCTTGTCATCAGTGCTACCAGCTTCTCTTTGGTTCCATCTGCCTTCAACCCATCCCACAGTGGTGGAAGATGGCTGACCCCTGTCCAGGAGTATGCTAGTCCCTTGCCTGATCACATTTCTTGTCCCCCTAGCCCTTGCTCCCCTCACTGATGGCTGGTGGCTTCCCTTCATCTGTGGCTTGTTTGCCTGCACTTACACTAGCAACCTGCGTCCTCTCCAGCTGCTGCCTTCGTTCTTCTAGATAGCTTACTCTCTCGCAGCACCTCAGAGTCTCATGTCTCCTTCTCTTTCCTGTGGTCATGAGTCAGCTGCTTTTCTCCTAAGCAGAGCACACACATACACTTTGTTAAGGCACAGGACTTCAGAATTCTTTTTTGAGTTTGAGTTCCTGACTGGGTTCCACTCTCTGGGTTACTTAGCACTGTTCAGTTCTTTGAAGCAATGCTCTTGCCGTTCTCCCACCCGTGAGCATCCTCTGCCTCCCTGGTCCGCTCTCCTTGCTTGCCTTTCTCAGAGCCTCACATGCCACAGAACATCTAATTCGTCTCTTGCCCCACTCTGGCTCTGTGCATTTCCAGTACATCAGACACTCCTAAATCTTCATCTTCTGCCTAGATGTGCACACATGGACATGCATGTGCTATAGATGTAAAACTCAATTTTTTTTTTTTTTCCGAGACAGGGTTTCTCTGTATAGCCCTGGCTGTCCTATGGAACTCACTTTTGTAGACCAGGCTGGCCTCAAACTCAGAAATCCGCCTGCCTCTGCCTCCCTAGTGCTGGGATTAAAGGCGTGCGCCACCACGCCCGGCAAAACTCAATTTTTAATCAGCTTAACTCACATATCAAGTAAGGTTATCATGATAAAGTCCTGTTTCCTTCCATTGGAACACAGGATTTTTCTCATGGCTCCTGGTAAAGTTGTTTGCCTCATCCACCCCCACCCACCCTAGCCTTACTAAGCATCTTGTAGTTATCCCTCTTCTATGGTACATATCATAGCATTTGTTATTGTTTGTCTTAGAAAATGCTTCTATTCCTAACTGTCTAGTAAATGCTCCCTGCTGTCACATCAAGATGTGGTCCTTTATTAGTGAACTATTTCCTTGTCTTGCCTCTGCATGTTTGTCCCATTCCCCACCCCCACCCCCAACCCCATTCTTTCTTCAAACCTTCACTAGAGCACTGCCAACTGCAGTAGACCCTTAACTCCCTGGGGATGGCTACTGAACACTGGGAGGACAAAGGGGTTGGCATTAGGACCGTGTGTATGAGTGAGGGAATTCTCTTCTGTTCTTGGTTTATTTTTTGACAGAGTCTTATAGGGAGCTCTGATTAGCTCTGACTTACCACATCAACCAGGCCTTGAGCTCACAGAGATCTGCCTTGCTCAACCTCCTGAGTGCTGGAATTAAAGGTGTGGACTGCATGCCTGGCTAAGGAGAGGTTTTAACAGAAGTTACTGATCACCCATAGCTTTGTCCCATGTGGACAGGCCCAGAAAGCCACATGGTAAGCTATTGAAACCTCTAGGTTTATAATCTTCCTTTGCCTTCCCGGAGGAAACTGTGGTAAAAAAGGCATTTTTACAGTACAGACAGAAGCAACTAATATGTGTTGAGGGCATTACTGACCTGTAGAGTGTCAGACCACAAATGTGAAGTACAGAGGAGGTGTTACAGGTTAAAGGTGGACAGCATGGTTCACAGGCAGCAGTGCAGGACAGAACTCTGCCCTTCCTGTCAGCATGCACTCAGACACATTAACATGTGATTTAAAGTACTGTAGAACTTCCTTTTCAGGGACATGCCACTTACAGTCTTGTTAACACAGAACTCCTTTTAGGCAAAGCATTCACTCTGTGTGTGGTGCTACACATGGGGAGTGGAGACAGGAGCTTGAGGAGTTCCAAGACATCTTGTCTATGCAGCGAATTCAAGACCTGCCTGGACTACTGGAGACCCTGCCTCAAAACAACCCCCACAGAAACTCATTAACTTATGATGCATGCATGACATGGTCTTTACCATCACACCGTGTGTGCTATGAATTTGCAGTAAGGCAGATCGGGTTTCTTACCTGGTAACTTAGCTGTTCTGGTAAGTGACAGACAGAAGGACAGGTGATGTTGGTGTGTGCTTAGCCAAAGTGGCTTGACTAGTCAGCAACCACCTGGGCAACAGCCTGGACACTGTCACATTCCCTTTTCTCACAGGGGTCGTGGTCAGGTGGTTGGTCAGGTGCTAATCTAAGATGCTTAGAGAAGAAAATGACCTACATCATCAGTGTGTCAGAGGCTGTGTTAGAAAGTCTAAAACATTCTGGAGAAGTCAGGACGTCTAAAATCGAGACCCATGGGACCCTGCACCCTCCCTTCCCTGCTGTGCCCTGCTTTTTTTCTTTTATAAAATGACCAGTGTTCCTTCTGTCTTTGAACTCTGAAAATGCCTTTGTTAAAAAGAGACAGTGCAGGAAGTATCAATTTGTGTGTGTGTATTATTGGATAGCAACACTAGATGTTTCATCTAGTATCTCTTTGAGCAAAGAGCTCAGGCTCAGATGTCCCTGCAGTTGACTGCTTGCTCTGCTGGGGGGCGCTCATGTCTGCCCACAGTGCTCCGTGTTTAGTAGACCCCATGGGGATGCACTCAGGCCTCTCAAAAGTGCAAAGTCTTTGATAAACCTTCATCAGGCCCTTCTAACATTTGAGGGGTTGGATAAGTTTGGTTATGTGAACTTAAAAATCAACCTCACTCAGAGCTATACAGAGAAATCCTGTCTTAAACCAAAAAAAAAAAAAAAAAAAAGTCCACCTCACCCTCAATACCTAAGTAGATAAAACATTTTATTTTATTTTATTGTTTTTATTTTTATTTTTTATTTTTTTTTTTTGGTTTTTCGAAACAAGGTTTCTCTGTGTAGCCCTGGCTGTCCTGGAACTCACTCTGTAGACCAGGCTGGCCTCGAACTCAGAAATCCTCCTGCCTCTGCCTCCCGAGTGCTGGGATTAAAGGCGTGCCCCACCATGCCCGGCTAGATAAAACATTCTTAATTAAACCACAGAGGCACTGACTGACAAGGACCCAACATTGTTGGGTATTTGTTATATGCAGAGCACCTCTTGGCTCCAGTATAGACACCGGGGAGTAGTACCCCTGCCCTCGATGAGCTAAAGTGTGTGAGCAGAAAATAAATGACCTGTGTAGTAAGCTTTAGAAGTGCCACCACAGGGGTAGGGAGCTGGCTCAGCCCGAAGAGGAGTTCTCTAGAGGATCTGAGTTGTTCCTAACTCCTGTTAGGCAGCTTACAACCTCCTGTAACTATAGCTCCCTCTCCTGGCCTTTGTGGTTCCTGCACACATGCGGCATTCACTTACACAGACACATGTACACATAAATACAATGACTCTTTCAAAAGAACAGTGCAGTCATAGGAGCTTAGTGGAGCAGGAGTGCGGATTAAGATATTGCTTGCAAAAAATAAAAAATAAAAAAATAAACAAAGAAAAAAAAAGATATTGCTTGCGTAGGCTAGTGGGAGGGAAAGTCAAAAGATAACATGGTTTAAGGATAAGGCTGAGGATTTAGTGTTGGAGACCTGGGCTTTTATAGTCTCAGCTTTCTAGTTAGTCTCTGGGCATTAGCTATATGCTTCTTTACGTCTGGCTGGTTTATATAAACTTTTTTTGGTTATTCAAGATGGAGCTTCTCTGTATAACATCGGTTCACTCATAGATCAGGCTGGCCTCAAACTCAGAGATCCAGCTGCCTCTGCCTCTCTGCCTCTCTGCCTCTCTGCCTCTCTGCCTCTCTGCCTCTCTGCCTCTCTGCCTCTCTGCCTCTCTCTGCCTCTGCCTCTGCCTCCCGAGTACTGGGATTAAAGGTGTGCGGTCTACGTACTGTTTTTTTCAGAGCACTTGTATGTTGCCCAGGCTCAGGTTACCCTTTTTTGTCTCAACTAGTTAGGTAGCTGGGACTGCTGTACATGTCACTGCGTCTGGCTTTGCTCACTTACAATACACACCCTCCATGGTTAGCGTGTGTTCAAGAGAGAAAGTTCTTTCTGAGCTTCAGGGCAAGAAAATAATGACCTTGAATAAAGTGGGTGTTAAACTGGTTGTGATTGTAAGGTAAGAATGCATTTTAATGAAGTGAGATTTCAGATTAAACCAGTCAGGGCTGGGCCAACTTACAAAGCTTTCACCCCACCATGGTTTCTCACCTTGCTCTGGCAGATCGCATGTCTTCGACATTTGGAACACTCACTCTGGTGGTAGCTGATGAGGCGAGCCTTCCATGGCCCCACACTCGCTGGTGTGGTACATGTATCCTGCCATGCCTGTGCACACAGGGCTAAAAGTGCAGTAATGCCACATCTTTTTTTTTTTTTTTTTTTTTGAGACAGGGTTTCTCTGTGTAGTCCTGGCTGTCCTGGAACTCACTTTGCAGACCCGGCTGGCCTCGAACTCAGAAATGCACCTGCCTCTGCCTCCTGAGGGCTGGGATTAAAGGCGTGCGCCACCACGCCCGGTTAGTAATGCCACATCTTACCTCTTACCTCTTTCTCTCCTGTGCCAGATTTTATCATGTGGGCATCCTGCTGCAACTGGTTCTGCTTGGATGGACAGCCTGAGGAGGCACCACCACCACAGGGAGCCAGGACACAAGCCTATTCCAACCCTGGGTACAGCTCCTTCCCTTCCCCCACAGGCTCGGAACCTAGCTGCAAGGCCTGCGGGGTCCATTTCGCAAGCACAACCAGGAAGGTAAGTGCCATTGCACCATGACCCTAGGACCTTAGGCCAGCTACCTGGTCTCTACCTCTGTGGTGCTAGGGACCCAGGCCTGTTCTAGAATGTTCCAAGTGAAGGCAAAGCATCTCAGCGTAGACCCCTGAACTCAGACAGCAGCGCCACTGCTCGCTGACGGTATGACGAAACCCAGTCTATGAGGCAGGCGTCCTTTCTAGTACTGGGAACCTGGCAGCTGTTGGCTCTTACGGTCACATACAAAACTGGCTGCAGATTAACCTTGTCCTCATTATCAAAAGCCCATTAGAGCTTTCTGAGAAGCAGGAAGACTGTAGCAGAGACTCTGGAGCCCGCTCGCTGGCATAACCAACTGCAGTGGGCTGTGCTGGGGTATGGTGTCCCTGTGCGCATGCCCTCGGGCAGCAGCACGCGCCCTGCAAAACAAAACAAAACAAAACAAAACGGGAGGTCTGTAACGCAGAGTGGCCAGTAGGATTCCAGGATGACACGGTGACAATGGGAAACCGAGGGGAAAGTGATTCTTTTTACGATTTCTACTGTGTGTGAGAGACTGTTGAAGGTCTTAGCACGGTGGTGAACCTTACTTACCCGATGTCACCCTGAGCTACGAAGCGAAATCCTGTTTCAAACAACAACAAAAAATTCAGACTTACAGATTTACTAAGACTTTGTGTTTTTGTTGTTGTGGTGGTGGTGGGACAGGGTCTTAGGTAACTCTGTAACCTAAGCTAGCCTCGACCTCACTGTCTTAATCTATCCCAAGTGCTGGGGTTACAGGTATGAGGTTTACCACTATACTTTGCTTAGATTTTTGTTTGATTTTTGAGACAAGGTTTCTCTGTATATCCCTGGCTGTCCTGGCACTTGCTCTGTAGACCAGGTTGGCCTTGAACTCACAGAGATCCACCTGCTCTGCCTCCCAAGTGCTGGGACTGCCCAGAAGATTTGGGGCATGGGGGGCGGGGGGGGGGAAGTATGTATGTATGTATTTATTTTTAATTAATTAATTATTATTTTTTGAGATGGGGTTTCTCTGAAGCCCTGAGTGTCCTGGAACTTACTCTGTAGACCAGGCTGGCCTCAAACTCAGAAATCCGCCTGCCTCTGCCTCTCCAAGTGCTGGGATTAAAGGCATGCACCACTACTGCCCAGCACTTTTTTTTTTCTATTTATTTATTATGTATGCCTGCAGACCAGAAGAGGCACCAGATCTCATTATAGATGGTTATAAACTACCATGCAGTTGCTAGGAATTAAACTCAGGACTTCTGGAAGATCAATCAGAGCTCTTAATCTCTGAGCCATCTCTCCAGCCCCATATATATATATTGTATATACATTACATATATATAATATATAATTTTTTTTAATTTAGATTTTTGTTTGTTTCTTTTATTTAATCCTCACAGTGACTGTAGCAGCTTTAGAAACTACCAAAGTGCCGGGCGGTGGTGGCGCACGCCTTTAATCCTAGCATTTGGGAGGCAGAGGCAGGCGGTCTTCTGCGTTCAAGGCCAGCCTGGTCTACAAAGTGAGTTCCAGGACAGCCAGGGCTACACAGAGAAACCCTGTCTCGAAAAAAACAAAACAAAACAAAACAAAACAAAAAACCAACCAAACAAAAAGAAACTACCAAAGCCTCTGTCTTACAAGTGACAAAAGTCTTAGAGTTTAAAGTTTAAAAAAGAAAACTGTACATGTCAGGCTCCTGGTAATCAGTAAATCACATTAGCGAAGCCAATCTTTTTCCCATAAACAATACTTCACTATCCCATGCTTTAAGAACTAGAGCCAGGATTTAAACTCAGATCCTGGACTTCAAGCATCCCATAAACAACATTTGAGATGTTAAGCAGAGGATGTCAGGTAATGGGCCTAGGGTCTTGGGAACATGGGGGTGATTAAAACTGCTTTCCTCCCACATTGGAAATAAGTGCTAAAATCTAGCTGGTGTCAGGCTTGGCCTGGGCGAGATGAATGGGGATGAAGGAGAGGTTGCCCCTGCTTAGGGGGCTTGCAGCAGGACAGGGAGGTCAAAGCAGGGTATACATAGTCAGACAGAGAATCGCCACCGTGGCCTGAAGCACTCCCTGGGGGACGCAGACAGATCCCAGTTTGGAGGATGAAAGATGTTATTGGTACAGTGTTTTCTTGCTCTAAATTATGAATTAATTTTGTGCAGTTCACAGTGAATTTTGTGAATGTTAAGGATGATTTCTGCTGCAAGTATTTTTTCATTTGTAATTTCACGCTTAAATGGATCAGCCTTCTTAAGGGTTTGTCGTTTCCTAGCCAGAGACTTTTAAGACAGCTTCTCTGGGGAGGGGGAAAAAAAAAAAGACAGCTTCTCTGCAAGTAGTTGGATTGCCTTGATTACGTGAGTCCTGCCATTGTTTTCCCCTTTCCTTTCCTTTCCTTTCCTTTCCTTTCCTTTCCTTTCCTTTCCTTTCCTTTCCTTTCCTTTCCTTTCCTTTCCTTTCCTTTCCTTTCCTTTCCTT
>NC_034603.1:50525269-50542489 GCF_900095145.1 Mus pahari | reverse complement strand
TCCTTTCCTCTCCTCTCCTCTCCTCTCCTCTCCTCTCCTTTCCTTTCCTTTCCTTTCCTTTCCTTTCCTTGTCACTATTTTCTGTATGCTTACTGAGTGTAAAACACAGACAACAGCAAAGACTTGTAGAGAGAATACAGGTAAGGTGTGTCCCCTGGGTCCCCCTGGGTTCTCAGGCCTGGAGAGAAGGGGCAGTTTTGCCACAAGCTAGTTGTCCTGCCTGTACTGGTGATGCCCGACTGTAGTGCTGCAGTGGCCTAAGTTTCAGAGTGAGTTCTGATGCTCAGTCTCCTCAGCTGGACAAGCACGAGGCAGCGGAGGGGCTGTGCTTGGTTGGAACTTGGGCCTAGTATTCACATTTGGGACAGAAGAGTGGGTCTTTTGGTGTTGAGAAGAGCAGAGACGGACAAGAGGGGAGAGAGAAAGAGCGGACAGTGCCTTCCTCTCCTTATCCTATGTGCGCGCGCTCTCTCTCTCTCTCTCTGTGTGTGTGTGTGTGTGTGTAAATATAAATAAATGATCTCTGATAGTCAGTGGTTCAGGAGCCAGTAGGATGAAAGTATGGGCCTGTGCACTGGCAGGCATTTGTCTCAGGCCAGCCTGCTGAAGGGGAAAACCCAAGGCGGGTGGTGCCTGGCCAAGGCTGGCGCTAGCTAGCTCATGATGGAGTCTCACGACAAGCCCAGGACCTTTTCCTTGTTACACTGGCATGACCCATTTGTCAGGATTCACACAGGCCTTTCCTTTGCTCTTTCTCCCCTTTGTTGACAGCCCCTCTTCCTCCCTCCCTCCCCACATCCCACCCCGTCTCGGTCTCTCTGTCTCTGTGGCTCTGCCACCACGCTCAAGGATTTGGAGCTGTTTCAGAGGCTGGTTTGCTTCAGAGTCCCTGGTGGGCAGGGGCAGCAGAACCTGGGAGTCCTCCTTACCTTCTGACCTTGTACCCAGAGATGTTTGGACCTGGCTGATTGAGCAACACAAGCTTCATAGCCGTGTCAAGCTGGGTCTTGTCACACTGCATTGACTTAGGTAACATTCCACAGCGGGGACCACAGCTTCACGACACTGCAGCCTCACTTTCAGCCAGGCATTTTTGCACCCCATATACTCAGAACTCCACTTTCCACTTGCATGGCTGCTGGTCACAACTGTTCTTTGCTGGAGTGGACCACATGTCCCTTTAAGTCTCTGCACAGCTTACTTACTGTCTGTAAGTAGTAAGTGGAATAGAGAGGGTGCTGGTGCGAGTCCCCATGCAACACCCAAGTTTTCATGCTTTGTCTGGACTGTGTGGATGACACGTAGACAAACCCTAATGAGAACTCTCTTAACTATGTGGACTGTTCAGCCCCACAAAAAGGCTGCCCTGACCCTGCCTCTGAGACTGTCTTGGGTGTCCTTTTTGTAGCTGAATGGCTTTCCATATTAAGAAAAAAAGATGCAAGCTGGGCGGTGGTGGCGCATGCCTTTAATCCCAGCACTTGGGAGGCAGAGGCAGGCGGATTTCTGAGTTCGAGGCCAGCCTGGTCTACAGAAACAAACAAAAAAAAAAAAAAAAAAAAGAAAAAAGAAAAAAAAGAAATATGAAAATGAGTGTAACAGCTAAGCGACCATGAAATGAGATGTTCCTAACCTCTTGAGCAGGTGCCCAGTGTGTTCTGCTTGCATGGCCTGCAGCTTGAGCAACCTCGCTGTGCTGTCTGGGACTGTGGGTGTGGCTGCACCAGGCAGTGCCAGCCTGTGGGCCAGTCACACTTGTCTCTAAACTGAGACACTGTATGCGTTCACAAAGGAGAGAAGCTAGCATCCGGTCCCTTGTCCTATCCAAATATTTATCTTGAAATGACCTCGCGTGCGTACCATCTACTTCCCAGCACTCTGAATGGCCTCGCTGGAGCAGGGAAGCCTGCAAGCGGCCTCTGTGGACAGGGTACTGAATAGGGAGTAGGCAGCCGGGTCTCTGATTCTGTCCCCGACCCGTTGGCTGCTTGTGTGGGGCTCAGCAAGCCATTGTGGCTACCTGGGATGGCATGATTGAGGCCATTGGACTAGTCCCAGCTGCCTTTACTACCTGACCGTGAATATTTCTCCATCCCCTTGTAAAGGGCTTGAGAATGAAATAACAAGCTGGTCTTACTGTAGCATCACAGTAATCCTATTAACACAAGTGTTAACAATAGCTGCCAGCTGAGCATGGTGACATAGCCTGCCATCTCTGCTTGAGCTGCACAGTGAGACCCTTTCTCAAAAACCCTGGAGATGTAGCTCAGTGGTATGCCACTTGCCTAGCTTGCAAAAGGTCCTCAAAACAGCCAAATCCAGCAACAGCAGGAATGAATGAACCTCCGTAACTCTTCCAGGCCTGCCTGCTTTCCTTCGCAGTGAGATAGAAAGGGGCACAGGTCGGAGCTAGGACCTGTTATGGATCAGGTGCGCCTCAGTGCATTGTCTGCCTAGCTCCACAGTGACCTTGGGAAAGAAGCCCTAGTTTCACCCACTTCTCTCAGAAGGGAAACCGCGTAGCAGAGAGCCCCACGTAGCATACCCAGGATGACTCTGTGAGGCATTTGAGATGGAGACTTGAATAAAAACGCAGAGCCCTTACATTCCAAACATGGCGTTGCTATTAATAGCTCCAGGTGTGTGTGTGTGTGCGTGTGTGTGTGTGTGTGTGTGTGTGTGTGGGAGAGAGAGAGAGAGAGAGAGAGAGAGAGAGAGAGAGAGAGAGAGAGAGAGTTACATTAGCCTTAAATGAAGTTATAGATATAAACGATTGTTTTGTGTTTACACACGGTATATAAATGTCAGGTTTCCTGTTGGTGGACGAAGACACAGAGTCTGTCAACTCCAAGTGGCCATTAATCTGAAAAGCCATAGTGTGGCTACCACCTTGGGTCTAGGGGACAGTTGGGTAGAGCAAGAGCTACTGTGGGATGTCCTGCTGGTGGCTGGTGGCCCTGCAGTCCCCACTGCTTTCTGCCCTGTTCCTTCAAGCTGACACGCTTTTCTGTCTCTTGCTCTAAGCAGCAGACCTGCTTGGACTGTAAGAAAAACTTCTGCATGACTTGTTCGAGCCAAGAGGGGAATGGGCCACGCCTCTGCCTTCTCTGCCTACGGTTCCGAGCCACGGCCTTCCAGCGGGAGGAGCTCATGAAGATGAAGGTGAAGGACCTGAGGGACTATCTCAGCCTCCACGACATCTCTACGGAAATGTGCCGGGAGAAAGAGGAGCTGGTGTTTCTGGTGCTTGGCCAGCAGCCTGTAACTTCTGAGCCGGACAGGACTCGCGCTCCCCACTTGCCCCAGGCCTTCCCTGAGCAGCAGGCCTTCCTGACGCAACCTCAAACCAGCACGGTACCTCCTACCTCACCTGGCTTCCCTTCTTCACCTGCACAAGTCACCTCTGTTCCCTTAGCCCAGGATCAGGAAACTCAGCAGGTAGGAACCACCACGCAGCCTCTTCACCGCTGTGCCTGCTCTGGGTACACCCCCCCCCACTGCATTGTGGGAATGGGGTGTCAAGGATCATGTCTAGATGGTGTAAAACCTTTTTGCTTGTTGTTTCTAGAAGTGGTGTTTTCTGATCATTAGGCTCAAGCTCTGGCTTCAGGGAGGGTAGGCCTAGTACCCTGGTTTTGTGATACCTTCATCCCCTAATTAGACTTCAAAACAAATTTTTTTTTCATTGTTTCAGAAATATTTTGAGGAAAATCATTCTCACCTCTAGTTTGCCCTTCAGCTTCCTGCCCTTTGACTGATCTAAGTGGCAGGAGAGGAGAGGGATGGGAAACCTTGGGAAGGGCGGGCCTTGCTGCTGTCCTGCTTCCTGTGTGTGAACAGCGGTGGGGTTGTACCCTGCCTCCTTGTTATATAGTGTTGCCTGGAAACGGTAAGCTAGGAGCAGCAAGTTGGGGCGTGGGGAGTCCATAGTCAACACGTACACTGTCTCCACCCTCAGGAAGCCCTGACAGAGAAAGGCTAAGCACGAGATCTGCTCTGAGGTTTGTCTGGGGTTTGTCAGGAGTGGTGGTGTCACGAAGATCTGCAGAAGTCTCTCACTGAATCTGCAAGTCACAGGGCTTGGGCACAGAAAAATTAGGACCTAGATCTCTATCCACTGTCCCCTGACCCCCACCCCCTTTTCATTGTGTAGTCCTGGCTGTCCTGGAATTCACGCTGTAGATCACACCAGGCTGGCCTTGAACTCAGAGATCCACCTGCTTCTGCCTCCTGGGGCAGAGTGCTGGGGTTAAAGGCATGCCCCTACCACGGACATGAATGAGGTGTTTGAACAAACTAGTGGACACTGGTGCAGAGGCAGAACCGTGGGAGTGGGTGGAGGCTGTGGGGAGGCCAATTGGCATACTGTTAAGAGAGACTGTGCTGGAGAGACACCTTTCACCTCAGCGGTCCAGGCTGAGCACAGACTGGTGTTGGGTGGTGGCTGATGGCAGCCTCACTGCTGGGCAAAATTAGCACACTCTTGTGCTTGATGCAGCTTTCCATGTGTGTGTCGTGTCTCGGGCTGTGAGATTCAGCTGTTAGAGAGCAGGCGTTTGCGGTCCTCCTTTGGGAGCCTGGTTTCTGTTTGTTTGTTTGTTTGTTTGCTTTTGTTTTTGTTTTTTGAGACAGGGTTTCTCTGTATAGCCCTGGCTGTCCTGGAATTCACTCTGTAGACCAGGCTGGCCTCGAACTCAGAAATCCGCCTGCCTCTGCCTCCCGAGTGCTGGAATTAAAGGTGTGCGCCACCACGCCCGGCTGGGAGCCTTGTTTCTGGAGGGAGACGGGAATACACTTTGGGACATTTGTATGAACTGAAAACGGCCCATGGCCTGTAAGTCACTGGGCATCTCTGTGGATGTGATGGCACCTTTCTCTTCCCCACAGGCCGTTGGCCATGTGTCTCAGGACCACGAGGAGCCCATCTTCCTGGAGAGCACAGGCAGAGTGCCTACTGAGGATGAGAGCCAGGTGGGGCCTCGGCTCGGGCTGTACTTTACCTTGGTTCTTTGCTTGGTCTTCTTGGGAAGTTCCTAGGAGCCTCAGCCGACTCGGGTGCAACAGGAAGCTCAGTCTGGAAGGATGGTCCCGAAGTCCCGCATCCAGTAGCCAGTGTGGGCAGGCAGATCCGAGGCTACAGTAGAGGCTGGGGAACCTCTGGGCCCGTGCTGGGTTCCAGTCCTCTGGCTTTCTAAGAGCTGCCAGAGGCTGCCCTGTGGGTGCTGCTGTGAAAGCCCTGTCATTGTCATTGTGGGTGCAGTAGTCACTGTTGGGGAAGGAAGGAAGATGATGAGGCTTTCAGGCTTCAGCCACACAAGGGCGCCCAGTACAGAGCACGGTTCTGAGGGGCCAGAGAGCTTTGGTGAGCCCATGCCTGGAGTCCTGCCAGAGAGTCAGTACTGAGGAGAGGCAGTGCCACACCTGGGGTTTCCTCGGGAACCCTGAGTGGCAGGACAGTTGTCTTCTTTGAGGAAGGGTAACTGGTTCAGGATGGTAAACAACTTGAAAAATACTCTCCAGTATTTAGTAGAGGTAGCAGCCTTGAGAATCGGTGCTCTCTGGCCAACTAGTGCACCCCGTATGCATATTACTGACACGTCAGTGTGTGGCTGGCTGCATAAAGCACATGACGGGGCAGGCAAAGACCAGTCTATTTTGCTGAGTCAAGCAGGTACCCTTGAGGTTGGTCAACAAAGTGCATTCTGTTGAGTGCTCTAGGGTCCTTGAAGAGAGCTTGCAGGACATAAGAGCTGAACCACCTCATCTCATCTTTGCCATTGCAGTCCGTTGACTCAGAGGACAGCTTCGTCCCGGGCCGGAGGGCCTCGCTGTCTGACCTGACCCACCTGGAGGACATTGAAGGCCTGACCGTGCGGCAGCTGAAGGAGATCCTGGCTCGCAACTTCGTCAACTATAAGGGCTGCTGCGAGAAGTGGGAGCTGATGGAGAGGGTGACTAGGCTGTACAAGGATCAGAAAGGACTCCAGCACCTGGGTGAGGACTGTCGGGGTGAACAGAGCCCTCTTGGAGGCCATCCTACATGTGGTTCCCTCAGGAGAAGCCAGCCTGCCCAGTTGTACTTCTCAAGCGCCAGGACTGGGAACTGGCGTTGAATACACAGTTCCGTCCTCAGAGCAGCCCGTGCAGAGGGCACCGTTAGTGTTGTCCTTTCATTGGAGAGCTGGAGAGCTCCTAAGGCCAGTGTCTTCCCTCTGACACCCACTCCATCCGCATGCCTACCACCAACACTATTTAATTTGAATCAGTTTGGGGTTGGAAAGCAGATTCCTGAAGCCTTTAGTGTGCTTGGCTTTCTCTTTGTGTTAACTTCCCAAAGCATTTTACATGGCGTCCTCTCAGGCACCTCACACTGTCCTCAGGCTGATTCAGTGTAGTTGTGTTTGTGTTCAGCGCAGAAACACCCCGCAGAAGGCAAGCACACTACCGTGCAGCCGCAGCCCCAGAACAATAGCAGCAACTTGGGGTTTTCTTCCCTGGTTTAGGGATCAACCACCAGGGTCTTGTTCCATGTGCTAAAGCAAGCTTTCAATTATTATTTTGTTTTGTTCTGTTTTTGTTTTTATTTATTTATTATTTATTAAAGATTTATTTATTTATTTATTTATTTATTTATTTATTATATGTAAGTACGCTGTAGCTGTCTTCAGACACTCCAGAAGAGGGCGTCAGATCTCGTTACGGATGGTTGTGAGCCACCATGTGGTTGCTGGGATTTGAACTCAGGATTCTGAACAGCAGTCAGTGCTCTTAACCACTGAGCCATCTCTCCAGCCCTTGTTTTTGTTTTTAACACAGAACCCTCATCCTCCTTTTTCATCACTAGCTGGTTTCGTTCTTCGAGCATTTTGATTCCTTTTATGGCCATTAAAGCCAAGCTTCAGGCCTTCCTCTAACAAAATTGAATAATTTAAATCGGGGGAAGTCTCACTGCACTGGCTGTAGACTTGGGGCCTGACAAGGAGTCTGTTTTCCCTTTGGGATTATCTGAAGAGTTTCCTAAGAGTCCTAAAGACTTTGGGAGTAGTTTGTTTGTTTGTTTTTGTTGTTTTTAAAGATTTATTTATTATATGTAAGTACACTGTAGCTGTCTTCAGACACTCTAGAAGAAGATGTTGGATCTATTTACGGATGGTTATGAGCCACCATGTGGTTGCTGGGATTTGAACTCCGGACCTTTGGAAGAGAAGTTGGGTGCTCTTACCCACTGAGCCATCTCACCAGCCCTTGGGAGTAGTTTTTAAGTTTGTGGTCTCACTCTGTCCCTGGTTGGCCAGAAACTTACTATGGAGATTAAGTTAGCCTCAGACGCATAGAGGATCCACCAGCCTGTGCCTCGTCACCTGCTTGGGATTGAAGGTGTGCACTACCCTGTCCTGTGCTGCTGCTGCTACTTTTTAAAGGCAGTCTCAATACATAGCTCAGGCTGGCCTAGAGCTCACGATCTGTCCTGTCTCTTGTGCTGGGATCACAAGCATCTACCACTATGCCTGATGATAATAGGGCAACATATGGGAGCTCTGTCCAGAATCCTTGGCTCATAGAAATAGTCAAATTCTACATTCTTTTTTACCCCACTAATGGCTTCAGAGACAGCATTAAAGGGTATTGTGTATGTGCAGTGTCCTTTCAGCTGACACATTAGTCACTGTAGACCAGTGGCTCTGCATTTCTCAAAACAAAGTCGATGGAACCACAAGGGCTCCTCCATGTGACTTCTCTGAACACAGTGAGGAAGGCAGGCGTGTGTCTGGACTCCAGCTAGGTCCTGCTCTCAGGGAAGAGCTGACTGGAGTTAGTGACGGCAGCGTGGTGGGAGTCAACCTTTGTGTCACCAGACTCCTATTTATACATCATTTTCTTTCCTTTTCAGTGTCTGGTGATGAAGACCAAAACGGTATGTAATTGTTTCTGTTAAAGATAGGCTTAAGGTCTTAGCTGTTTTGTCCTTCTGACTTCAACCCTGATGATGGCTGTTCACAGTTTTAAGAATCCGAGGGAGGCTATAGGAAAGTAGAGTCAGGCATTGCCCTTGCCCCACCCTAAGAAGGAAGTTGACAGCAGCCTAGGGGCTTGGCTGGACTGGATCCAGGGTAGGGAGTATCATGCTCAGTTTCTCCGAGCAGTCTGTCTGGAGGGAGTCTTAAACATTCAGAGATATCATTGAAGTTTTTATGTTTTTGGTTTTTTGAAGATCTATGTAGTCCTGGCTAGCTGGGAACTCACTATGTAGATCAATCTGGCCTCAGTTATTTGCCAGCCAAACAAAAAAGCACAAGGGCGGCGACCTGAGAGCCCTTTTTGAATGGTAGCTAAGGGGACAAAAGAGGTGGATGCCCTCTGAGCAAAAAATGCATATCCTACCTGGCTACCTTCACTCCCACCAGTGTGTTAAAGGCCACCACTGGGGTATCCTCAGAGCACACTGTAGAACTTGGTTGCCTGTGGGATGTTTTCACATATATTGTACCCGTTTTGAAAGCCTTGAGGGGCATGGTTGTAAATTTCCCAAGAGAGAATATTGTCAGTAATGTTCCAGTCTGTAGAGCACTTTAAAACTTTTCTAAGTAAAATGGTCCACTGTGCAGAATGGGCAGAATTTAATTGAATCTACCTAGTCCCTGTAATCATCTGGATTACCCCACCCCAGTAATTCCAGGAAGAGATTAATCTATGTGTCTCCATCTTTCCTTCTCCCCATTCCTTGGAGAATGCTGACCACTGAGACGATGTATTTATTGTCTCTCCTCAGTGAAGTAATGACTGACTTTCTGTAGATGACACCATCTTGTTTTAGATGTGCATGTACCCTTCTAACCTCTGTATTAAGGCCACAGGGATTTTAAATAGGCTGAACTCTCTCAGCCAGCCACCTGCTGTGGGAAGTGTTCTTTGACTTGATGTGTGTTTCATAGTCATGTATGAGTAGCTACATGAAAAAGTTCCAGAACCAACAAACTAAACGAGAACGTAAACGAGAGGACTTGGGCATTCAAGTGACTTTACTTTTTAGACTAGTCCAGAACAGGAAAAAAAGGAGGATTTATAAGCAGCAGAGAAATGGAGAGTTCCCTTGGAGAGTTGCTAAGTCCAGTTGGGAGCGGCAGCTAGTATGAGAACAATTTTGTTTTATGGCTGCTTAGTTGGACACACAGGAGATAGGTGGGCTTTTGACTATGAAGGCTTTTCTTAGCTGAAGTAGGATAGTAGCTGCGTCTATCACTAGAATGAGCCTAAAGTTAGTATTTATTGAGAAGTCTATATACTGGACAGTTAATAGTGTCTTGATAGTCTCTGCTCTTGGAGTCCTTATCCAGATGGCCATCATGTCTATGAGCCTCTCTGATTTGAATGTGGACTATCTCAGCAGCCCTATGTCCTTGGGCAAGCCACTTAACTCTGGCCTACGTTGTCTCATCTGTAAAACCCACTTTAGCACCTCTGGGTTAACACAGAAAGCTCTTAGGACCCTGCCTGACACATGGTAGGCAGTTAGTCGATGTGAACAGTTATCATTCCCTGGGCAGAATGTTCATTATCAGATGTTTAAAGAATACCTACCATGTGACTCATGTTTTGGGAATTCAAAGATAAGTATCTGACCTCAAAGCATAAAGCGAATGCTAAGCTTATGATTACTGTCTGAATAAGTTGAATTAGCAGCTCTTAGTCTACTGTGGGAGATAAGTGAATTATCATGCAGTACGATAAGCAGTCAGGGGTATGAATAAAATTCAATGGCTGCAGCACAGAAAAGGGAGCCAGTGTATCTGCCATGTCCTCCTATTAGGAAGCTTGGAGGTAGGTAGATGGTTGGATAGCACATGGGGTCCCCCATGATTCTCAGCTTTATTAAATCAGGTCAATGTTTACAGATAAGCCTTAGGATTCTTAATGAACCATTCATAACAGTTCTGTTTATATCCAGACTTTTCTGAGCTGGTTTTTATCTTTTCTGCATATTCTACCTCAAGGGATGTGGTACCTAAGCATTGTTCACTGAATTACAGCCTCCTTGTCCTGGGATATTTTTGATCTGAGAGTACCGGACTCAAACCTTTGTTGTGTTAGCAGGAGTGGGTGCTTAACAAGCAGGTGGGGTGGTTTGGTTGCTGAGGTTTTGTTTTTTTGGATGGTGCTATATTTGAGGGGAAGTGTGGATTTGGGTGTTTCCTTAGTGTAGGCTCTTATATACTGAGACATCCTTTCTTTTCTGTCTTGTTTGTCCAGGGGGAGCAGTACCTTCTGGCCTGGAGGAGAACCTGTGTAAGATTTGCATGGACTCACCCATTGACTGTGTTCTGCTGGAGTGTGGCCACATGGTGACCTGTACCAAGTGTGGCAAACGCATGAACGAATGTCCTATCTGCCGGCAGTATGTGATTCGAGCAGTGCATGTCTTCCGGTCCTGATGGCTAGCATTGGCTTCTTCAGTGCCTTACAGGACATAGCCCAAGATGTCTGGGCTCAGGGTTGGTCCGATGTATAAGGGCAGTCTACCGTGAGCAACTGGCAGTGTTCTAAAGACTAGGACAAGCAGAGTTGCCTGGCATGCTTATTTTAGGTGGCAGAGCCCAAAACCAGTAGGAACTGGTTCACATCACATGAGTGAATGCCTGCTTCTGTGATCTTTGGATGGTGATGGTAATCAATGAAGAGGTCTTTCCAGAACGTGGACCAGTCTCTCTCCTAAGACCCATTTCATACATCTGTATACCACTCCTCCTGTTTTGTCAATCAGAAGTCCTGCTAGAAATGGGTCTCTTTCCCCCACCCCACCCCCCAGCACATTTGGATTTAAATTTCTGGTCTCTCTGGCTTTCTGTGTGTTAACATATCTTTTACGTTTTCTCATTTGCCTAAGACCCATTTCTTTCCATGGACCAAAAAATACGTTAATCAGGCCAATAGTATTCCTCAGGTCAGAATTTGGATCAGTAAACTGACCTCTAGTGAGAAATTAAGTCTTAAGTGATATAGAAAAAAAACTCTAGGTTGTCACTTCTGTTTAGTACTGGGGTTGGAAAGATCCATTCTCTGACCTGACTGCTGGGAGTCCTTCAGAGATGGTGCTGTTTCTCTTTGGGTTTGACTTTGCATCACCCTTAACTTTGGATTATGAGGAAAGAGAAATCAAGGCAGTGGCTTTGTCTTTGTCTTCTGGTCCTCATTTTCCAGCAGGCTAAAACGCTTTAAAAATTTTTTTTCTTCCTTTGGTTTTAAATTTGCTTATTGAACATATAGGAACTTCAGCAAGGAGCTCTGCTCTCCTCTAGCTTGGCTGTATAGAGTTCTTAGAGCAGACATACAGGACAGTGTATGAGCCACTGAATGTGTTAGACTGTGCCTACGGCTGCTGGAGTCTTAACTGCACTGTTCTCAGCAGCTTGGGCAGGTCAGGACAAAGCATTCTTTAAATCATGATTTCAGCCCTCCTGGGGGCTTTACACCAGTGACATAACTGAAAGGTTTGAGTAATGTTTTCTAGAACAGCTCAGCAAAGCACAAAATATATATCAGAAGAGCTGTGTGTTGTTCTGTGGGATGAACCCTCAACTTGGCTAACACTACCCTTCACTGTGTAGCTATGTGAGACTGGAATAACCAACTACTCACTCATGATTTGGGAAAGTAGAGGGACAACCTCTTAGGGGACTATTAGAAATGCTTAGGCTCCTCCACTGGATCCCTTCAGAGGATCAAGTAGTTCCATGAAGCTATTGTCAGAGATGCCAGGCCCACTTACCTCTGCATTCTAAGTCCAGATGACCAGATTTTGGGTCAACTTTTGTGGCTGTCAGGGATTCAGATCCCTCCACAGACTCCCTTGCCCTCCCTCCCTGAACAGTGAGTGCTGTAGTTTACAATGTTTCAGATTAGCATGCCCACTGATTTTGCTGCTCCTGGACTCCACTGTGAAACAGGTCTGATCTTGCAGCTCAGTAAGACCTAACAATAACATTAAAGCCGGCTCTCTCTTATGACTGCTTTCTCTTCCGAGGCCTTATCTCCCTACCTCCTAAACAGGAACAGAAAATACACTGATGGCTGTAGCTAGCAACCCAAGTAACAACCAGAACCCATGTCATTTAATTTGGAGATCTTACCTTTAAATTTCTACCTTTGGTGTTCTCATTTGGGGGGGGGGGGACGCAAAACATGTCAAACAACTTTATTGTTAAACCAAATGAAAGTTGGAACCCATTCCAGTTAATATCTCAGGTAGAAAACCTGATTTTTTTTTTTTTTTTTTAAATACCTGAGCCCCCTTTTTGTTCTTCACGGATCCTTGGTCTTAATTAACATTGAAACACCTAATCCTTCCAATTATTCTGTGGATTTTGCTGATTATGCCATGATTTCAGTTGAGACTTAGTTTTCAAAGACGCTGTTTCATAGGTTGGCATAGCCGGTTCTAAACTAATAAGCTGTAAAGGAATTAATAGTCTATGTTGTACAAATTTGTTGAGATCTCTTGGATGTAAATGTGTAGCTCCAAGTGGCTTACATTAAGATTTTCTCACCTGGGTGTTAAAAAAGCATACCCAAATGTGTATTTTTTTGTTACAGAGCTCTGCTTTATAATTTTGTAATAAAGTTTAAATACAGATGCCTGTCCCATCTGGTGTGGGGGGGATAATGCCAGAGGCCCCCAAAGAGCTTGTAAATGCAGATAAACATCAGGCCACATGCAGAACATTGCTCTTCAGAGACTGCATCCCGCTTATGGAGGTACTTGGCCACCTGGACTTAGTCAAGGTACCCTTGCTCTGTGTTGTGACTTGCTCAAGATCATAAGAGTACATTGGAGAAATTGTGGAAGAGTTAGAAGTGGAGCTAAGTGTAAGATTCTCAAGAGCAAATGGGAAGCACCATGTGAAGTTAGTTACGGTCCCACTGTAGAGGGGCCTTCAAGAGCTAAGTGGAAAGTAACAGCAAGTTACCCTGAAAGACTGACAGTAGGTAGCGTCTGACTACAGACAAGTGTGGCTCAAAGGTTGGCCCAGCCTAAAGAGCAACTACAGAGTAAGCACAGGCCTGTACCCACCTACCTGACCAGGTGTCCGAGGGGAGGGGAGTGTATCACCTCTGGGAGAACTGGATGAAAGGATTCTACCCTGTCTCTTGCTGTTGGCTGGACCTGTTGAGCACCTAGCAATGAACAATACCTGTCATCAGCTGGCACTACGTAAACAAAGGCCACAGAGGGCACGTTTCCAGCCATGGGGGAGGTTTCAGGTGGTGGTGCTTAGGGTTGTGTGGAAAGACAGGAAGCGATACAGAGGTCTACATACAGTTTAACCTCTGCAGAGGGAAATGTACCGAGATCTGACAGTGAGTGGAGTAAATATATAGTAAGGCATTAAAGGGACAGAGGCTGAACTTCTGGCCCTGTGTGATGGGGAAGAGTAGTCTTTGATGCTCTACCAAGCTGCTTGGTCCCAGTGTTCAAAGCACAAAGCAGCTTCTGCCTTGAGGCTAGGATAAAGTGTATTACTTACCAGACTGTTGCCTACTCTGCCCTCATCAGAGCATCTACACCCACCTCTTAAAGAGCAGGTGAACGATAGATAGAGCCAGACAAGTAAGCAACCGCCTAGTGGGCTATTACTTTAGGAGTTACATGGGGTGGTGGGTCCGTATCTTAGAGGCTCACGTACGTGTTGAGAGGTGGATATGTAAGCCTGCCGAGTTGAAAAGAACAGAGAGACGATTCTCAGGAGGTGGCACAGCACAGACAAGGAAACCAGTCTCCCACAGTTCCTGGCGAAGCCCAGGCTTAGACCCAAATGTGAACTTTTAACATGAGTTGGTAAGCTAGGCCTCCTTCTGGACAACCTCTGTACCAGGGTGTGCGCTCACGCCTTAAACAAGGTGTCTGAGGTTAGTGGCAGCTGCCCAGTGAGTCAGCAACAGTGACTCTACCCATTTCTCTCAAACTGATGCTCAGGTGATGTGTAAGGTCACTGGTAACTTGAGACCATTTGAAGTTGTCTTGAAATGTTTATGGTTTTCTCCAGTCCCGCCAGCCACATATCAAGGTCTTGATAGTCAGATGAGCCTAGTTTAGGACACTTCCACTGTTTCGAAATACCCTTGTGTACACTTGTACACAGCAATCATCTTTCTTTACCCTTCAAGTGCATCTGCCACAAATGACACAGGAGCCAGCCTTGGTAAGCAGGGTGTGTAGCTTTTCCCAGCTATGGACCTGTGCTCCTGAGAGCAGTCAGATTTTGAGGAGGCAAATTCACCTTCAAGGAGCCTCGTCTCCGAGGAGGCCGTCCTGTAGATGTCATTCTCTCCCTCCAGGCAGTGTCCTGGAAACTATAATCATTGGATTCCACTTTGTTCTTTCACGTGAGGGTTTGGACCAGGCATAATAAAGGTTTTGCCACATACAAGAAATGTTTGAGAACAGTTTAAATACAGCTTTTAAGATGCACATGGAAGTGAGGAGCACAGGAAGTAGGTTCTGCTCAACCTTCATTCCTTAGTCACCGAGGAAAACTGCAGGTGGAACCAGTCGGGGAAAGGATACTTATTCTTGTTTAAATTCTTACCCCAGGTTAACCTCGAACTTCTGATCCCTGTGACTTCTTCATGCCTAGCTTAAGATTTCTTATTTATAAAGCTGTAGTACAGTGGCAGAGTGCTGTGCATAGCATGAATAAGGGTTTAAGTTGGTGATCAGTACCTCAGACAACTACTAAGACAAAGCTAGCACCCGGATCTCCAAGTTCCAGTTAAACTGCTTGTGTCCACAGCAGTAACTCCTGATCCAGAAGAGACCGTGAAGAGTCAGAGTAAGAAGGTAGGTGCTTGGCGCAGAGGCCCCTGCCCTTCAGGCTGAGCCTCCTGTGGTGGTAGAGTGGGCAGGAGAGGACAGCCCAAAGAGGAAGACCAAAGTCCTAGAAGGGAGCTATCAGCCTCCGTTTCCGGATACATGCCCAAATCCACTCTGAGGAGACCAACTGGGCATCAGTGTTCTTTTCCCTGTCACCTAGCACATGTGTGGCTGAGCCCATGTCAAATTCCTGTACCAGGTCCCCGTCGAATGCCACAAAGTAGCGTTTGAGACGTTTGAAGTCTGGTGTAGAAGGTGGCAAGTAGAGCTGCACCCCAGTGAAGACATCCAACAGCACCTGCAAACAGAGCGGTTCATCCAGAGTAAGCCCTAGCCTGGGTACAGTGGGACCACACCCACCTGATTACAGGACAGCTAGGGATGCCTGGAGAAAAGACAGAAGCATTGCTATCCCTTCAGTCATTCAAACTGACCCTGGTTTGACAAGTTCTTCCTGAAAAGAGATGGGCTCTAACATCTGAGATCCAGCTAAACTGTTTGGAAAAAGGATGTTTCTCCAAGAGCCACCCAATGCAAAATACCCTGGAAGATCAAGTTTGTTCTGCACAGCTACCTAGTCAGAGGGCCTGGGAGTTTTGCTCATCAGTGTAGATGAGTTCACGGGCTTCAGGAAGGGCAGAGAGATGGGAGAGGTTTCTACTGAGAACTGGGTGCAGGCCCCAAGATACCAACTTCGGTGCGTATGCCTGGGCATGGGTGCAATCTGCTCATCGTGGCCAGAAGCTACCCAGAGTACCAGAGACCAGCTAGGGGGTCCTGATTCCAAGACCTGTTGCCAGACCAGGGACTAATAAAAGGGAAAATAGGCTCCTTACTGGGAGCTGTCTGTGCCATGGCAGTCTCCCTCTCCCTGCTAGATAGACCTGCTCCGAGAGACAGACACACAAACATGCTGCACCCCACCGCCAGAGTGGGCTTCGTTCTTTAATGTGAACTGTAACAATACTGGCAGCTGGGTGGGCTTGCAGCCTCTCCTGCTAGGCCGGCTCTATCTCCTGCCTGTCTGCATAGCTCTCCTTCCTTTTTGCTGGCTGGCCCGCCGCCTCTGCAAGGCAATAAGAGGGCACAGGGTGGAGCAGCAGGACTGCTCACCTGCCCAGAATAAGGAAGGGAGGGAGGGGCTCCAGGAGTCTTTCCCCCGAATCAATACGGACAGCTTTCCACATTCACACACAGGAGCCTGGATCTCCAGTCTCTGAGCCAAACTGGGCTGTGTCCTGCACCGCTATTCTGACCCTCACCTTTGTCAGGCATGGGGTCTCATCAGTAGCTTTCCTTTTCATTCCCACTTTGACTGAAGACTTCACAGCCAGCTTCTCTCCTGGTTTCATAGGGGAAGGCTTTGGAATCGGTTTGATGCCTGCAGGAAAGCAGAAGACAGGTGTGTAGAAGGCACCAGGTCTTATCCCTAGCAGTGCAAACTGGGACATGCCTATAAGCCAGCACTAAGGAGGTGGAGTCAGAAGGCTCAGCAGCTCAGGGCCATTCTCAACTACACAGTGAGTTCAAGGCCAGCTTGGTGTAGAAAAACCCTGCCTCCAAACCACACAACCAAGAACAAGAAGGAAGAGGGTAAGGAACAGCCCTGAGAGGCAGGGAGAGCACAGATCAAGTACTTCTGTTGTAACGATGAACCAACAGGGAGCAAGGCTATCAGCCGGATCCTTTAGCTCTAAGGTGGCCCATTCCTCAGTCAGACTGGCTGTCCCTGGGTCCTCTGTCATCCAGGTTTGCTGAGTAGATAAGGGGTGCCAGGAAGATCAGTTTCTGGCCCCCTAGCTAGTCAGTCACGAGCTAGGAACACGCTGTCGTAGAGGACACCCAGTCACAGGACATCAGAGTTGACATGTATGCCTGTGTCCTATCATCTCTGGCCTACCCACAGCCCTCCCATCACCTCAGGCCCCTTTACTTACCACCTCTGCTACTGGGGTTACTGAGCTTCTGTTCGGTGGTCTTGGCACTGGCAGTGGACTTACTGGGGGAACCCTTGGGGCCCTTGTGGGGCCCAGCACACCCAGCAGTGCCCTCATTCTCGCCACTGCTGCCTCCAGTAGTGGGGCTTGCCTCATCTCCAGCCACCACAGCGAAGTCTGCCTTGTCTTTGGACAGCTGGTACAGTTCCTGGGAATGGGGGGGGGGGTGGTTGTCACTCACAGACCTACCTGACCCGTGTCTGGGATGAGTGCTTCCTGGCACATATAGCTAAGGAACAAAGTAGGGCCCTGGAACCTGAGTAATTTGGGTGCAAGCTACTTTCTGTGGTAAAAGTTTTAATTCTTTTTTTTAAATTATTTATTTCATACACTGAAATAAATACAGTACACTGTAGC
>NC_034603.1:50506819-50524804 GCF_900095145.1 Mus pahari | reverse complement strand
GAGGCAGGCGGATTTCTGAGTTTGAGGCCAGCCTGGTCTACAAAGTGAGTTCCAGGACAGCCAGAGCTATACAGAGAAACCCTGTCTCGAAAAAAAAACCAAAAAGAAAAAAGAAAAAAAAAGATCTCCCTGTCTCAGCCTCTCTGGTGCTTAGGTTACAGGCGCAGATGAACCAGGTTTTTGTTGTTTGGAGGCAGAGTCTCACTCTATAGCTCTGTCTATCCTGGCATCTACCAAGTAAATCAGGCTGGCTTTGAACTCAGAAACTTTTGACTCTGCCTCCCAAGTGCTAGAATTCTAAAGGTGTACAAGAGTACATTCTACCTAAATCCGGTTTTTTCTTGTGTATGCCTGTCTGTGCACCATGTAAATGTGTAAATGTCTGGTGGCACTGGGTCCCCGGGAACTGAAATTATAGAAAGTTGTGAGCGAGCTGCCGTGAGTGCTGGGAATCACATGGGGGTCCTCTGTAAGAGCAGCCAGAGCTCTAACCACTCAACAATCTCGCCAGCCCCTAAACCTCAGTTCTTAATTAGTTAGGAAAGTAGGACTGTGGTCTGAGGCAACTCCTAAATTGCCTGTGGAAAGCTAGGCTCTTCAGGGTACTGGAGGAAAGGGGGCCAGGAGGAAGAGGTACCAGTTTCAATCTTGCTTTGTCCCCATGGAATAGAGATAATAAGCCAAATGACATGTGAAGAGGCTAGATGCCCAACACTCCAAGAGCAAGATAATGGGTGATGACGACACTTAGAAAGCCAAGAAGCTAGCACCTTGAGTTGGGGGAGGTTAGTGGCAGATTTCCAGTCCTTGTCGTCCCGGATTCGGGTGCATCGAGGAAATCGGATGGAGATCCCATCAGCAGTGTGTGCCTCAGATCTGGAAAATTCTGCCCCTGTGATCTCCCACACAGCAGCTTTCTGTCAGAAATAAAGCAGGTGGATTAACACTGGCCAGGAAGGAAGAGGTCTCCAGCAGACAGAAACTGCCAAGCATTTGAAAGCACAGAGGCTCTCAATGGCAGCCAAGAAGCCTGTGTGCCGGTTATGCCTCCTCTTGAATCCTGTCTGCTTACGCAGGGCCTGGTTTGGTTTAGTTCTAGAACGGCCTCTTTTCCAAATGGAAAGGAATTTGCTTTCTCCCCACTAAGGACAAGTCCTCATAGCTGGCTGGTTAGCCCTGTGCATGTCATTTGGCTGAATATCCAAGTCCCATCCTGGGTGGACCTTAGCAAAATTGGACTAACTTCTGAGGTACTGAAGAACTACAAACTACTTTAGGGATGGGGTCACAAAGCATCAGGTGACAATACCTTTGGGTCTGGGACGATAAAGTCAGGATAATAGATCTTGTTGATCTTCAGCCAGCTGGGTATCTTGCTAGGATCCTGAAGGAGAAAAGACACTGTTTTGAGCTCCTGTCATGCTGGAGCAAGGTTTAAACCCTGTCTTTGGTAATAAGACTGTGAAATGACTTAGCTAAAAAGGATGACCTCTCACCCCAAGTGTTCTTCCCTCTTCAAAGAGGCTGTGGCCATCTTCTATAAGATAGGCTCTCGGCCAGGCGTAGTGGTGCACACCTTTAATCCCAGCACTTGGGAGGCAGAGGCAGGCAGATTTCCGAGTTCAAGGCCAGCCTGGTCTACAAAGTGAGTTCCAGGAAAGAAAACGACAGGCTCTCTGAGATTTAAAAGCCTAATCCTGCTTCTATGGCCAAGAAGTAAGCCCTTTCTGAATTACGAATCGGGACTTGCAGAGCTCAGTCCTCAAAGCACAGTCTGTTTCAGGAAGGACGCCTTGCCCAGGCCTAGGGGCTACTAGGCCTTCCTCACCTTGCTGATCTTCACCATATCCAGCTCTTTCTGCAGGCGGGCAAGTGTGGCATCATCGTGGCCTCCAGCACATTTTGTAACAGTGCACCACTTCTGGCTGTCAGGATCATAGCAGCCCATGAGGAAGATGGACATCATTCCGCCTGGGAGGGGGACATGAATTGAGTGTGGGCTAGAAGGAAGCACCTCTGCCAGGCCCACAGTAGACTGCTTAGAGAAGAATGAGCCAAGGCCTTACCATCAAGAGTGCTAGAGTAAGCCAGGCAGTGGTGGCGCACGCCTTTAATCCTAGCACTTAGGAGGCAGAGGCAGGTGGATTTCTGAGTTGGAGGCCAGCCTGGTCTACAGAGTGAGTTCCAGGACAACCAGGGCTACAGAGAAACCCTGTTTCGAAAAACAAAACAAACAAACAAAAAAGTCACACTCAACTTACTGGGCTCCAGGAAACTGGACAGGTCCTGACCTATCGCAGACACAACCTGACAAACTGCCTAACTGTTCTACAGATCTCAGCTTTTTCGCCAATCAAGAAACAGATTTTTTGGGCTGGAGAGATGGCTCGCTCAGTGGTTAAGAGCACTGACTGCTCTTCCAGAGGTCCTGGGTTCAAATCCCAGCAACCACATGGTGGCTGACAACCATTTATAATGGGATCTGATGCCCTCTTCTGGTATGGCTGAAGACAGTTACAGTGTACTCATATACATTAAATGAATAAATAAATTTAAAAAGAAGAAACAGACTTTTTCTGAGAGGGAAGCCGTTAGGCCTTGAAACAGCTGGTAGTTGAGCTTCCTTGTGCCAGGACTGCACAGGTTATGCCTGACCAACTTTCTTTTAATTATCATTATTTTTCCTTTCTTATTAAAACCCTTAATTTTTTTTTGAGTGCGCACTTCTGTGCAGCAAGTCACAGTCCAGTCTTCATACATGCCACAGGGTACATGTGGGTGGGTGTCAGTTTTCTCCTTTTACCAAGTGGATACAAATGATCAGTTTAGGTCTGAAGGCTTGGGGCAGGGCTTTAAACCCACTGAGCTCTCACCAGCTCTTCTTACTCAACCAGTGTTTAAGACTGAAGCTCCCTGATGTCTCTGCCTGATGTGACCAGGGCCCTAGATCCCAGGACCAAGGAAGCCATGACTGGCAGATAAAGCTAGTAAGGCCAGTGTGTGTGTCTTCTGATAGAGTACCACCACAGGGACCAAACCACTGACCTTTGCTCCCTTGTCCATAGAAGGCCCCAAGAACCACCAGATCAGCTGTATCAGCCATGGCCCCCTCGTTCAAATAATCTTTCTTAACTTTCAGCCAGTGCCGCTTCCCAGGCTCATATGTACCCTGATGAAACACAAAAAATAGATCACAGATAATGGAAACTTCATAGAGGTGGGGTCCATCTTTTTACCACTATGGGCTGATCTCAGTGTCAAGGCACTACAGGACATACAAAGCCATTTTCAGATCTAGGACCAGCCTCCCCCAGTTGAGTGGGAAAGACTCCTACATAGCTCTCCCTCTCTCCCACCGCCAATGCCTCTGTCACCTCCAGCAGGAAAAGACAGGTACAGCAGCTATCTTACCTTCACATCCTTTAGCACCAACCCTTCCAAGCCCTCTCGGATCACCCGGTTTATCATGTCAGCCAGGTCTGAAGCTTTCTGAGGGACAGTAGGAGAAATGAGCAGGCTCATGTAAGAACAGACTGTTCATTTCTAGACACTAGTGTGTACAACTTGGAGCTGCTGTGCCTTTGAGAGGCAGACTGCAGACAAGTAGACAACATCGGCAATGGCTAACAACAAACTTACCAGCACCCCACCAGAGAATACCTAAGGGTCATCCTCTCACACTCCATGGGGTTCTCTGCTCTGGTTTCAACCATCAGATCTCTGCCTAGGATAGGACTCCACTTACTGTGACTTGCTTCATTTCTGAGAACATGATCCGGTTACGGATTTCAACCATGTTGTCATGAAGAAACTTCCGTCGCTCACAGAGAGGCCTAAGGGAAACAGCAGATCTGAGGTAAAGAGAGAGGTAAGGCTTCTGCCTCTCTCCCACTCCTAGCAGGGACTCTGACACAGGACAGTGCCCAGTGATAGAACTGTTGCTTCAGGAGAAGGACAGCTATGGATCCAAGCTCCCATATGAACAGTTGTACAATCAAAGGTTGCAAGGGCTCCAGCAACACTAGAGATAAACAACTATAAGCTGTGTAGCCCACAGCCAGTTCATAGCTGTGCTTTCTACTCTACTGAGCCAAGAGAGCACCAGGCTCCAGCCCCGACTACAGCTTTTGTCTCACTTGAACGATGTTACAACTCTTGTGCTATCCCTAACCCCCAGGCTGGCACAGGCCTCGGGACCCTACCCCATCAAGTCTGTCTCCTTTCCTAACCATGGGTGTAGCTATAGAACCAGGATTAGGGAGAATCCTAAGTGAATAAAGGACAAGTATCAGCAGTGTAGGTCCAAGCTGTTGGATGTAGTTCACTCGACGGCCAGTCCCCCCTGATGCTTCACCCATAGCACCCCTTATAAGCTCACAAATAAAATGCAAAACTGTTCACCCTATCTTTTTCCTAACTGAAGCCTCTACAGGCCCACCCCAGATAAACTCCCAGTGAAAATAAGAATCTTGGTTTAAAGATGGTAGCCAGGGAGTAAAATCCAATGGTGGATTATATGTTTAATACATGTTAGGCCCTGGATTCCATCTCCAGTACTGCAAAAAAATAAAAACAAAAACAAAAAAACCCAAACATGTCAAAATACGAGTTAACTCACCTGTCCATCAAGCTGACATCATTAAAGTAGATACAATCAAAAACAAACAGGCAGACATTAGCATCCTGGAAAGCAGCTTTCTGCAGAGAAAATGAGGCAGGAGGCACAGGAGGGCATGAGATCAGGAGTTCCGAAGGCCCTTGTGGACAGCCCTATCAGTGCTCTGCAGGGCCACAGAGCACTCCCTAGATGGTGCTCACTAAACTAGATCCCAAGTGTTTCTCAAAGGCCCAAATGTTAAAGGTTTGTTCTCAAGGGTGGTGATGCAGGGGAGGGGCCAAGTCATCAGCTCCTAAAGGGACTGTGGGACTGCCCCCTTCCTTTCGCCATGCTTCTCAGCTCATGATAGAAATGGCTTTGCTCTGCCACATGTTTAGTGATCTAAAGCTATGGGCCCCTGTAACCTCTAGATACAAAACCTTTCTCCTTTATAGAATGGTTATCTCTGGTATTGTTACAGTGTCGAAAGAACACATGCTCAACAGAAACCAACTCAAGTCTAAGTTGGTTCTAATATTTCCCCTCCACCCCTTTGTCAGACTGAAAGCACATTTTTTGCACACAGGACTTTTGGTGTATACCTTGTGCACTCCCAGAGTCCCAAAGGGCAGTGGTTTGCCTGTGTTGTTGTCAATCAGGAGCACCTCGGAATCCAAGATCATGCTCTGACCCCCAGGAAAAGCTTTGGGTATATAGTCCTTGAAGTGGGCCACCTAGAAGTAGAAAGGCGGCTTGGCAAGGAGGCCTTGGCAGTAAGACCTAAAACTAAGCCAGTGATCAAGGCTCAGGCAAAACAGCCCAGAGTACCTTGCAAGCCCAAGCAAGGAGTGAAATGAACAACTAGGTTGTGTCAGTCTCCTGAAGATTATCAGGCTATCTGCGTTATTACCTCGAGAATAGGCCTTCCCCTAAGTGGGAGCTCCGAAGCCCCTGCTGTCTTCAGAGTATAAGCACTGGGACGGGGTTCTTCCTAGCAGAGCCGGAGCCCTAATTTCTGATACTCAGTGCGAGAAGTCCCACTACAATTCCTGGTATTTCCTGACAATGCCTCTGCTGAGAGCAGTCCCTGCCTAGGGTGTGTAACAGGAAGAGGAAAGATCTGACTGACCATTCTTACTCCCTTCCATCCCCAACCCAGCCCTTTAAGGACCAATAGACATGGACTGATGACACAGTAAGCACTGATTCAATCCACAGTATTTGGAAAAGTAAAGAAAGCATATTCTGGAAAGCTGTGTTCAAATGTTCCTGAGTCACAAGAGGGACTGCCTCACGCCATCCTTACCACAGCCGTTCCTGATCAGCTTCTAGCACATCTGGAACAAGAACCTCACTTAAAGGTCCATGCAAGACTACTGCTCAGCTCTCTGCTCAACACAGAAAACAAGTGGCCCAGCCACCAAGTTTGGATCACACAATAAACCCCCAATACACAGACTCTGAGAAACTGAGTCAGAACTAGGGAAGAAGTGGGCAGCAAAGCCAGGAATTCCATTTACTCAGAAGCTACTGGAGCCAGCTATCCCAGCTGCTTCTCTTCCACAGACCTCCCAGGACTGGCCCCAGAAGCTGAGATGGGCTGAGGAACGAGGCTCTTAATTCCCATCAGCTCTGGGCAGGGCAGGGATCAGGATCCCAGACAGCCCCGCAACACTGTGCACTTAGCACACTCTAAGTGTGATAAGTGACCATGTGACCATGAAGGTCAGAATTTGTATCTACGTCTTTATGTCCACTTTATGTACGTTTTTATGTCCACTAGCTACCACCGTGCACAGGATTTGAGAAATACTCGTTGAACAAACCAATGAATGATAATCCAACAATTCCTTGTACAAGAACCCAGAAGGAGCACAGGGGACAGGGACACACCCAAGATTTTCACTTAGCTATCTACACTGCATTGTCTCAGGGAGCTCTTTCCTACCTGACTAACCCAAGTCTGGGCTCACTGGCTGTCCCAGTGAAGCAGCCTTTCATTACTAGAAGAGTGCAGGAATAAATTTCCTCCATTCATTTACAGAAAAACCGAATTTCTTCCTGTGAAACACAGCTTGAAAGGCCCTGCAGTTCTGGCCCGGTAGTTTTTAGAGGCAGGGAGGAGACGTCCTGCTGAAAGGGTATTAATTACCTTGTGAGGCAGGACAGGCTTGAGACTTCGGCTGAAGTAGCTGAAGTGGTCCCCCTTCTTGTGCACCTGGACTCGCTCACCATCGTATTTGATCTCAGAGAACATGCCATTGGGACACTTTTTCATTGCATATTCAATGGACTTGCAGGCCTCAGCCTTGGGATGGAGAAAACAAATGTGAGAACCGTTCAACAGCAGGGCTCCTCAGCAAGGCCTGGGGCTGGGACTGTCAGGACAGAACTGGGTTCTGGAACTGGCTCAGGGCAGACTGCTGAAGGGGTGATGTATTGCAAAGGGCTGGACAATGCTGTATTCTGATAATAAAATCATTAGCTGATATTCTGAGCTACATAGCAAGATTATCTCAAGTATAGAAAACAAAAAGACTCATCACCAAAGTTGGTTTAATAGTTTACATTCTGAAAAAGACAAATGCTATCCATTCTAGAATAAAATTCTTCTGAAAAGGATTTACTTTTTTCAGTAATGTAGGCTCTTACCAGGCACCTGGCTTATTAAGCACACTTGCTATCACAGTGAGATGGTGGAGCTAAGAGTGGAGAGGACCAGTGACAGTGGGGCTGGCAGGGTGACTGGAGCCAGAGACCAAAAGGACACCCAGACCCAGCCCTCACTCACATACTGGCATCTGCCAGACCCAAACAGTAACTACCATTTTGGGGGTTCTTGAAAGGCCACAAAACAATGTCATCTGATCTTTGATATGGTCCCTTAGAGGACAAGTGCTGAATGAGAAACCTGAAGGTGAGGGAGGTTATACACTTACTTAAGGCAGCCAGTAAACAACTAGACTCAGATTGTATCTGAGCCCTCATCCCAAGCCTGTGTGCTAAAGCACTAAGCATGCAACCCACACCATTCTTCAGACAAGGTTGTGGAAAAAGACTCTAGGAAGCACTCCCACAGAAGCCAGAAAAGCCCCTATTCCAGGCGGGAAGAGATACTGACCCTGCCATAGAGATCACACTATTTTAGCAAGCTAGTCTCTATTTCTGGTAGTGAGAGAACTCTTTCCTATTCCAAACATAGAAACCTAATACAAGGACTTAGAATAACACGATAGCTAAAAAATAAAAGTAAAAATAAAAATAAAGAGGCTCCCTGCATACCCCTGGAAAGCCCAGGGAGACTTATAGCAAGTGGCAGAATACCAGATGTTGACTCTGCTACAAATAAAACCAGAAGGGATGGCCATCCTCACTAAAGATCCAGAATCCAGTTATGTATAGAGTGAGGCTTTACTCCTGCAGCATCTTTTCCCTGTCACAGGAAGCCTGGCTCTGTTGCCAACTCTAAGTTACCCTGCAGGAGGTCAAGCCCTGTCTTCAAGTGTGAGGCTAAACTTCTTGGTCCCATGTGCCACTCTCACAGGGAGAGTAAAGTGCAAGAGGCTGGACTCAGGTTGTACTAAATCTCCTACCTTCTGAACCTTTACTTCCTGGCCTAGCACTGCTCTGCTCACCTCTACTCTTCCCCAGTCACCTACCAGAGCTCTTGTCTTTCATCCCTATGAGATGCCAACAACTTTAAGAGACATGGATAAGAGGGACAAGGCAGTGTTCCTCACCAGCATGGGCTGCACAGGCGTCATCAGTGAGGCCTGGACACTCAGAGTCCGTCGCCGGCCTGGGTCCTTCTCCACCTCCTGCTCATTGTGAAGGACTCGCTCCACCACATCCTGCAGGTTGCGTGATGCTTTGAAGGCTTCATAAGCATTGGGGTCAAGGGCATCTAACCTGTCAAGGAGAACAGGAACAAGGAAACAAGAGCTCTACATCTGACATTATGGCTGAGGGTAGCAGTCTGTCAGACAGGAGATGTGGGGAAGTAGCCTGCTTCCATCCTTTAACTTGACTAACCTATAGAAGTGGGCACATGGAGTCGCAGATAGTTATGAATGTATCCTAACACTAAATTTATTTAAAACATTTTTTTTTTGGGGGGGGGGGGTTGTTTTGTTTTGTTTTTGAGACAGGGTTTCTCTGTGTAGCCCTGGCTGTTCTGGAACTCACTCTGTAGACCAGGCTGGCCTCCAACTCAGAAATCCACCTGCCTCTGCCTCCCAAATGCTGGGATTAAAGGCGTGTGCCACCACCGCCCAGCCTTAAAACACTTTTTTTGGTATCTAGAATGGGTCTGCAATGGCTTCTGGCCCATCCCAGCCTTTCAGCTGTAGCAGCTTTGTGTTAAAGATAGTTCTCTCCACTTTGCTTGTGAGATAATGGGTTTGGAAGTGAGTTAGGGTCCAGAAGAAGTAATGAGGGTTCAAATCTGTAGCAGGACTCCCCAGTCTTGAGAGCAGCCTTGACAGGGTATTGGCAGTTTGGGACTGTGAGAGCAGCTGCGGCACTTACACATGTTTTGCACCCGAGTTCATCTTCAGATCATGTTTGATCAGCCGGATAATGCACTTAAGGTCATTGGCTGTACACCTAAAGAGATAAGGCATACTCAGCTTCACCTCTCAAGGACTTTGATCCCCCAAACCTCCCTTCCATGTCCGTGGGGTCTGCTTTCCATGGGGCCACCTCTCACCGGGAGGCTATGTCCTGCAGGGCCTGCTGCTGCTCATCCTCTTTGGTGAGCTTGGAGAGGTGCAGGAGGAAGGCATCCACTTCCTGAATGGTGAGGAGGCTTTTGGCAGCTGGGGGGAAAGACTTGCTCTGCTCAAAGAAGACTCTGATCGTCTCTGACACGTCACCCTGTCTCCAAAAACCAAAACGCCATGCTGCAACCCCAGGGAGCTTGGACGGATGCCAAGTCAAGAGTTCCAGCATGGCGGCTGTCCCTACGTTGTTCTTCCTGGGGACTCTCTCCCAGACAGTTCTTAGGAGGGGTCCATCTATCCACCCACCTGCTTTAGCTGAGCAGAGGCACAGCACCAATCTAAGACCAAACCAATCTGATTCCTGATTAAGAGTCTGGACCAAAAGACATGGTTCATCCTTAGTAGATGCTTGGATAAAAACTTTCTATGGCACCAAGGCAGGAGTCATGGACAAACCAAAGATGAATAGAAAGTCCAAAGACAGACAGGGAAAACAAGCAAGCAGATAAAGCCCAGCATAGTCCCAGGAGAGACAAAGGAAGTCTCAAGCCCTGACTTTTCAGAGAAGGCCTTTGTGGCTTGTCAGTGGTATCTTTCAGTTATCCAACTTAGGAAAGGAACAGCTGTATCTTCACACTTGGTTTCCCAGCCTAACAGAATCTCATTCATTAAGTTTCAGTTTCCTATACCAGCATGTGCTCAGTTATTGTTTAAAATGGCTATGGGAAGGCAATCCTGGCGGAGTCCCACGTAGGTTATGACCTCCCTACACCTGTATCTGACCTGTTCTAGGTCCCGGGCCATATCATCTGGGTTGCAGTTAAAAATTCGGCTAAAAAGTTTCACAATCTGCTTATCATTCAAGTTGTAAACACTCTTGATAACACCAGGCAGCAGCAGCTTCACTGTTAGGTACACATCACCGTGAAAGCCATCTGAAAAACAAAGGAAAGGAACCCCCATTAAGAAATGGAGATGTCAGGTGTGATGCTACACGCCTTCTATCCCAGACTCAGGAGACAAGCCTGAATGCAGATCTCTGTGAGTTCAAGGCTACCCTGCTCTATATAGTGAGTACTAGGATAGCCAAGGATATACAGTGAGGTCCTATCTAAATAATAATAATAATAATAATAATAATAATAATAATAATAATAATAATGAAGAGGAAGAGGAGGAGAAAGAGGAGGAGGAGGAGGAAGAAGAAAGCAGAGCCTGCTTCCCACAGCTCCCTGCATGTGTAACTGTCTCACCTTTACTCCATAGTCTCCCAGTGGGCAAAGCCCCCAACTTTCACCTTGTGATGAAATAAGAGATACCGAATGACAATGTTCTAGATCCACGAAAGAAACAAGAGCCAGGGGATTCTACTCTACACTGGGCATGTGGTTCGCCTAATCACATATGCAATTGGGACATTTCTCTGTTGTGTCAAATGTGATGGGCTCTTCTGCCTTCTGGGGACAAAATAAGAGCAGAGGAAGAAATCTGCCAAGTATCCAAGCAGAACTGGCCATGTAACATGCAGGGTCTAGTGAGAATTCCACTATGAGATCCCATTTCAAGATGATCAAGAATTCTGACATACAAGTGTCTTTGCACATCAAGCTGGCCATGGCTCTGAGCTCTTCATAGAAAAAGCATGTTCAGCATATGTACAGTCCCACCTCCTGTGGAGCCTTTCTGCAAGAAGTCGTGGATGATCTGGGTCTTGGTGTTATAGCTAGGATTTTCAGCCACCATGGCGCACAGCTTCCGGAACTCTCGTAGCAGACAATCTTTGTGCTTAGGGTCACATTTACTTGCGGACAGACTCGTCCTAGGAGCAGGGCTTGAGGGGGCTTGCTCAGAGTTGTTGGGTTTGGCTGCTGGTGAGAGAAACAACACAGATGATTCGTTTTTCTTTTCTGGGGAAGCACAAAAAGGAAGAAATAAAATTTTGCTGGGGGCTTATGTCATTTTATGCAAGCCCTCAAAGAGTCCCTGGAGATAGATGTCCCAGATCCGTGTATCAGGTATAGACATGGAGGCCAAGGAACCAGTACAAATACCACTGCATAAAGACTACACTGAGAAGCACCCATGTATGTGAGTACCTCACATAGGAACAAAGGCTGCTTTCATGCCACAAACCATCAAGCGGATCTCAGAACAATTGTCTTTCTGACTCCACATTCCTGGGATGAGCAAAAGAGAAGAAACCAAAGGACCTGTAAAGCTGAAATGACTGTCACTGTGGACTGTCAACACCACTGCAAACCTGACGGGTTATAGAGTTTACTGTCCTCTTACTGATGAGTCCAAGGCCTGAGAGCAGACAGCTTTCAAGACCATCTACCTCCTTGGAAGAAGAGGGAAGACAGGGATGCCAGCAACAGAGTCAGGGCCCACCAGTGTGACCCAGCTCATCTTTTCTTTTTGTCAAAATAAAAGGCACCTTTGGTTATCTGAGAGAAACCTCAGTGATTCTCACTTTGTTGTGACCACTTTCAAGAGCAAAGCAGAGTTGTTACATCACTGAGCTGCTGACTAAGGCTTCTTGTTTGGGTCTGTAAACTCTAAGTCTGTCATCATCCCTGACCTGGAATCTGATTTGGGGTGGAGATCTTTCCAGAGCACTGGTATTTAGCCAGGTTCGTGAAGAACAGCACCCTGATCTCAACTCTTCTAAGCCCCATGCACAAGATCAAGGCCCTCCCTGGACTGTGTCATCTTTAGTGTCACCTGGATTCTTTGGCATCCCTATCATTGGTTCACTACCAAGCACAACTGGAGTTTTCAAATAATAAAATCTGCAAGAGATGGCAGCACATGCCTGGACTTCTAGCACCCAGGAAGCAGAGACACGAAGATCTTAATTTCAGAACAGGCTGGACAAGAAGACCTACCTCTCTTGTCGGGCGTGGTGGCACTCGCCTTTAATCCCAGCACATGGGAGGCAGAGGCAGGCAGATTTCTGAGTTCAAGGCTAGCCTGGTCTACAAAGTGAGTTCCAGGACAGCCAGGGCTACACAGAGAAACCCTGTCTCGAAAAACCAAAAGAAAAAAAAAAATTTGGGTTGGGAGTAGCCTTTAATGGGTGAGCCATCTCTCCAATTCAAGACTGTCTCTTAAACAAAACAATCCATGCATGCATGTGTACATGATAAAACTCCTACAGAACCATGCGCCATTTCTATAATGTTATCTCCCATAGTCCTCTGACAGGACTGATATCTTGATTCACTGACTAAGCCGTAGACACTCAAGTAAGTGAAGACTTGCTCAAAGCACCAAGCTGTCAAGCATGGAGCAAACCTCAATTCTCCTGACGTCACATCCAGGCTTCTTTAAATCTCCAGACTGTTCAAGTCCAAAGGTTTCATCTTGTTATGATTTTCTTCAATTGAGCCAGCCTATAGAATTGTTTATCTCAAACCATAAAGGGTAAATAACACACTACTGGGACAAACAGACATCAAAGTAATACTAGCTCCATGTCAGCCTAAACTTCAGTCCATTCACAGAGTGAGCATGAAAGTATCAGAAAAGCACCTCCTCAGGTTAAGTGAAGAACAAAGCCCCGAGGCCAATGCTTCCTCTTACCTATATCCAATAAATGACCCTTTCAAGGCCTATATGCACCATAGCTTCTAGCAATGATTCACTGATTCCATATCCACAAACAGTAGTTTGTTATGCAACAGAAACAACTTACTTATATATGTACATGATAACAAATTACTGTTTATCTTGCCAAGCCTTAAGCAAGAGATAGGAGATGGACTCTGAATTCAGAGCCCATTAAATCCCAAGTCTTCTTGCTTTATCATTGGGCCCTACTATCTCCCAACAAAACACTATACCCTCCATTCAGAGTTTCCTCTGGTTCTAAGTTCATACAGCTCAACTTTAGGAATACATGAGCACAGAAAACCAAGAGAAATCAAAGGAAAACGTTTTATGCATGACCTCTCTCCTCAGTTCAGGCAAGTTTAAGCAAACAATTTCTCAGAATTCTTTCATTTAAAAATATAAGAGGAGCAGGTTAGAAAAAAATCTTTTTGACCCAGGTAATAACTTTAAGTAGAAGTCTTGATAAACCAACATGTTCCTGCTATATCAGAGATTAAAGTACACAAAGAAATATTGTCCAAGTGGAGCACAGAGTTAAGCCATGGCCAGACTGCCCAGACAGAAGCCAGGTATGGACACTTGGTAAAGCAGTGTTTTCACTGAGCCAGAGACTTAGACACCAAATAGAGGGCCTTAACAGGAGAAGTCGCTGTAACACATCTTACCTGAAAAGCCAGAGAACTTCCGAGGATTGGTACTGGTAATAAACGAAGCACCTTTCACTGGAGATGTCACCTGGCCAGTGGTTGTCAGCTTAGCCTGGACAGCAGCTTTCTTCTTAGGTGTGGCAGTTGCCTTAGAAGACAGGTCTACAGGACCCACAAAGAACAAAAGTACCCTTCAGACAAAGACTGCCAAGAAAGCTTCTGAGATCTTATCAACAGTTTTCAAATCCTTGTTTGGTAGTTTCTATTGTATTATGATCCCAGGCTGTCTAGCCTTTTTGAGTAAAGGGAGGCATTAAAAGGTCAGAGAGAAGGAGACAAAGCAAACAGATATTTTGGATCATTACATCTATTAGTAACTTGAATTTTCATCAAAATTGCCCACCTTTTATCCAATATATAAGAATTAGTACAGATTTGGGGGGAAACTAATAATGGCTTTTTATTCAGATTTTTATTTTATGTGCATAGTTGTTTTGCCCGCATATATGTCTGGGTATATGTGTGTGCCTGGTACCCAGGGAGACCAGAAAAGGGTGTTGGATCCCTTGGGATTAGAGTTGCAGATGGTTGTAAGCTGCCATGGAGGTACTGGGAATTGAACCCAGGTCCTCTAGAAAAGCCACCTTTGCTCTTAACTGCTGAGTCATCCCTCCAGCCCCAGCAATCACATTTTGATAGATAAAACTTGGAGCTAGCTCAGTAGAGTAGTCTCAAAATATAGAAACAATGAAGTAAAATGGAGAAAGCAGAACATGTCTGTCTGGCACAGGTAGGGAAATCTGAGTGCTCACTGCACTTCCTTCCTACTGAGATGCAAGTCAGGATGAAGGCCAAGAACAACAGAGGCCTGTCTTTAGAGCCACAGCCTTTAGCTCTATTACTTTAGAGTCTGAGAGTTCTCAAATATGCATATAAAAGTGAGCATGCATGTATGTGTAGACATATGAACATATGTATGTGATTGTCTATATGTGCATGCTTATCTTTCTAGTTGTCTGTTCCAAGGACTTAGAATCAAAGATATGCTATGATGATGAAACATATAGCATCCAGATTCTAGTTTCTAAAACTGTTTTTCCATTGATGGGAATCCAGACTCCTTAGAGAAATGGCTGTCTCCAAGGCGAGGGGAGGACAGACACACAGAAGAAAGTCAAGAGCATGCTCTTACGCCTAATGCATAAGTACTTATAGATGTTTTTCAGACAGGGTCTTGCTAGCCTTAAACTCACTCCTGAATACCTAAGATTGCAGGCTCATACCACCTCACCTAGCTAGAACTCTCAAAGAAAATGATGTGCCTGCCAGGTGTACTTGGAAAACGTGCAATTTCAGATTTGAAACGCTGATGCAGAAAAGACTGAGTTTAAAGTGAAACTTAAAAGTCTGGAGAGAGAATGGGAGTGGGAGGGAGGGAGAGAGGGAGAGAAGGAAGGAGGGAGGGAGGGAGGGAGGGAGGGAGAGCGCGCACGAGAGAGTGAGCGCACAAATGCAAACAAGCAAACTACGGTATACAGAATACAAAAGCCAGTCTAAAGGATGTGCAAGCTGGCCAAATATAGGATAATTAAGTACCAAACCGAGTGTAATATTGAATTGTAAGTTTCTGGGGAAAAGTAGTAACCTACAAGTTCATAAAGCTAACAAAGCGCCATCTACAAGGTTGGTGGTAGCATGTATTCTTTAAAAATATCACTATCTAAAAGAAAGACCATGAGTACCAGCTTTGTAACACAAGCCTGTAATCTTAGCCCTGAGAAGACAGGACAGGAAGGGTGCTCCAAGTTTGAGGCCAACCCAAGCTATATGGCATAGCAAGAACACATCTCAAAAAAACCAAAACCAAACATAAAACAACAAAACAAAACAAAACAAAGCACTCCTGGAAAGGCTGCAGAGTAAAGGAGGCCAAAGAGACATGACAACTAAATGTAAAGAGACATGACAACCAAATGCAATGCCCAGTCCGTGACAACTAAATGTAATGCCCAAAGAGACATGAAGCCAAAGAGACATGACAACTAAATGTAAAGAGACATGACAACCAAATGCAATGCCCAGTCCATGACAACTAAATGTAATGCCCAAAGAGACATGAGGCCAAAGAGACATGACAACTAAATGTAATGCCCAGTCCGATCCTACACCTGAGCCCTGCAATGGAGGAAAATGTACTACTCAAGTATAGCCTTCAGTCAACTGACAGAACAACAGACAGATAAGTTTACTGAGGCGGACAGGTAAACTATGATCTTGGAAGAAAAGATCCTATTTTTAAAGATACACACTGGGTAACTCCAGGGCCTGGTGATACAACTTTCTCTAAATGGCTCAATAAAAACCATACCTGGGGCTGGTGAGATGGCTCAGTGGGTAAGAGCACCTGACTGCTCTTCTGAAGGTGCAGAGTTCAAATCCCAGCAACCACATGGTGGCTCACAACCATCTGTAACAAGATCTGACGCCCTCTTCTGGAGTGTCTGAAGACAGCTACAGTGTACTTACATATAATAAATAAATCAATCTTTAAAAACAAAACAAACAAGCCTGATATGGAAGAGGGAATGAGCACATAAACAGAAATGATAAAGCAAACTGACTGCTATCAAGAAGGAAATCTGTGTAGAGAGCCTGACAGTTCCTATTCTTTTAACTGTTCTGTGAATTTGAAATTATGTCCAAGGAGGATGCAAAGAGAAAGAAACCTCTGAGACTTCAGTCTCCTGGTGCTCTGTTCCACCAGCACCAGCAAGCTGAGAGAGCAGGCTCTCCCCTCACCTGCAATATGCTGGCTTATCTGTTCCTTTTCATTATCTTCCAGCTCTTCCCAGCCTTCCAGCTCTGTGAGGTCTTCAATTTTTTTTGTGGTGGCCCGCGCCCGTTCCAGTTTCTCAAACATGCACTTAATGTGGTACCACTCTTTCATATCACCCCCAGACTCTGAGAAGGGGTTGGGTACCACTTTGCCAATGCGGCATACGCCCTTTACAATCTTTTCCTTGCATTTCTTGCAGCCAGCTGTGCCCCGCTTGGCATAGTCCACACAGAACCGCTGCTCTGCCATCGCACAGGGACCAGTACAGAGTCCCACATGCGACCCTGGCCAGAAAGTAAGGTGGGTGGCGCGTGGTCTTGGATGACCTCTCTGGAGAGTTAGGACAGGCTTTCTTCTCTGGAGGAGGCAGCACCCAATGAGATTTGTTCCCGACCACTGGCTGAACAGTCTTATGGCAGCCCAGCGATTCTGTTCTGGGAACAGGCACAGTTCTTTTCTGCCAAGGGCACAAAGGTTTCTTGGGAAGAGGATCTTGAAAGCCAAAGTCATATAGCTGCATAAAAGGGTAGAAACAGACAGACAGACATGAAGAATCCAGGTTTCTAATTTCTCAATGGCTAGACTCTCATACAGAGCACGTGACTAACCAAACACTTCCCAACGCATTAAATATTTACCACCCAGAGTTCCGATACAGGAAAAACCAGTTTCCAAAGGAGTGTACAACACCAACACTGTAGAGACTGAGTGTAAAGGTACTCATAATGGATGGTGACCTTTAAATATTATCAACATACTGAAGCTTTGTCTTAAAAATCAAGAAAAATTACATTATGTTTATGAAGTTTCCCTGTGAAATATAACACATGAGACACTTTCAGAAAACAATTAAGCCACTATAACAGTTTTGGGATTTCAGAAGAGGGCCCCTTTGAGAGGCAACTAATCAGAGTCTATAATCAGATTGACTGCCCATGTTCAAAACCTTACTTAGCTGTTTATCAGTTGTGTGACCTCTGTTCAGTTACTTTACCTCTCTGCTCCTATTTCATCTGTAAAATGCAGCTCACAGTGGTACCTAATTCGAGTAGTTGTTCTAAGAGTAAAAGTCCTTAGAATCAGAATACACAATTCCCTTCCTTAATCAGCAACCTGAATCAGGGGAGGTTGAAATAACTGGACTGTAAGAATCTAAGCAAGTGATGAACCAATTCAAGTGGAAAATGATTATTCCTATCCCTTCTTATATCTGTAATTATTTAAGTGGCTTTACAGTTTTAATTTTCAATTTACTGGAATCTATTTTTAGTCTCCACTCTGCTGAGAACTAAAATTGATATTGTGTCAGAGCAGCTAGAAGGCTGAGGTAGAGCAGAGCACAGCAGGTGTACTATTGAAGAAGGGGTTGGAGGCCAAGCCTACCCATCTATAGGGGGGGCGGGAAGGTGGGACTGATATCAGGGGACTCTGTTTCCTCCAACAGGGCCCACCCTAGCCAGCCACCTTAGTTGGCCAATCCTCCCACCTCCAGTCCTGGGATTGTAGATATGAGCCACTAAGCATGACTTCAGTTTATTTTCTATTATTTCTTTTTCTTTTTCTTTCTTT
>NC_034603.1:50503190-50506707 GCF_900095145.1 Mus pahari | reverse complement strand
GCTATTTTTCGTTTTTTTTGAGACAGCATCTTTCCATGTAGCCCTGGCTGTCCTGGAAATCACTAGGAAGATTAAGCTAGTGTTCTGAGTGCAGGGATTAAAGGCGTGTGCTACCACACCCGGCCCCAGGTTTATCTTAAAAAAAAAAAAAAACCTAACAATTACAACAGGACTAAGAGCTAGTTATGGTAGTTCTCGTCTGTAATCATATCAGAAGGCAAAGACAGGATTGCTGTGCGTTCACAGCTAGGCAGTCTGGATTACTTAGTAAATTTCTGTCTAGCCAGGGTACATCGTCAAAATGGTCTCAAAAGGAAAACAAACAAACTCCCCAAAGATTAGAACTACTTCATGGGGTGGTTAGGAAAACTACAAGGAGTGCGAGGGCAAGCCGGAGGTGGAGTTCTTAAGTCCCTGAGGATGTATACCAAACTTGTGTATTTGACAATGTTCGACTTGGGGGAGGGGAGACTCAGGGGGGTGTCACACAAGCCCTAACGGTTAAGAATCAGAGAGGCGAGTGAACGCCGGCAGAGCTGGGGAGGAGCTCAGGGCGAGTAGAAGTTCAACTTTCCGCAGACTAGGGTGGGTAGGGTGTCGTATCGCCCATCCCGGGATACGACAATTAACTACCGGGGGAGACCGGCGCCGGGAAGCTCGGGAACCCTCGGAACCCGAAGAGCAAGCAGCAGCACGCCGCTCTGCCCACAGGCTGTGCGGGCGAGCCGCGGCCGCGCATCAAGGCCGCGGGGAGGGACCGGACCGGCCCCGACCCCCTGAGGATGCCCTTCCCGGTGGCTGCCTGGGGTCCCGGGGACCGCGGGCCTCCCGTGGGGGCGCCACGTCACGGAGGGTGTGCCCCCAGGCTGAGCGGCGGGCGGGGGAGGAGCCACGGCCACTCCAGCCACGCCGCGCTCGGCCACGGCCCTCCCCACACGGCGCACCGCGGCCCTCCGCGCCGCGCCGCCCCTCACCTGCCTTCTCGGCTGCCCTGGCTCTGACGCTCCGCACGAGCCACCGGACCGGGAGCCCACAAGGCCACGGGACCCGCACGATGAATAGACCGCCTGTCTCTTTAAATACGGGTCCTCGAGCCGGAGGCAGGGCGCAGGCGCAGTAACCGACTTGCACCCTCGGACCCCGCCCCCTCCGGTCGCCACGTGGGTCGCTGTTCTCTTCCGACCCGGAAGCCTTGAACTGAGTATTTGTTGGGTTCGAGTGGCAGCTTGGGGCGTAGCGGGCGTGAACTTCCCAGAGTTTCTCAGATTGTTAGATATTGAAGGTAGTGACTGAAAAATCATTGCAGTAATCCCAGGGAAGGAAAGCTCGAGTCGTTCCACCTGTGTCTTCTGCTCCGGTCCGCAAGAGTTTTGCTGAATTAAAAGTCACTACTTTAATTAAAAAGGTAATTAGGAAATGTGAAGGAGGACAGGGACAGTGGCCCCGATTATATGCCATTTAGCGAACTATTGCTTCTAAACCTCAAGCAGGCTTTGTGAGTTCGAGATGGCTAATTTTAGAAAGATAAAAGTATCCAGGCCGGGAGGTAAGTGACTTTGTTCAGTCTGGGAAGGGCAAACTGTTGGCCTTCGTTAGGTAAATAAAGAGCAGATCGTGGAGCGGAGTTCTAGTAATGTGGAAGACTTTATTAGCCTTTATTCCATAGGGAAAGAACGCTGTGAGGGGTCTAGGGAGTAGTTCACTACAGTTGAAGCTGGCCAGGGGAGAGACTAAGACAAGCGGACTCACTAAAAGGCTGTTGTCGGTATCAAAAGTGGCCTTGGGATGGTGAGGAAGGTGTTTGTTTGAAATCATTTACTTTTAAAATTATCTGCGTGAGATGCTCAGTTATTTGTTCATAGAAATGACAAGAGAGAAAGGGCTGGCAGAACTGGAGAATGAGCTGAGGGAGGGTCTCTGGAGTTCAAGGTTGAGTGTCTGCTGTACTGAGGCCAGCTAGGTCCTGGGGTTTGAAATGATCTGAAGGTTCTTTGTCTTAACTTGCAGCAGGATAAACCTGGGTTTGGGAGTCGGAAGGCCTTAGGAGGCTCAAGAGCACCAGTTGAGGAAGTGTGAACATTTTGACTGGAGTCAATCTCAACCCAATCAACTTTCCCTGTGCTGGCCAACCCTTTCATCACAAGCCATATATATAGCTGCTGAGCCCTGGAAATGTAAGCAGTCTGAAGTGAAAGATGCTGTGAGCACTGCACACAGACTAGTACCCAACCCTTCCCCAAAGAGAGCAAAATACCTCATTAATAGTGATAGTGCACATATTACAGTTATTTGCTGGCATAATTTTTGATGTGTTGGGTTAAATAAAGAAACTTTCCTGTCACTCACCTGTTTGGTTTTACTGTTTTTGAACTAGGGCATCAGAAACGATGAGGCTACGTGCTTAACTCCCACTGTTTTCTCTCCAGCTCAGCACTCCACAGACAGAAAGTCTGTGGTGAGGAGCAGTGGGTATCTGTACCACTGCATCCCATATTCCAAAAGGCTTTCAGTTCTAGACAGGGTTTCTCTGTGTAGCCCTGGCTGTCCAGGAACTCAAACCTTGTAGACCAGGCTGGCCTCGAACTCAGAGATCCATCTACCTCTGCCTCCTGAGTGCTGGGATTAAAGGCATCTGATGCTACCATTCTGCATCTACTTCTAAATGAGTGAAACTCATGAGCTAATGAAATGAATGGTTAATAGTGTTGAACCTCTTAGAAGGAAGTTCATTATGTCTTTCTCAATGATGGAAGTGTACAAAAAGACTCAGGCCCTATGTATTTGGTTTGCTTGATGAGAACTACATGGTATCCATAATTATCTCTGACTTAGGTCCCCCAGGTGTGAAACAGAGCTAGGTACCAAAGCTGGCAATTGCATTTTTTGTCTTCCCTTTCTTTCTTTCTTTTTCTTTCTTTCTTTCTTTCTTTCTTTCTTTCTTTCTTTCTTTCTTTCTTTCTTTCTTTCTTTCTTTCTTTTTTTGCGGTAAGAGCACTAAACTTTCATTTAGCATGAATCTAAATGCAGTGATTTTTCTTTTCTTTTTTCTTTTTTAGGGGAGGACAGTCTCACTGTGTAGCTGTAGGCTTATCTCCAGTGCAGCAGCCCCCCACCTCAGTCTATAATCGTGAGGACTGAGCTGTATAGCCCCATGCCAAGCTTGTATTATTAAAAGTAAGGACTAACCCATCAAGGAGAGGTCAAGTCTGGTGAAGAAAATAGGGTTTTGGAACAGCACAGTCAGCCTGTGCTGTGTAAACTTCATCTAGTTTCATCTCTGGGTTTCAATTTCCCTAGTAAAATGGGGAAGTTTTGCACTTTATAGCTCTGTGATCCACTGAACTGCTTTTTGTAAAGAATGTAAGGTCGGTTATCCATGTCCTATCTGCCCCTTTCTCTCTTTGCATGTGGATTCTGGGTTATTTAAGACCAATTCTTTTCTTTTCTTTTCTTTTCTTTTCTTTTCTTTTTTTGTTTTTGTTTTTTCGAGACAGGGTTTCTCTGTATAGTCCTGGCT
>NC_034603.1:50470996-50503160 GCF_900095145.1 Mus pahari | reverse complement strand
AATCCACCTGCCTCTGCCCCCTAAGTGCTGGTATTAAAGGCGTGTGTCATCATGCCTGGCTAAGACCAATTCTTAAAGGACTGCTTGTGTCCCTTTTTTCTTTTTTTTTTTTTTTTTTGCATTCGCTCCTGTTAAAAATTAAGCAGGGCATGGTGGCACATGCCTTCCACTGAGAAGTAGAAGTAAGCAGATTTCTGAGTTAGAGGACAGTCTGGTTTTTATGTCCAGTCCCAGGCCAGGGAGGGCTTCATTGATAGATCTTGTTTCGATATTTAATTTCAGGTTGACGTATATAATAATGGGTTTATCATGGTATAGATTACCCTGTTCTCATCTGTTGCCTGCGACATTGTTCTTCGTGTGCCTACTCCATCTCCAGCTGGATCACTCCTCCCTGTTAGTGTCCATCTCTGCCTTCCTGGTGCAGGCCTTCCATCACCCGACTGCCCAGCACCATTAAGCTCTCTTCTCCCCTCCTAATCCTGTTTCTAGGTTCTTGACCTCCAAACACATCTACGTGAATACATACACAATTTTAAATCTAGGTCTCACATACAGGACAAAATACAGTATCTGTCTTTGGTTTTGCTCCTTTTAGAGATACTTGACTGTGTGAAGATCTACTTCTGGGCTCCATGTTTCTGTCAGTGATATATTTGTCCTTTTATTAATACCACCGTGTTGGTTAATGTGGCTTTAGAGTGAGCCTTGGCATCGGCTAGTGTAGCTGTGTTATTTTCCATTAGTGGTTATGTTGGCTCTAGCGTGTCTCTTGCTATTTTATGTAAACACCAGAATCATCTAAATCTGATAGCCACAAAACAACCTGCTGCAGTTTTGGCCGAGTGCACTAATTGGAGATCAAGTTGGGAAGCACTGACATCTTGATAGGTTTGAGCCTTCCTTCCCATGAGCATAAAGCTTTCTTCCTTTATTATTTTGTGAGTAGATGTATGTGTATGTGTGTGTATGTATATGTGTGTGTGTGTGTATGTGTGTGCGTGTGTGTGGATGCTCACCCTTGAATATATACGCGGAGGCCAGAGGCTGACATTAATCTTAAGTGATCTTTCTACCTTTTTGTTTGTTTGTGGGTTTATTTTTGGTTATTGTTTTGAGACAGTTTCTCTGTGTAGCCCTGGCTGGCCTCAAACTCAGAGAACTTCTCTCTGAAGTACTGTCTCCCAAGTACTGGGATTAAAGACATGCACCATCATGCCCGGTGATTTTCTTTCTTTCTTTTTTTTTTTTTTTTAAGATTTTATTTATTTATTATATGTAAGTACACTGTAGCTGTCTTCAGATCTCATTATGGGTGGTTGTGAACCACCATGTGGTTGCTGGGATTTGAACTCAGGACTTCCAGAAGAGCAGTCAGTGCTCTTAACCGCTGAGCCATCTCACCAGCCCCCTGGTGATTTTCTACCTTTAAAAAAATAAATAAAAGAATTTAAAATTTTCTTTGACAATTTCATACATGTAAGCCTTGCATCTTGATCATATGCACCCCCATCTCTCCCTTCCGTTCCTCCTAGGAACTCCCAACACATCCCTGTCTACCTTCATGGCCTCTCTGATTTTGTTAATAGCCCATTAGTGCTGCCTAGTGGAGTGCTTGCTGACTGATCTCGCTGACCTGATCTTGTTTGGTTCACCGTAGCACCAGTGAGTTCCTGGGCAGTGGTCAGGCCGTGGCAAAGAACAGCATTTCACAGCACTCCTCCTCACCCTCCGGCTGTCCCCTTCCTAGTCCCTGCCTTCTCTGACATTGCCTTTGTGGGAGGCGTGCGGGCGATTGATACAGACACCCCATTTAGGGCTGAACACCGAATAGACATGTGTAGTTTCAGCACTCTGACCACCACAGAGAGAAGTTCTCTGTCCAAAGTTGAGGACAGCACTATCTATGGAGATAAGCATTAATATTTAGAAGGCAGCTGGATAACATGTTATTTAGCAAAACAACAGTTGGTAGGTTCTTCTGGAGAGACTGACCTTCTGAGCCTTGTACTTTGGCCAGTTTAATGCTACCAGGTCTGAATTCCTTCCTGTAAGCCCATCTCAAATCTAATCTGAAAGCAGTTGGTTGCCCCCATAACCTTCATGCCACGATTGCTCCAGTGGGCACGTATTGCCTGGAAGGTCAGTACTGTAATCATGTGGTTGGCTGCAGGGATACCATTGATGTCTTTTCTGACAGTAGTCATTAAGGAGAGAGTAAGCCTTCGGGTCAGTTCCAGCTTGGTTTCTCTGTCTTACAACCCAGGACCGTTTTATCTTTAGCATTAGGGCCTACCATCTAGTTTTGGTGGAAAGCCAAGAACAGTAATAGCCTGTGTTGTTTCAGGAACTTCTGGAACCTTCCCAACCAGTAACTCAGGAAGGTGCCCCTCACTAGGTTCTGAGATCTTAATAGATTAACATGTTTCCTTCTAGAATAATGTTCTCCATGTAGGCTATCTGGGTTAAAAAATTTTTTTGTTTTTGAGACAAGGTCTTAGTACATAGTCCTGGAACTTGCTATATAGACTAGGCTGGCCTTGAACTCTCAGAGATCTTCCTGCCTCCACCTCGAAAGTCCTGGGAGTAAAGGCATGCACCACCAAACCCAATCTCTATTTTTTAAAGTTATGTTTTTAAATTGGCTTACAGAGTTGATGGGTTTTCAGGGATTTTTCACGCATCCTTAATTTTTTTTTAGTTAATCTGCTCCTCTCCTCTGTCACCACTCTGTATGGTGTAGGTAGAGGGCAGAAATATTGGGAGTTAAAGGTTTACCCTAATTTTATGACAGTTTCCCAGCTCACTGCGTCGTTTAGACTGGCTGGTCAGTGAGCCTCGGGTGTCTTCAGGGCTCTGCCCCTTGGGCACTACTGCTGAGATGACAGATGTGCGCACCACCATATCCAGCTTTTACATGGGTGTTGGGACTGGAAACTTGTGCTTGCACAGTGACCTTTTTGCCCACAGAGCCATCCCTCCAGCTTTATTTTAGAATTTTGAGACAGGGACCCCCACTACGCCTGGACCTTGTGATCTTCCTGCCTTGGCCTCCAAGTGCTGTGATTACAGGAACATACCAGAGATAGGTCCAGCTTCTGGTGTGTGTGTGTGTGTGTGTGTGTGTGTGTGTGTGTGTGTGTGTGTTGAAGGTGGGGTGCTGGGGACTTGACCTCACAAGGCGGGCGCCTGACTATTTCCCAAGCCCTCTTCTTTAATTTGTTCTTGGATTTTTTCCATCTGTTTTTTAGTTCTATAATAGCTTTCATATTTTGTTAGATTTGTACCTTAAATTTTCATTTAAAAGGGCTGATGAAATAAAGTAAGAAAAATACCTTCCAGGATTGTGTATGGCAAATAAAAGGACTGCTGTTGATTTGTACAGTGTTGGCAGCAGCTAGTTTGGTAAATGTTCAGTTTCTGTCGTTCCCACATTCCTATCACTGCAGTGTCTCAAATCATCCCCTCCATCAGGCTCTCAGTACTGAATGCCTACTGTGTGTCAGACAAAATTCCAGGACTCCCTAGATTCCAACAAATCCCTTTGACCTCATGGAGTTAACAGGTTAATGTGGGTAACAAAAAAACAAACAAAACATGTAGGCTGTAAGATATGAATGGGTATCGTGGAGAAAAAGAGGCAGGATCAGAGGCGTTGGGGCAGTGGAAGCAGGGTTTCAGGTTTTAACAGATGTCAGGGTCTCACCAAACAAATGACAGATGAAATAAGACTCAAAGGGATGGAAGTGTTACTTGCAGATATCTAAGACAGAGCATCAGTGATGTGCTAGGAGAGCAACAAGGTGAGGCCTGTGGCTGGAGTAGCTCAAGATTGAGAAGAGCAGCAGATGACGTCAGCAATGAGACGTATCCTTAGGGCCTCGCACACCATTATAAAAGGACCAACTTGTATTCCAGCCGAGATGGGAAGCTAATGGATTGTACAGGGACGAGGCATGATCTGACTAGGGTTTCAACAAGAGCTCTGTCAACTTTGGCCACTCTGTAGAGAAGGCGGGAGATGACAGGCAACCAACAGTAATTACCTATGTGAGGAAGGTGGACAGCTTCACTAGCAAAAGTGAGAGGAAGAAGTAACAGGCTCATGGGTGCTAGAGCAGTGGATTTCTAACCAGTGGGTTCTGGGGGTCAAATATCAGATATGCACATCAGATATTTACATTATGATTCATCACAGCAACATTACAAATATGAAGTAGCAACAGAATTGTTTAATGGTTGGGGGTGGTCACCACAATATAAGGAACTGTAGTAAGGGATCACCACATTAGGAAGGTTGAGAACTGCTGTCCTAGAGGATCTGTAGGTGGCCTTGGGCATCTTGAATCCCCTAATATTTTAATATACACTTTTTTTCATGAAAGCATTTTGGAGAGGAAGACGTTGGTCAAAGTCTTCAAGTAATTCTCTGAGCCAAATCAGGAGATACTAAGTCCCTTAGTGGTGAATAATCAGGATATCCCACCCTTGTTCTAGCTACCTAAAAGCACACAGTTAACTCCATTCTTCAGACCCTAGTCACACATTCTCCAGAGTATTGATCTTATTTGTTCCGGTCTCAGAGCTTCCACCACCACCATCCCCTTAATATGATTGTCCCTGGCTCCAGCTGAGCTCATCAAGATTGTTAAAGAGAAACAGGGTTAGAAAGATAGCTCAGCAGTTAAGAGCTCTTACTCGGGACGAGTTTAATTCTCAGCACCCACAAAGCAGCCTCACAAGTGCCTGTAACTCCAGCTGCTGGGGTCTGGTACCCTCTTCTAGCCTCTGCAGGCACCTGCACTCATACGCACATGCACACAGGTAAAATTAGGATCCTTTTGTTTGTTTCTGTTTTCTGAGACAGGGTTACTCTGTATAGCCCTGGCTGTCCTGGACCCACTTTGTAGACCAGGCTGGCCTCGAACTCACAGAGATCTGCCTGCTTCTGCCTCCCAAGTACTAGGATTAAAGGGATTTGCCAGTTTGCCTGGCTAAACACCAGATCTTAAAAAGAGAAACAACAGCAAAGACCCCAGAGAGATGTGTAGAGTGTGTCCATGCTGCTGCTCACTTGGAAGCCACAGACAGTGCTAGAACAAGCACTTCATGTCTTCCTGGAGAGGGCAGACACTTGGGAAGTTGGTTTGGTCTCAGTGGATTCAGTTTTTAATAAGTTCTGCCCTATGAATCACATAAATCTCAGCAGCAAGATCCGATCTTACACTTTGGTTTGCTTAATAGTTACACAGTTAAAAAAAGTTTTAAGGAAATATGGTAGAGGTGTTTGCCAGGATAAGTATTTAAAAGAGCTGCACGCAGGGATGTAATAGTAATTCAGCTCAGCTCTGTTCTTCACTGTCAACAGGCTGCAGAGGTTGTTTCTTCTTCCTCCTCTTCCTCTTCCTCCTCCTCCTCTTCCTCTTCCTCTTCTTCTTTTCTTCTTCTTCCTCCTCTTCCTCTTCCTCCTCCTCCTCTTCCTCTTCCTCTTCCTCTTCCTCTTCTTCTTTTCTTCTTCTTCTTCTTCTTCTTCTTCTTCTTCTTCTTCTTCTTCTTCTTCTTCTTCTTCTTCTTCTTCTTCTTCTTCCTCCTCCTCCTCCTCCTCCTTCTCCTCCTCCTTCTTCTTTCTCTTCTTCTTTTTCTTCCTCCTTCCCCTTCTTTCCATATTCAGAATGGGCTTTCCCTCCTCAGCTAAACCTCTCCAAAAATGCCCTCAAAGACATATGCAGATGAATAGTAAGATGGCTCAGTGAGTAAAAAATCACTTGCCATGTATGCCTGACAACCTGAATTGAACCACTAGAATCATAACAGGAGACAACAGACTCCCACAAATTGACCTCCACAAATGCTGTAGCTACCATGCATGTATCTGTACTCACATATGCAGCATGTACAGGCAAAATAATAATTAAAATTAAAGAATAAGAAACACCCTTTGGTAGATGAGTAAGAATGGCCACCATAGAATCATAGATTTGAATGCTTGGTCACCAGGGACTGGCACTATTTGAAAGGATGAGAGGTATGGGTCTTGTGGGAGGAAATATGTCATTGGGCTTGGGCTTTGAGGTTTCAAAAGACCCTACCAAGACCAGTATCACTCTTTGATAGTTGACAGAAAAGGAATACTCAGTGAATGCTTATTGTTAGTATCAAGTGCTTCTCATATGCGTGTGCAGGTATGTGTTGCTTTCATCTTTATAGTGATGATGAAACAGCCTAGTTTGACAGGTCTCTGTCAGGTTAATCACTGATTTCTGCCACTGCAGAACGGGCTGAAGGTCTTTACAGTGCTGTTCCCACATCCTGTGAAGAGCCAATGACTAGCCATCTCCTGGGCCAGGCTGGGCTACTGGGCAGCCCATTGTCTGCAGCATTGATATCTGATGCTACAGGTGCCACCAAGGTGTCCCCTAGCAAAGGATCCTCTAGAACTCTAATTTATTTTTATTTTATGTTCATTAGTGTTTTGCCTGCATTAATGTCTGAGGGTGTCAGAAGTCCTGGAACTGGAGTTAAAGATTAGTGTGAGCTGTCATGTGGTTGCTGGGACTTGAACCAAGTCCTCTGGAAGTGCAGCCAGTGCTCTTAACCTCTGAGCCACCTCTCCAGCCCCCTGGAACTCACTTCCAGAGCTCCCACTGAGATGTCAGGAGGCTCTAGTCCAGCAGACCCTGGGACTGGGTCTGTAGGTCAGTGGTAGTGTCTGGTTAGCCAGGCATGATGCACCGGGTTTGAGGCTCTGCACCATAAACAAAGCAAAACAGAAACTGCCTGTTTCACATTTTAAAACTTTGGTGTTAGTTAGTGCTTATGCTTTTAAACTTTTTGTTTGTTTGTTTGTTTTGGAGACAGGGTTTCATTTAGCCCAGGCTTTGCCTGGAACTCAAATAGCCAGAAGTGACTTGGACACCTAATCATTTTATCTCTACCTCCCATGTCTGGGATCATATGCCTAGCTTTGTACATTTGTGTGTGTAAACTTCTCCATATGCTTAAATTTCATAATTAAAATTTTCAAGAAATTACCCTCCCCCAAGGCACAAGGCCATGTTCATTAAGAACACTTCTTCAATAGCTTCTAGAACTAGAAGTAAAATTCCAAGGTATTTCCCTAATCAAGTATTAGGGTTTTTAAAGAGGAATCTACTATGTCCTTTGGATGGCTCTAGAAGCTGTGACCAGAGAAGCATCCTTAACTGCAAGAAAAATCCAGATGAAGAGAGCATTCCATTTTCTCAGTATTACTGTCTTCTGAGTAAGGACAAAAATTGTAGTTTTGCCCTCTTCTTTATCACACTGGAATTCTGGTTTTGAATAGGAGTTTAAACTCAAGGTGGTGTATAAAGTTACTCGAATCTAACCCCAACAGATAAGCAGCCCTACCTCACACGCTTCTTTCCATGTCCCTGAAGGTTTTATTTCCTGAGAAGTCTACATCTCGCCTGTCTTGGTCTGCTTTTCTCTCCTTCCCCATTTTAAATCTCCTCTTTGCCCACCCCTTGTCACACTCACACCTCTAACACACACACATTCAATTTCATTACATTACTGGTTTGTAGGATGTTTTCCTGTCCCCTTCTGTCTTCAGTAGGGCTCATTTGAGGAAGCTTGTAAGGACTATTTACCAACCCCTTAAGGGCCTGTAGTCTTATTAAGGGTTTGGCCTTTTCTTTCTCAGTGTCATGGAAACATAATGAGGGATTTTGAGTAACAATTGAACATTTAAAAAGGATTATTATACTTTGTTAAAAGATAGTGGCTGGGCAACAGGAGAGAGGCAACATGGACTAAGAGACATTAGTGGCTAGAACCAAGACAGAAGTAGAGATTCTGGGCATATTTTAGAGGTGAAACAGGACCTAATGCCCTAGACTTGGAAGTGAGGAAAGGGCATGGGTCACTCCCAGGGGCTGCCTTAACTCCTGGATAGGTTCTGAGCTCCACGTGAGAACAGTTTTAAGAAAGAGTGAAAGCTATTTGAAATTCATTAAGTTTAGAGCACTTATTAAAACTTCTAATGCAGTGTTAGGCAGGTAGGTACAGAAGCTAAGATGTCAACCTACAAATGGAAATCTACTTCTTGAGGACTTAGACAACAGTGGCTTTTATTAGCTCATCTAACCCAGACATGGTTTGCTAGTGTGATCAGGACTTTGTCTCAACATCTCTGCAATGCTTTTAGCTCTGCCCTGGCTGTAGTTGAAGTCCTAGAAGAGAAAGGTTGTCAAGGTTGGTATAAACCTGGAACCTTCGGTACAGAGGTGATTATTTAAAGCCACATGACTAGATGAGGTCAGCTGATGGTAGAAATGAAGTAGAAACACAATGCAGACACAGCAAAATGTACAAGAAAAATAGACTCAGTGAATCCTGATTTTTGTTCCTTTTGAAACCTAAACCTATTCCTGGCATAACGGATGTTTAAAAAGGCAACTGATGTCCACCCAACCATCATTCCCACTGATAAACTTAATATTCTGCATATTGCCAAGTTGCTAGCTAATTGGTGCTTCTCTGACAGAAAATTTTTCTAATCTATATTTAGAATGATTCATAGATTCTCACTGCATCCTCATGAGGATTATGTATTTTCATTTGATATTTGAGTAAACTGAAGTTTAGAGAGGTGACTCAGCTCAGATCATTAACTACTGAAAGGTGGAACAGGCTCAGGATCCCGTTCTCTATCTCAAAAAACTACAGCACAAAAATAAAATAGAAATTGTATTTTAAATTTTCTAGTAACCATTTTTAAAAGAAACAGGTGAAGTAATGTTTTAGATACTCTGCTATATCCAAAATATTAATATTTCAGTGATAAAGACTACTGAATGCTTTTGTGTACAGTTTTGAAATCATAAGTTTATCTAACAGCATATATATATTGAGTGTTCAATAGGCATCAGCACAGATCTAAAAGTTACATAGGTTAAAAAAAAACATGCAGAGGAAGTAGTGAGCAGAAGGTTCATTAACTACTGGCAGCAGGGGAGGTTAGGAATGGTTAGGTGTGGCTTATCATTGAACATGTCATGATATAAGTAAGATTTGCTTTTATTTGTGTGTGTATGTGTGTGCACACACGCATCCACAAAGACCAGAGAGACAGCAGTGGGCCACCCAACATGTGTGCTAGAAAACAAACTCAGGTCCTTTAGAAGAGCAACAAGTGCTCTTAACAATTCAGCCATCCATGCCCTTCGGTTCACATTTTATTAAATGATTCTTCTAAAGCCACAAGGAATGTTAGGTGTGTTCATGCACATGAACTACCACGACCTTTTAAGAGGACCAAGAATCTCAAAATCTGATTCAGTCGTCCTTATTAAGGGTAGGAGAGTAGGACCCATGATTATATCCAATGTTCAGTGAGTCCTTGTTAAGTTTGAGATCGAGGGAACAGCTATGGGAGCGAGCAGTTCCGCAAACTTCAGAGATCATTACAGGCTCTGAGCAGAGACGGGTTTGATGTTCAAATGTGCTGTTCCCTATTTAAAACAGTCCAGTCCACCCTAACTTGGAAGAAAAAGAATGCTAACCCAACTGGCCTTCAAATGTACATTTGTCCAGTGCCTTACAGTTATGAAATGCTTCCACATGTGTTTCACTTATGATGGTAATAGCTGCCTTTTTGGCACTTGCAGGGGAAAAGATATAAAATTTAGACCTAAAACCTTTAACAGTAGCAAACACCAGATTGTGAGCTGCCATATGGATGCTGGGAATTGAACCTGAATCCTCAGGAAGAGCAATCAGTGCTCTTTAACCTCCGAGCCATCTCTCCAGCCCAGGATTTTCTTTTGGTATGAATACCAAGAAGACATTGTCTGACTTGGTATGTGCCACACATGATTAATAATCTTGCTCCTTATGACACAAAGTCTGAATTCTTAACTGTCAACTGATTAGCTATTTCAGTTTGAAAATCACAAAAAGGGTGCACCTGCCTCAGATGTCTGATCCCCACACTGAGAATTTTCAGTCATTTCAGCATGCAAGAATGAGGGTGTGCCAAAAGGTGAGTAATGATCTCAGGAGCACTTTCAGTACAAATACAAAGCTGGGCATTGTGGGTCATATCTGTAATCCTAACACTAGGAAAAGCAGAGGGCAGAATTGTTATTTTAGGGCCATACATTTGACAATAAGACTCTATCACAATGGTGTGTAAGTTCCAGAGGATCTGACACCCTTCCACAGACATATATGTAGGTAAAATACCAATGCACATGAAATAAATCATTTAAAAAAAAAATCCTTTGACATCCTATTCCTGTCCCTTCTCCATTTTTTTCTACTTCTAGTCACTAAATGTTAGCTCTTCCTGAGAAATTGCTATTCCCCACCCTCTTAGTTCATAATTAATCAGTCGCTTTACTTTTGAAGTGTTGTCTACATAATTTCCCAGTTCCTTGTCCTAGACTCCTTCCATACCATATACTACAACTAGAGTAACACCGAATTGTCACAGAATTCTTCAGTTTAAAAACAAAAACAAAAATCCTCCATCTATTTCCACATTGCCTGTAAAAACAATTCTTTAGAATTAAAGGATTTTTTTTTTTTCCTTCATTTTAGACAAGGTCTCACTATAGTCCAGGTTCCATCTCTCTCAGCTTTCTAAAAGCTTCGATGTCAGGGGTGAGGCACCGCATCCAGTTTTCAAGGCTTTCAGGCCTTTCCTTCTTGGTGGTTTTCCTTATAAAACCTGAACTAGAATGGGTTAATATACGTAAAGTACTTAGAATCCTGTCTAGCCTAGGCTTAGAACAGTATGTCTTAGCTATTATAGTAAATTGGAAGATGCTGTATATAAAACACTACCACTTATTTTCCTTTCTGAACACCTCATCCTCCAAAGCAAGAAGTACTTTAAATTATCAATAACTAGAATAAGGTAACTGGCATTGCTTTGCTAGCAATTTACATATCTTCCTTCCATTGAAAGAACCTGTAAACACAAGCCTGATTCATTACAAAAATAAAATTTCCGACTCAATGGGGTAATATTTCCTTCATTCAAAAACTGGCTTGGTGGTGGGAGAATACTTGACTAGCATTCCCATAGCCCTGATCTGTTTGGCACCACTTGGAGACAGGGAGTACAGCAACTACAGAACATGTTCAAGGAAAACAAAGCCTGAAAAAATATATAAATAGGTTTTACACTTAGGGCAGCTGCATCTCCAACCCGGGCATATAGTAGAATAACCTGGGAATATCCAAGAATATTGTCATCTGGATCCCATTTAGATTATGGAATCTTATGGTCAAAACCTCTTTAAGTTGGGGCTCAGGTACTAAAGCTTCATATTTGATATTCCATGAACAATCAAAAGTTTCACAGGTGATACTGATGTACAACTTAGCAATCATTGGTCTTGTCAAAAGAAACACTGTGCTTGAGTCTGGACATTTGTATGCTTTTGAAGAAAGAATACTCATCCACTGCTTTATGAAGAATATGTGTTTATGAGTGGCCTTCCCAAACAACCTTCCCAAAGCTCCAACCCTTGGAGTTTAAGGCTTGAAAATATATATGTACATCAAGGTCATATAAACATGTGGTTTTTTTTTTTTTATCTGACTTCTATAAGGTTCAAAACAGAGTGACTTGTATAAATATATACTTAGCTATGTGCAATATTTACAACTTAGATTTTACAACTGAAAAACCACATTGAACCTGTAAAGATGAAAAAGTTGGCAATTTGTGGTTATAATTTCAAAAATGTCAAAAACAGTTTACCCCAAACATTTTATAATAAATAGCACCGCACGCAGTACCATCCCCAAAGTATTCCTGCACACTGGCTTACTTTATCCCAACAATTAGGGGTATCCAAGAACAGAGGAACCCTAGAACTTGGACACAGCACTTTTTAAGGGACAGCAGGGACTGATGGAAAGCTTGGGTCTTCAAAACCTTACAGCAAAGCCCCCTTTACCCTCCAGTCCTGAGACAGCAAATCCTGTAATTCTCCCTCGTCATCGCTGTCCACATTCTCCTCTTCCTTTTTCTGAAGTTCTTTTATGGTCAAAACCTCTTTAAGTTTGTTTTTTATTTCATCCTGGCGATTCCGAAGTTTTTCCACTCGACGGTAACACTCTATCTGCTCATCAATCTCTCCAATCTGCCGGTCCAACCGTCCCTCCTCATCCTCTTCAGCAACGATCGCTTCAGAGATAGTGTTGACTTGCCTCATAGCCTTTTGAAACTCGTCCCACTCTTTGTCCATCTGATCCTTTGGGGCATCAACCTTCCGGACCTTTGCATCTACCTCAGGGTCGTCGAAGAACCCTTCTGGTAATGCTTCGGCGGTGTTCTCTCTTCTTTCCACCACTTTTTCGTGTATTTCTGCTTTCTCGATGGACCCTGAATGAGGAACTAAGGGGGCCTTGGGAGGATTTGTATTAAAGGGGTCGTTTGGCAGCACACTGCTTGATGTCTCCCTCGGAGAGGCAAGCGAGTGTTCTCTGCCCTGAGCATCCGGAAGATGCTTGCTGCTGTCCCTTCTTTCTTCTCCACCTCCCTCTTCCTCCTCCTCTTCCTCATCGTCATAATCAGGGAGTAAACCGAGTCCAGGTTTACTGGGGGCCGCCCTAGCAGCATCTTTTCCTGCTTTCTCAAAGTTGGCGGACGAGGCTGAGGTGGAGGGCTGTACCTGAGGTCCCACGGAGGCCTTGGCTTTCTTGGCGTCTTGGCTCTCCACATCCGTCGCTCTCCTCTTGGTGGGCTGCGGTGCAGTGCCGGTCGACGGGCCCTGGGTTGCTCCTTTGGCGCCTTTCAGCTCCGCTACTCTCTCCCGGTGCTGCTTCCCCAGAACATGGGTCTGCCACAGGAGCTCGCTCTTGACCGCGGTGTTACACAGCGCGCAGCTCAGCTGCCCCAGACGGTTGTACTTGGCGAATGGAGATTCTATCCTCTTCCGGTTGGTGCTCAGGCGCTGCTTCTCCCTCATCAAGCGCCTCAGTTCTTCCTGATTCACCACTCGCTTCCCGGCCGGAGTCCGAGTAGAGGTGGAGGACGCCATGTTTGCGCCCAGGACTCAGGCGAGTCTAGCTTCCGAGGCGTGATAGCGTCACTTCCTGTTATGGCGCCGATTGGACCACACTCAGGAGTGTGGGCGTGGCGCCAGGGTTCGGAGTCGCCAAGTTTGGGGCTGGACCGTTGAACCATGGCTGCGATCAAAATCGCCAACCCTGGCGCTGAAGTGACCCGGAGCCAAGCGGCCTTAGCTGTGAACATCTGTGCCGCCCGTGGCCTGCAGGATGTGCTGCGTCCCACCTTGGGTCCTAAGGGCTCGCTAAAAATGTGAGATGCCGCTAGGGTGTGCGGGGTGTCGCGGCTCCCTCTGATGCTGATCAGTGAAAACCTGTGAGCAATGCTGCGGCACTTAGACACCCGGTTTCCTCTCTCTCACTCCTGCCCTTAGGGTTCTCTAGCCGAGGAAGAGAGCGCCTCCCCGAAGAAAAGACTCCGTCAATAGAAACTGTTAGCCTTGTGCGCGCGCTCAGCAGACGTTAGGCTGCAGCTCGGCCGCAGGCAGTATTGTTTTGACGTGGTGGAGTGGTACTGGCTTTGGAGCTAGGCAGGCATAGGTTCAAATTCAAGTTCCATTATCTTCCAGCAGTTGGTACTGAGTCAAGTTCTTGCGACTCTCCGCACCTACAGTTCTTCATGCTTAGTCATCCATTTGGACATATGTTTATTTAGCACCATTGTTTTACGAAGGAAGAAAAGAGTAGGGGAGATCAAAAGGTCTCTTGGGAAAGTGACACCCTGAGAGGAATGAGCAAAGTAGCGTTAATAATAAACTGGTCCACTTAACACTAGATGTTGGAAAAACAGATGAGGTAGTTTCCTAAAAAAAAAAAAAAAAAACATTTATATTTATATGTGGACATCTGTCTTGAGTTCATGTGCATCAGGTGTGTGCAGATGCCCCCAGAGGTCAGAGGGTGACACATCCCTAGAACTCGAGTTATAGGCAGTTGTAAGCCATCTGTTATCAATGCTGGAGACCAAGCTCAGATCCTCTTCAAAAACAATAAGTGCTTGTTAACTGCTGAGCCATCTCTCTAGCCCTTGAGATGGTATCTATTCTTAAAGTGACACGGCAGTGACAGGTATGTCAATTATATATAGATGCAGATGGTTTTACAGAGGAAAGGGCCCAGTTACCGATGACTGAAGGAAAAGCCTCTCAGATATCAGGGGATGTTTGATCAGAGTTGTAGAAGAATGAGTGACAGGAATCAAGGCCTTCCAGTGGTGTAAATCCATCAGAAATAAACATTTTAATGCATTAAGGGAACTGAAAGACCTACTGTGGGAATAATGGTCGATGGAACAGGAGAGTTTGGAAAAGGCCAAATATCTTACTGCTAAATTACCTGGCCTTTTATCTTGAAGATGGTAGAGAATGTAACATCTTTGAAGGATTGGTGGTCAGGAAACTGAATCCCATTGCCTTTTAGAAAGACGTAGCATGGAGAGTTGATTCAAATTAGGAGACAAGATGCTGTTTAAGCAGTCTAGGAAGATAACAATAAAATTGGAGAGAAAGGTCCAAAGGCACTTTAATTGTGGAATTGACAGAGCTTGGTGATTTAATAAATGCAAGGCACTTAGACAACTAAATTCAGTTAAAAAAGATAAAAACCAACAGAAATTTGTAGATTTGTACTGTTTCATACTTTTAAAAAAATATATATTTATTTTTATCATGTGTACAATGTTCTACTTGCATGTATGCCTACATGCCAGAAGAGGGCACCAGATCTCATTATAGATGTTTGTGAGCCACCATGTGGTTGCTAGGAATTGAACTCAGGTCCTATGGAAGAGCAGCCAGTGCTCCTAACCTCTGAGCCATCTCTCCAGCCCTGTTTTATACTTTTCATTAGCCAATGTGTATAACTCATCAGCTCGTGTTTAAACCATAAATGCTCCGTTTGGTCATCTGGGAGAACTAATCCCATGAGATGCAAGTGGCAGTCACTACCACATGTCACCCCATGGCTCAGCGTAGTGTTTCCAAGCCCACATGTCACCCCATGGCTCAGTGTAGTGTTTCCAAGCCCACATATCACCCCATGGCTCAGTGTAGCATTTCCAAGCCCAGTCATCTATTTTACAGCAAGAACTCAGGAGTGTTTGTTGATTCTTGGCTTGTATAGTTAAGTACCATTGTTCTTTTTACAGGCTCGTTTCTGGGGCAGGTGACATTAAACTCACCAAAGATGGCAATGTACTGCTTCATGAGATGGTGAGCTAAGGCTCTTTTTTATTTTCTTTTCTCAGACAGGATCTGCCTATGTAGCCCTGGCTGGCCACAAATTCAAAATTTCTCCTCCCCTTCTTGCCTGCCTCAGCTTCCTGAGTATTGGATTCAGGTACTGGCTTTGATAAATTGTGGCACATGGGCTGGGAAATGCAGCTCAGGGGTAGAGCACTTCCCTAGCATGTGCAAGACTCTAGGTTTGACATTGGGATGGGGGAGGTACACTCTGAAAGTTTGTTTGTTTGTTTATTACAGGCTGAAGCAATGACTTTGTGATTAAGAACTGTTTTTCCAGAGAACTTGGGCTCAATTTCCAGAACCCATATGGGAGGTCACAACTCTGTACTCCAGTTCCTCACATAAGCATACATGCAGGCAAAACACCAATGCACATAAATTAAAGAAAAAAAATTATTTTAGCTGGGTTTGATGGTATATGCCTTTAAACCCAGCACTCCAGAGGCAGAGACAGGCAGATATCTAAGTTTGGGACTATCCTGATCAACTTCCAGGACAGCCAGGGCTACACAGAGAAACCTTGTCTTGAAAAAAAAAATTTTTTTTTTTTTTTGCAATGCTAGAGATTGAGCGTTAAGCTCACATATATTGAACAAGTGCTCTTTACCACTAAGTTACACCTTCAACCTTACTCTCTCTGTCTCTCTGTCTGTCTGTTTGTCTGTCGGTCTGTCTGTCTGTCTGTCTGTCTCTCTCTCTCTCTCTATCTATATATATATATATGTATATATATATATGATAATTTTATTTGTTTATTTATTTCACGTACATGGGTATACTGTTGCTGTCTTCAGACACACCAGAAGAGGGCATCGGATCCCATTATAGATGGTTGTGAGCCACCATGTGGTTACTGAGAATTGAACTCAGGACCTCTGGAAGAGCAGTCAGTGCTCTTAGCCACTGAGCCATCTCTCCAGCCTACAATTTATATTTTTAAGGATTTTATTGATTTTAAATTGTATATGTATGAGGGTCTATCTTTATGAATGTATGCCACATGTATGCTGGTACCTGCAGAGTCCAGAAAAGCGTGTCAGATTCCCTGGAGCTGGGCTTAAGGCAATTGTGAGCCACCTCTGGGTGCTGGGAACCAAACTCCACTTCCTGGAAGAGCAGAACATACTCTTAATGACTAAGCTATCCCTCTAACCCAACTTTTTCTTTCTTTCTTTCTTTTTTTTTAATTAAAGGCCTACCCCAAGACCACCTGACCACAATTTGTATTTTTAAGGCTGCCAGCTAAATACTGCAGTCTTGAGATAAGGCTCTTGTATTAACCCTCAGCAGAATGATTTTTGCAGTTTTCAAGTGTCTATAGATTCTGATAGCTTAGGGAGACTTACAAATTAATAACATCTTTTCCAGAGCACTTCATTATAGTCTCTGTAATCATGCAAAAAGAAAAAGTCCTCTGCGGTGTTCATAAATATATTCCTCTTAGAGATAGAAGGGCTTAATCTCTTCTTGGAAATGTCATTGCATTTTGAAGCAAAGACTTTCATACAATGTTCAAACCTCATTAATTCTCAACTTTAAAACTTTGGATTTGACATTTACTAAATGTTGATAATGCAGACCTTGTAAGTGTGCAGCATGACGTTTGTTTGTTAATTTTACTATTGTTCCTTGGGCTGTCTTGGATTTTGTGGCCTTCAGCATCATAGTTTCTGTGTTTTTAAATTTGCTGTTTACCTTTTCCAGCAAATTCAACACCCAACGGCTTCCATCATAGCAAAAGTGGCGGCAGCCCAAGACCATGTCACAGGGGATGGCACTACCTCAAACGTCCTGATCATTGGAGAGTTGCTAAAGCAAGCTGATCTTTACATTTCTGAGGTATTAAACTTTCACACAAAGCAAGTTTTTTTAAATTTAATTTTAGAGAATGAGAACTAATTTTAATTAAAATAACCTTAGGCAGTTGTAAATGGAAAGTGCTTTTTATTTTTTGTCAAAGTAATGGCTTTTATTGCAATTATATACTTTTAAAAATATAAAATATTTAATGATATATAGAAAGGTTAAAGAGAAAGCTCCTGTGTACCCATGAATTCTGCTTAGAAAAGAAAATGTAACTAATAAAAGTTGAAACAAAGTGTTGTTCCTTTAAAAATAATGGGAAAAGTGATTGGAGGGGTTTCACTGTGTCTTTTTTCCTTTCTTTTCTTAAGATTTATTTATTTATTTTATGTATGTGAGTAAGATGTTGCTGTCCTGTCTTCAGACACACCAGAAGATGGCATCTGATCCCATTACAGATGGTTGTGAGCCACCATGTGGTTGCTGGGAATTGAACTCAGGACCTCTGAAAGAGCAGTCAGTGCTCTTAAACCCTAGCCATCTCTCCAGCCCCACTTTGTGGGTTTTCCTAGTCCCTGTTTCCTAAAGCACTTAGCTGAATCCTCTCTTCATCAGCCTGTGAAGCCATCATTCACATTTCTTTGTACTGTTGTTTAATTGTATTCTTGTCTGGACATTATCTATGTCTTTTCTATAATTATTTGAGTTTTCTGTCTTCCTCAGAGACTATCTAGGAAACATAACTTGGTTGAAGTGGAGATTCTGGCTTCTTTGTGTTCGAGAATTATCTATTCAGTGTCTGTAACTTACCTCATTTAGATTTGGACTTAAATTGTGGAAACAACTAAAATTCTCTTACCTATACAGAAATCAATCATCATTTTATATAAGAAAATAGTGTGTAGTCTGTGGCTGGTAAATTTAAAAGTTCAACCAGCCATCTAGTACACAGGCCCTTTTGATCTCTTAACTCTTTTGCCCACAATAAGGCTTCGTCCTAAAATGGATCTTGAAGGTAAGATCATCAGAGGAAGCCAGTGTGACTTGTTTTCCTTGTAAGACTCAGCAGGTGTGGGTAAGATAAAGAAATTCCTCCAGGGGGCTGGTGAGATGGCTCAGTGGTTAAGAGCACTGACTGCTCTTCCAAAGGTCCTGAGTTCAATTCCCAGCAACCACATGGTGGCTCACAACCATCTGTAATGAGATCTGACGCCCTCTTCTGGTGTGTCTGAAGACAGCTACAGTGTACTTACATATAATAAATAAATAAATAAATTAATAAATCTTAAAAAAAAAAAAAGAAATTCCTCCAGCTGTAGCAAATGAATCCTTCCTTGGGCCAACGCACATTTTAAACTGAATACCACTGTCAGGGGAATTGATTAGGCTAATTTAGATCCCACTGCTTGAGCTAGGGTTAGTGTTCCCCTGAAACACAGGTGAAAGATGGACACCTCCCAAGAACTAGGGTTGGGGGAGGAAGGAAGGAGACTAGCAATGGTGAGATGTGTGTGTGTGTGTGTGTGTGTGTGTGTGTGTAGTGTAGTGTAGATCTGAACCATGATAAAGTGAAGCACAGGATAGGATAGAAATGACAGGAAAGCACGGAGATGCTAAATGATCCTGTAGTAGTTGGGAGCTTGGATACAAAGTCTTCAGATGGCACGTGCAGTCCATGGAGTTCCAGACTGCAGCCCCACTTAGCACTGGTATAGAACCACAAGCACTTGATGTAACTGGAGTTTAAGGACATGTGTGTGATAGTGAAGAGGTTGTAGAAGACAGTGGAAGACGTTCTCCGAGGGCAAGGAGCACTAGCAGGCCAGGAAGCATGCACTTTATTGCTGTAGTGAACAGGCCAAAGAGCAGCCTATTAATGACTGATGGGACCAGATTGGCATTTTAAATATCTGGGGACAATTTTAATGAGTCCACAATCAGAGGCTCTCCTAGTAGTCCAAATGAGTGATTATGAGGACTGACATAGAGGAACATTTTGCAAGTGGTAATAGCACAGGTTGGATTAGAGTGTTGGGTCTTATGGATGTAAGTCTTGGCTCCGTTTCTAAAGCAGCTTGCTGATGTAAGACAAATTACATTATCCGTGTAGAGCAGTAATCGTGCCCACTTTATACTGTTGTTGAGAGGATCAAATTAAATAATTCACATAGAGTCTTCAGAACTATGCCCAACACAGATGCTCACCCTTTAAGATATTCCAGGAGTGATGTAAAGAAATGACGTGACTGAACCGTGGTTCCTGTCAGCGTTCACAATGTTGTGTGTTATTTTTACAAAATGAACAATCCTGTGGGGGAGACAGCTTAGTGGGTAAAGTGCTTGCTGTTCAAGTGTGAGGACCTGAGTTTGAATCCTCAGACCCTTGCCAAGCTAGGCATGTCAGCATACATCTGTAACCGAAGTACTCCTACAGGGAGATGAGGCAGAGATGGGAGAATGCCCTTGGAGCATACAGCAATAAAAGAGATCCTGCCTCAAGCAATGTGGAGGGCAAGGACCAATACCTAAGGTTCCAAAGTTGCCCTCTGACCTTCACACCCCTACTCTGACATGTACAGTCACCAACATCCTCATAGCACACATAAGAGATAGGGAACACAGATAAATGCGCCAAAAAAGAAACTAAATAGTGCTACAACTTCTTTTGCTAACTGTTGCCTGTACCGCACCCTCGATCTTAATGGCATTTGAAAACTTTTAATTTTGTGAGCCAGGCATGGTGGTCCATGTCTGTAATTCTGGCACTCAGGAGGCTGAGGCAAAGAGATTGTTTGAGGGCAGCTTGGGCTCATAATGAGACAATATCTCAAAAATTTATTTTTAGTCAGAATTTTAGATCCACAGAAAAGTTGCAAGAATATTACAAAGAATCACCAGGGTTATAAGTGCATTGTCCCACCTCTGCTATGTTGTCTGTGAGACGTGTAATTAATCTAAGGTGTCTAATGTTTTCTGAATGGGTGAAAGGAAGTTACAAATGTGTCCTAATTATTTCAGTCTCTCTTCTCTCTCTCTCTCATACACACACACACACACACACACACACACACACACACACACACACTTCTATTTTTAGACATGATTTTACCCTGTAGCTCAGTCTGTTCTCAAGCTTGCTATGTAAGTGGGGCGGACTGTTTTTTTTTTAAATTGTAATTTAATTTTTTTTTTTTTTTTACTAATTCACTTTATATCCTGCTCACCGACACCCCCCCAACTATCCTTCCCCTCCCCCCCCTTCTCCTCTGAGCAGGTAAGGACGCCCTGGGTCCCCACCCTTTCACTCCAAGTCTCTTTGAGGCTAGGTGCTTCTTCTTCTACTGAGGCCAGACAGGGCAGCCCAGCAAGAAGACCATATCCCATGTACAGGCAACAGCTTTTGGGATGGCCCCTGTTCCAGTTGTTTGGGACCCACATGAAGACCAAGTTGTATATCTGCTACATATGTGTGGGGAGGCCTAGGTCCAGGGGCTGACTTCTAACTTACTGCCTTCTTGCCCCAGCTTCCTGAGTGCTGGTGTTACAGTCATGTATGTCCAGCTCTTAGTGTATAATTTTTAGAATCATTGAATTCTCATATGGAGTCTCTATGTATAAAGTTAACCTTAACATCAACAGCTCATGAGTATATTATAATCCAGTATAAAGCTAACCTTAACATCAACAGCTCATGAGTATATTATAATCCAGTATAAAGTTAACCTTAACATCAACAGCTCATGAGTGTATTATAATCCAGTCTGCAAATTTCTTTCAGATTCCCCACTGGTCCTGAGTGTCTTTTACAGAAAAAGGAAACTTGAGGTCAATTCGTTGTTTTGAGATGTCATGTCTCTTTTAAGCTGAGACAGTTCCTGAAGTGTCTTTTATAGTCCACAGCATTGCTACTTTAAAAAATTACACGTATTTCTTGTATGTGGGGGCACATGTGGAGGTCAGAGGCCAACCTGGGAAAGTTAGTTCTTTCCTTCACTGTGTGGGTACTTGGAGCAAACTCAGGTTGTCCATCTTTATGGCAAGCCACTTTACCTTCTGAGCCACCTCACTGGTCTACTTAAAAGCTATTTTAGTTTATTTATTTTTATTTTATATATGTACATGTTTTGTCTTCATATATGTATGTAAATCAGGTATGTGCCTGGTGCCCTTGGAATTCAGAAGAGGATATTAGATTCCCTGGAACTGGAGGTATGGATGATTGTGAGCCACCACGTGGATTCTGGGAACTGAAATCAGGTTGTCTGCATGAGTAACAAGTGCTCTTAACACTTAAGGGAGTGAGCCACCTCCTTTTTTTTTTTTTTTTTGAGACAGGGTTTCTCTACATAGCCCTGGGTGTATTAGAACTTGCTATGCAGACATGGCTGGCCTTAAACTCACGGAGATCTGCCTGCCTCTGCTGCCTCTTTCTTGTGTCCTGGGAGTAAAGGTTTCTACCATCATGCTTGACTGACATTGCTACTTTTAAGTTGCACAGGGCAGTTGTTTGTAGAAAGCCCCTCACTTGGTATTGTCTATTTCCTCACGAGTAGACTCAGGTTATTAGTTTTTGGCAAGGCTACAACAGGGGTTCTGAGGTGATCAGAATGTATTGGGGCATGGGACGACTGTCTGGCACATTACTGTGATACACTTCTCTCAGTCTGTGCTGCCCTGTCCCTCGGCATTGAAAGGAGTATTGTGTGCCTAGATGTAGTTGTAGCTCTTGAAAAAAGACTTTGTTATGCCTTGCACTGTACCACACATCTTTTATAACAGCATTGGGGGAGCTGAGTCAGGAATTTGAAGATGGCCTGAATTATGCATGTAGCAAGACCCTATCTACAAATGAATGAATGAATATATATATATATATATATATATATATATATATATATATATATATAAAATGTTTTGTACTTGCAGCTTTTCTATAAGATTATTATTATTGAGCTCCAGCTCAGCCACTGGAGCAATGGCTCAGTGGCTTAAGAGCACTTGTTGCTCTTGCAGAGGACCCTGGTTTAGTTCCCAGCACCTACATGGTAACTCAAACCCCTCTGTGAATCTAACTTCAGGGGATCCAACCCCCTCTTCTGACCTCTGTGGGTACCAGGGTGCACATGGTACATATACGTACACACAGGCAAAACATTCATACTCACATTAAAGGGTTGCTTCAGGTATGAAGCCTGAGAAAGAGATACTTATGAATGATACATTATGTTAGTGCCATTGCTGTGGGTCACATTTTTAGCATACTTATTACTCGAAGAGCATAACGAACTTTTATTCTGCATTGGCTTGCAGTGTAATTTGTGTATTTATGTTGATACATCAGGGCCTGCACCCTAGAATCATAGCTGAAGGATTTGATGTTGCAAAGACGAAAGCACTTGAAGTTTTGGATGAAATTAAAGTACAAAAGGAGATGAAAAGAGAAATCCTCTTGGATGTGGCTAGAACATCCCTGCAGACAAAAGTTCATACTGAACTGGCCGACATACTAACAGAGGTATGTGATTAAACTGTCACCTTCCCAGAATAGTCAGGCACGTGGTGATACTTTTCTTTTTTCTGTAAGAGAACCAAATATTGCACAGGACTTTTCAGAAATGTAAAACAAGAAGGCAGGCTGGCAGGATGGCTCCCTGGGTGGTAAAGAGCACTGGCTGCTGTTTCTAATGACCTGAGCTCAATTCCCAGGACTCACTTGGTGGCTCACCATCATCTCTAACTGCAGTTCCAGGGGATCCAATGCCACCTTCTTATCTCTGTGGGTACCAGGCATGCACATAGTACACAGACATACATGAAGACAAAACACCCATACACAGAAAGTAAATAAATTAAATTTAAAAACCACCACCACCACTGCCAACAACAACTGAAAACCACCAAGGCAAGCATTTACAATTCAATTGATTGCAACAGTGTTTTTAACCTTCCCAAAGGTGTCACATTAGTGACCACCTGCCTTGGAATTTGGAAGGAACCTGGCTTCCTGTGGCTTGTCCTTTGTGAAACCTCTTGGATAGTGTATTTGGCTAAACCTTGAGGTCCATATTTGATATCAGGTGACATATGAGCAGGCTATTTTGTCAGTGTGCCTTTTCATTAGGGCTGCTACTTTAATGAGGACACACACACACACACACACACACACACACACACACACACATATATTCCTCATCTCATTTACTTCTGAAGGTAAACTCTATGTGGAATAAAGACAGATGTTCCAGAAGACTGTCTCAGGTGGTTCTCATTTGGTTATATTGGTGTTCCTCAGCTCTGCCATTTCTGAAACTGGAAATGAGAAATTCATAATAACCAACATCACAAGGCATTGCTATCCAAAGCAGAATGTTGCACTGTTGGTTTACTTTGAGAAATACAAGCGTGCCACATGTGGTACTTGGTGACCATGCCCTTGACTCTGAAGCCTGACTCCCTTTCCCTGTTTAGTCTGCTGATAGGTCACTTGGACCAGGAGATTCTTTTAGTCCAGGTAATACGCATCTCATGTGCTTCTCTTTCAGGCTGTGGTGGATTCTGTCTTGGCTATCAGAAGGCCAGGTATCCCTATTGATCTCTTCATGGTGGAAATCGTGGAGATGAGGCACAAGTCAGAAACAGACACACAGTAAATAGCATAACATTTACAATTAAAAATAGCCCCCCCATGTGTATACATGTGACTGTGTATGTGTGTATGCATGTGTATGTGTATGTGAGTATGTGTGTGTATGTGTGAGTATGTGTCTGAATGTATGCTGTTTGTTTGTTTGCTTACTTTCCTATAGTCATGAAGTCCATCCCACTGGCAGACAGACAGGCTGAGGTGTGGTGGAAAATGCAATCCATTTAAAATATTTTCTAATTTCTATTTTAAACATGTCTTAATTTCAAAATATGTAGGAGAATGTAGTTATTGATTTCTAGTTCAACTATATAACGGCAGGGACATAGTCTCTAAGATTTCACTGTTTTGAAGTTTGTTGAGATTTGCTTATAGGCTTAAATATAAGTCAGTTAATTATTTTACTTTATTTTTGGAGGGCAGGGTTGTATGCTTACTGCCCTGCCTGGCCCTGAGCCCACAGTAATCCTTTTTCATCAATCTTGTGAGTCCTAGGATGCAAGCTTGGCTCGAGAGAATTTATTTGTAATGTTTTATGTACTCGACAAGCAGGCATGCTGTAGTTGTGAGGTACAGTTTTTCTGTCAAGGGACCAATTTTGCTAATGTTGTTTTTCAGACCTTCGGTATCCTTATTAATATTCTGACAGCTTATTCTGTAATTACTGAGCCATGTTAACATTTTTGAATATTATAGCAATATCATGGATTTGTTTATATTCTCCTTTAGTTTTGACAGCTTTAATATATGTTAAATGCATATTAAACATACAAGTACACAAACATATACATATATATTACATATGCTTATTTCTTTTGAGGCAAGGTCTCTCTATCTAGCCTTAGGTGGCCTGGAACTGCCTTTGTAGGCCAGGATGGCCTTGAATTCACAGAGATCCACCTACTTCCTGAGTTCTAGGATTAAAGCGCTATGCCACCATGCCTGGATATTTTATAGATTTTGGTCTTGGCCTAGAGATGTATCGGAGCACAGACCCTTTGAGTAATATCTTCAAGGCCTCAAATTTCAACAAATAAAAAACCAAAACTGTCTTACTAAATGCATACAGCATTATCCTCATGTTTATTCTTTGATATGGTCTTGCTAATTAGCCTAGACTAACCTTTAACTTAGGATCCTCCTGCCTGAGCCTCCTAAATGCTGAAGATTACAGGTTTATGTCACCTTGCCCAGCTTTAGGTGTGACCAACTTTTAATATAGTATATTTCCTCAAACTCTGAACTTTTTGTACCAATATAAAGTGACCATCTTTTCTCTAATAATGACTTTTTTTTTTTCTAGTACTGAGGATCGAACCAAATGCCTTGCACATGCTGGGTATATGCTCTACTACTGAGCTATAACTCCATACTTTTCCTCTATAACTCCATACTTTTCCTCTATAACTCCATACTTTTCCTCTATAACTCCATACTTTTCCTCTTACTTTTTATTGTGAGATAGGGTCTTACTGATTTACCACGGCTGCCCTTGAATCATGCTGTAGCCAACGTAAGTCTTGGTTTCTGATCCCCCTGTCTCAGCCTCTCAGATATCAGGGGTTACAGACCTGTACAGATCTGGTTAGAAATGTCTTAAAATTTATTCCATATTGATATAATTGCTATTCCAGTTTCTCTTTTTAAGTTTTTTTTTTTTGGGGGGGGGGAGGGAGGGGGTATTTGAAACAGGGTTTCTCTGTGTAGCCCTGGCTGCTGTGGCATTTACTCGGTAGACCAGGCTGGCCTTGAACTCAGGGATCCGCTGGTGTTTGTTTAGGATTAAAAGTGTGTGCCCATACAGTCCAGCTATAAATATGTTTTCATTTAAAATTTTTTAAAATGACATTTTATGTGTGTAAGTGTTTTATCTGGATGCATGTACATGCAACCTGTGCATAGCTGGGACCTGTAGTGGTCAGGAGGGCAACAGATCCTCAGGAACTGGAGTTAACAGATGGTTGCGATCCACCATGTGATGCTGGGAACTGAACCAGGGGTTTCTGTGAGAGCAGCAAGTACTCTTAACCACTGAACCGTCTCCCCAGCTCCTACCAGCTTTCTCCCCATTGGTGTGCACGTGTAGCCACTGAACCATCTCCCCAGCTCCCACCAGCTCTCTCTCCATTGGTGTGCGCCTGTCATGTGTGAGTTGTTTCAATCTTCTTGTCCTTATATTTTAGAAGATTGCTTTTTGTAAATGACATTTTTATTTTGTTTTACTTTTTGGAGGTAAGTAATTTTTTTTTTTTTTTTTTTGGTTTTTCGAGACAGGGTTTCTCTGTATAGCCCTGGCTGTCCTGGAGCAAGTAAAAATTCTTAATCAGATAGTCTTTATATTTTAATTGAAATAGCTAGTCTATTATATTTAACATTGTTAAGAGTATATTTGATTTTACATGTCCTATCTTTTTTCACTTTCTATTCATTTCCCATTGTCCTATGTTTCTCCTAACCAACTTTTCATTTTATCGGTTTTATCATTATATTTTTCTTCTCTACTAATTTGTGAATTTCACAAATTTTTCGATTAGTAGAAATTACATAATTTATAGTAGCTTATAGGAGTCTACCTTAATATCTTTGCTCTGGATAATATCCCCCCATTTACTCCTTCTTAAAACATGATCTTGTTTACTGTTCTTTAAAATCCCACTTGAAATCCGGGCATGGTGGTGCACACCTTTAATCCCAGCACCTAGGAGGCAGAGGCAGGCGGATTTCTGAGTTCAAGGCCAGCCTGGTCTACAAAGTGAGTTCCAGGACAGCCAGGGCTATACAGAGAAGCCCTGTCTCGAAAAACAAACAAACAAAAAAATTCCACTTGATACTATGCTATTTATTTCATACCGAGTTTGCGAAGCTATATCTTCATAATTTCAACTTGGTTTGATGTTTATGGCTTTTACCCTCTCAGCCCCACTCGGGACTGCAGCTCTCTCCCACTTAGAGCTGGAGATATTGCCAGGCTCCCAGTGGATGTTAAGTAGTGTTCAACCTTCTTTCTTCCTGGTCCTTGTCAGCAGGCCTGGAGCTAACACATTCAGCTCAGCTTCTTCTTTTTCACCTTCCTTTCCCTCTGCCGATGACTCTGCAAGTTCATGTGCTTCCTAAGTTAATGTTTCTCGATGTGACAGTGTGTTACTGAAACCAGCGGTGAAGCCAAGGAACCTCCTTCAGCCAAGGGGCACTGATATACTTTCCTTTGCTTACTGTTCAGCCTATAGATTTTTTTTTTCTATGTGTAGTTTGTGGGAGGCATCCTGTCAAGTGTTGGTTTGCTTTCATTTTCACTTTTTTGGTGCTTTTATTGTGGTTAAAACTAGGCTTACAGTTGTAGATGGTTCTTGACTTACAGTTCACTAGCTTTACAGTGGTGTGAAGGTGATACGCATTCAGGAGAACCTGTACTTTGAAGTTTACATTTTGATTCCCCCCAGCAATACATATTGTATGATACTGTCTTGTGATGCTGAGCAGTGGGAGTGAGCAGTTGCTCACAGCTGACCCTGCAATCACGAAACTACACAGCCAGCACTCTGCTTTATGTGGCATTGCTAAAAGATGATGGTGGAAAGGTTAGGGAGATGAAACGCATTTGACACGATAGTTTCAGCTCATGATGGTGCGTTGGAATGTAACCATGTGATGGTTCATTTTGATGGTCAGTTTGGTGGTATTTAGGATGGCCCAGGACACAACAAGCCTCTGGGTGTACCTGTGAGAGTATATCAAGAGATTTAAATGACTAGAGAGGATCCATTCTACATGTAGATGATGAGCTGAGATCATGGAATGAGTTGAGAATAGAGGGCAGGATGAGAAATACATATCTGGGAATCATTATTATGAGGCTGCAACCATGACTTTTAAAGATACCAGAAAGGGGGCTGGAGAGATGGCTCAGGGGTCAAGAATGCTGGCTGGACTTCCAGAAGACCTGGGTTCAATTCCCAGCACTCACTATCAGTAACTCCAGTTCTAGATTATCTATCGCACTCTTCTGGCCTCTGCTGTTATTGCATGTACATGGTGCACATCTATAAAAAGATACCAGAAAGATGTCAGGAGAATTGGAATTGTTGATCTACCAAATTCAAATCATCCTCACTAGCCATGATCCAGCCATGATGGGAAGTGTCTGGTGTGTGCTTCCTTGATCATAGGTGCAAAAAGAAAAGAATCTGAAAGGAAAGGGCCAGTTCACACACCTACCCCGACACTAGCAATCACTACAGAAAAAATACTTTGCTGTGAAGGTTCTAAGACATGGGATCGTTTCCAGATGAGAATCTATGAGCAACTCATTGACTCACCCAGTCCACGAGCCATTCATTGATTTACACAGTCCTTCTGAGATCGTTAAGTGATTACTTCCATCAGCATTGATCAGGGAGTGGAGGCTGAAGTTACTATTGTGGTTGCCTAAGTCGACTATTTTAATAAATTGACTTAATCAGTTAAGAAAAAAGAATCCTGGCCGGGCGTGGTGGTGCATGCCTTTAATCCCAGCACTCGGGAGGCAGAGGCAGGCGGATTTCTGAGTTCGAGGCCAGCTTGGTCTACAGAGTGAGTTCCAGGACAGCCAGGGCTATACAGAGAAACACTGTCTCGAAAAACCAAAAAAAAAAAAAAAAAGAAAAAAAGAAATTGAAAGAGGTTAAAAATTTGCCAATGGAGACTGAGGATGGGTGATCAGGGAGGTCAAAGAGGTGTGATGTCTCAGCACCCAAGCAGAAAGAGAAAAACGTTTTAAGTATATTGTTGTGAACTGAAATGTGAACAGCATACCGCTTCAGTAGGGAGGCAGAGACCAAAGTCCAACCGAAGGCAAGAGCAGGAGAGAATGGTAAGGGAGGGGTGTATTGTGGTGCCCTTCCTAAGAAACGGTCCTGATCGCCTTGATGGGCCTGGGAAGACTCACTTTGACGGTGGGCACCTTCTGGGAGCAGCATAGATAAAAGGGTGTGTCAGGAGAAAGAGCATACAGCCTTTGCTTGGCCTCCCTCTGGCCTTGAATCAATTGTTGTCCTGTTGCTTCAGCTTCTGATTCCTTGTCAATACCAGAAACTGTTTCATCCTGGACTGGGGCCAGTGACTTTCCAGGCTTCTCCTCCTGAGCTTCTCCTACCAGATCCAGACTGCTGAGGTGCCCAGCATTGTGGACTGAGCACCTCCAGGGCGCTCCTCCCCTCAGTGAGTGACAGCCCCTGTGGGACCACTACCGAGGCCCCCAGTCTTAAGTAACTCCCTGGTTCTCAGCTCTCAGGTGTGATTCTGCTCTTGTTCCTATTTTAACGCTGCCTTCATAAATTCTTTAAATAATATATTCACCCATTGGTTCTTTTCCTCTAGAGAGCCCTTACTAATTCAAGGTGGAATTGCAAATGGAAACAGTTCAGAGTGGCTGTAAGGAAAAGCAGTGATGTAGGACCAGTGTTCTGTGCTGCAGGGGGATTCGGAAATAGAGTGAGGAGAGGGATGCTCTGTTTTAAAGAATGAGGGATTGCTGAGGACTTGTGGAAGTGGTGGTGTGATGGAGATGATGGTGATGCAGCAGTTTCTTTTTTTTTCTTTTTTTTGAGATAGGGTTTTGGGCTTCTCTGTGTAGCCCTGGCTGTCCTGGAACTCACTTCTGTAGACCAGGCTGGCCTCAAACTCAGAGATCTGCCTGCCTCTGCCTCCCAGGTGCTGGGATTAAAGGTTTGTGTCACCACAGCCCGGCTTAATTTCTATTTTCTCAAAGCAGCACATTCATTCTCTGAGGCTGAGGAGAGTAAACATGGCAGAAGCTTGAGAAGTAGCGAACACTGAACATTGAACTTTTTTTTCCTAAGTTAGGTATCTTCATCTTCATTTGGGGGTTAGGGTATTAGTCAGATTAAAGACTTGAAAGCTCCTTTATATCTTAGGTTGGACATTTAAAAAATTCCCTCCCTCCCTCCCTCCNTCCCTCCCTCCCTCCCTTCCTTCCTTCTTATCTACCTACCTACCTACCTACCTACCTACCTTTCTAAAAAGTTTGTTTTATGTACATGTGTATCATCACATGCATGTCTGGTGCTCTCAGAGGCCAGATGAGGGCGTTAGATCCCTTGGCTGTAAGTTACTACTTGGTTCTGGCGATCAGACTCAGGTTCTCTGCAGGAGCAGCAAGTGCTCTCCAGCCCTTGTATATTTATTTTTATTGTTCTAGGAATCAAAGAATACAGAATCTCAATCATGCTACGCATGCACTGTATCAACCAAGCTCCATTCTAAGTATGAGGTTTCCCTTTAATTGACAACATTTTTAAAAAAAGAATAGCTGTAATCATGTTTTACATACAGTATACAATGGGTTATTCTGTACTTATTGGCTATCCCTGTAAATATTTTCCATGTTACTACATAGTTTGTTTGTTTTTTTTATAACTATTGAATAGCTGGGCTGTTATTTGCTGAACAATATCTTACTGTGCTGGACATTCAGGTTAGCAATTATTAGTTATTCTATGTAATTATTTGGAAAAATTTATTGTGTGCCTACCTTTTGTTATTTGATCAGCTACTCCTATTTTTGAGCTGTGTAACTTAGAGAATAATTCTGGATTGGCTTTTCATTTTGACTTACTGTCATACTGTTAAAACAGATTCTTTTCCTAATTTTACTGATTATATGTTAGGTTTGAAGTTACACAAGGAAACCATGTGTGACCCGGCTGATCCCAGCTCTGACTGGCACTCTGACTTGAGAATCTGTGTTCTGTGAAACATTTCGTGTTTTAATAGGTTGATCCGAGGATTGGTTTTGGACCACGGTGCCCGTCATCCAAGGATGAGGAAGCAGGTGCAAGATGCGTACATCCTCACTTGCAATGTGTCACTAGAGTATGAAAAAACGTGCGTGCCAATTTGTCTTTGTAATATTTGAAATTTTTTTTACATTTATTTTTTATAAATTTATTTTTATCTTAATTATGCATATCTATTTGTGTGTGTGTATGTGCATGAGTGAGGTGCCCAAGGAGGCCCAGAAGAGAGCACTGATCCCCTGGAGCTGACGTTGCCAATCATTTGACTTGGGTGCTGGGAACAGAACTCAGGTCCCCTTAGCCTGAGCCATCTCTCTAACGCTAATTTTTTAAAATTATTATTTATATCCCCCCTTCTTCTTTCACCCACATCTCTCTAGTCCAGAATGGTCTCAAACATGCAGCAATCCCCCTGCCTCAGTCTCCTGACTATTGGGATTACAAATATGAACGATCATGTCCACTTTTCTTTTCTCTGAATGTGTTTAATAATCTCTTTTTCTCCTACTCCCACTTTTACTAAATTTTCCTGTTTGTTTGTTTGTTTGTGTTTATTTTCTTGAGAAAGGGACTTGTATTGCCCTGGGTGGCTTCAAACTTGTGAACCTCTTGCTTTAGCCTTCATACCTGCTTTACTAACTTGTTCTTATTAATTCTTTAGAGAAGTGAGCTCTGGTTTCTTTTATAAGACTGTAGAAGAGAAAGAGAAATTGGTAAAAGCTGAAAGAAAATTTATTGAAGATAGAGTGCAGAAAATAATAGACCTAAAGCAGAAAGTCTGTGCTGAGTCCAATAAAGGATTTGTTGTCATTAATCAAAAGGTGAGAGAGAAGCGGACAGCTCAAGTGCTTGTCACTGTTCCTCAGCATTTCTCAGTGTGACCTGCTGACCCTCAGTGGACCATACAACATTTTCAGCGCATTTGAGGGGGGGGGAGAGCTCTTTTCATTATAATAATACCTTTTGCACTGTGTGGAAATTTGTAAGGGGAGGTGAAGCTGCTGGATTCTTCCCGAAGACCAGGAGAGCAGCGCCAAACTGCGCTCACACTCTGTCCTTTATTACCACACCACCGAGGGAAAAGGCATTTCACAGAAGAAGAATGTCTTGATGATGGGTCTGGGGAGCTAGCTCATCAAGGAGGAGCACGTAGAGCTCTTGCGGGGGGGCTCAGCGCTCAGCACTCAGCACTCAGCACTCAGCACTCACGTGGTTGTGCGGCTCACAGCTACCTGGAACTGCAGCTCCAGGGGACCGCATGCCTTTAGGCCTCCACATACCTGCACTCAGGTGCACATACCCATTTACAGATGTACTGTACACACAATTTTTTAAAGAATGTTTTGAAATATTAACTGTAATGATTTGTATTAAATATTAATACTCAAGTATTCTTTTATAATTTAGTGTGATTAAAATATGAAATATACATAAATCACTTCTGTGTAGCAAAATATGATAGTTATCTTAGAGAAAGACTTTATGTAACTGGATTTTGAGCTAAACTAAGCTACCTTTTTTTTTTTTTTTTTTTGGTTTTTCGAGACAGGGTTTCTCTGTATAGCTCTGGCTGTCCTGGAACTCACTTGGTAGACCAGGCTGGCCTCGAACTC
>NC_034603.1:50461708-50470186 GCF_900095145.1 Mus pahari | reverse complement strand
GCTCTTTGGGTACTTTCCCTAGCTCCTCCATTGGGGGCCATGTGTTCCATCCAATAGCTGACTGTGTGCATCCACTTCTGTGTTTGTCAGGCACTGGCATAGCCTCACAAGAGGCCGTTGTATCAGGGTCCCTTTGGCAGAATCATTCTGTCTAGCTCCTGTCTTTATGATTTGACACAGACACTACTCTCTCTATAGCTTAGGCTGACATGGAACTCACTTTGTAGTCTGTATCTGCCCGGGCCTTTAGACCTCCCTGGCTTCAGCCTCCTGAGTGCTGGGATTACAGGTGTGTGCCACCATGCCCAGCACGGATTTTTCTTGACTTTTAAGAATAGTGGTGTTGAGACAGAAATGCTTGAGGAATATTGGTCTGCATGTTTAGAGGTTAGGAGTAGTGCTCAATGGTAGAGCACTTGCCTGGTGTGAAACAAAACCTACATAACTTTTGTGTTAACTACAGGGCATCGATCCGGTTTCCTTAGAAATGCTTGCAAAACATAACATCGTAGCTCTTCGCAGGGCAAAAAGAAGGAATCTTGAAAGGTGAGTGTGGGTTGTCTATCTGGAGTGCTTCCTGCTGCTCCTGCTATCTTTTTGTTTGTAATTCCAGGAATTGAACCCAAAAAAGTTTGTTTTGTCTTGTTCTTTAAAAAGCAATTGCTGGACATGGTGGTCCATGTGTTTAATCCCAGCACTGGGGTGGCAGAGGCAGGGGGAATCTCTGAGTTTTGAGAGCTAGAGGCCAATGTGGTCTACATCATGAATTCCAGGACAGCCAGGGCTATGCAGAGAAACCCTGTCTTGAAAAAAAAAATCAAAACTGAAACAAACCAAAACAAAAACCAGCCCCCCCAAACAATTTATTTTCCTGTGTATTTGTGCGTGAATGCCTGTCATGTCTGTGTGTGTGCTCCCAGAGGCCAGAAGAGGGTGCTGCATCCTCTGGTAGTTGCGAGTCACCTGACTGGGTCACTTGACTTAATATTCTCTGGGAGAGCAATGAGTGTTCTTAGTTGCTGAGCCATCTCTTCAATTCCCCTCCTATGAGTTTTAACAGATTAAATTTAAGTCGTCTCATGTATATTCCTGGTAGCTCATAAGTAAACATTTCTGAGCAAAATATTAGCGAATAAATTCTAAATTTTGTTGTTAATGTTAGTAAACAATTGTGCTACTAAAAACCAAGACTAGGGGGGCTGGTGAGATGGTTCAGTAGGTAAGAGCACCGACTGCTCTTCCAAAGGTCCTGAGTTCAAATCCCAGCAACCACATGGTGGCTAACAACCATCCATAACACCCTCTTCTTGAGTGTCTGAAGACAGCTACAGTGTACTTACATATAATAAGTAAATAAATCTTTTTTTTTTTAAAACAACAACAACAAGATTTTGGGATGGGGAAGAAGCTCAGCATGTGAAGTACTCGCTATCCAAGTATGAAACCCTGAGTTCTGATTCTAGGAACCCACATGAAAGCCAGGTCCAGCAGCGCTGGATGCCTGTACCCCAACAGCAGGGACTTGTTCATCTAGTCTAGCTGAAACTTCAAGTTTTGTGTTCAGTGAGAGACCTGCTTCAAAAACATAAGATGGAGAAGTGATTGCGAAGAGGCATCCTGATGTGAACCTCTGCCCACCCCATGCATGGGTGTACCTCACATACGTGGATGGGCACACACGCACTCCCTTCCACACACAGAGTGGACTTTAGAAACGCTACCGCACTGTATGATCTCACATGTAGAATTTTAAAACTACTGAACCTCCAGAAGTAGATATGAGCATGATAGTTATAGTGGGTTGGAGTGTTAAGGAAGATGAAGAAGAGTTTGGGAGATATTGGTCAAAGGATACAAAATTTTCCTTAAAGAGGACAGATACATTTAAAGATTTTTTTTATACAACATAGTAATTATAGTTAATAACTGTTTGGCTGTTTGTTTGTTTGTTTTTGAAACAGGATCTCAGATACAGTCCTGGCTTGCCTAAAATTCATTATATAGACCAGGCTGACTTTGAACTCACAGGAATCCCCCTGCCTCTGCTTCCTTAGTGCTCATATTTAAAGGCCTGCACCACCATGCCCAGACTATGTATATTATTGAAAAATACTAAAAAAAAAAACCCCAAAAAAAACCCTAATTTTTTTTTTCCGAGACAGGGTTTCTCTGTATAGCCCTGGCTATCCTGAAACTCACTTTGTAGACCAGGCTGGCCTGGAACTCAGAAATCCGCCTGCCTCTACCTCCTGAGTGCTGGGATTAAAGGCGTGCGCCGCCACACCCGGCCTTCCTAATTTTAAACTATAGAAACGGTAACTATTTATCATAGTATACCTGACAAGCACACACCATCTCTTGTGCCTGCTCCCACACAGACAGCGCTGCATCATGTAGTCCGTGTTAGATACTCTTCATCCTTAAGAAGTTAGCTTTAGCTGGGCATGGTGGCTCCTACTTGGTCCCCTATACTTCAGAGGCTGAAGTAGGAGGATCACCATGAGTTTAAGGCCAGATCATCTCCCTCCCCCCCACCCCCATTAGCCTTTGTGTTTTCTATAACCAAAGTGAGCATGGCATGATGTGATTCCAGGCTCACCCTTGCTTGCGGAGGATTGGCTGTCAACTCCTTTGAAGGCCTGAGTGAAGAGTGCCTGGGGCACGCTGGCCTTGTCTTCGAGTACGCATTGGTGAGTGTTTCCATGAAGAGCAGTTTTATACCTTTTAATTCATATTTCACATTTTGAGGTCTGACAGGACAGAGTTTACAATTTATTTACCTAAATGTTAAGAGTTTTGCTGTGTGGTCCAGGCTGGTGTTGAACTGTCTTTGTAACTCAACTTCCCCAAATGGCGGGATAATTTAACCACCTTAAAATATATCTTTAGTTATACTTGATAAGAAACTTCACATGAAGATTGGATTCTAATAGAAAATAGATTTGAATTTCATGATGATATCATTACTTTATATGAGTGTATTAATATAATGTGTCAAGTGTTACTCTGTGTGTGTGTGTGTGTGTGTGTGTTGCTGGGGATCTAAGTCAGGGACTCATGCATTCTAGACAAAGTGTTTATCACTCGTAGTCCTAAGCTATCCCAGACCTTAAGGTGACGTCTTTTCTTGTCATCGGTTAGGGTGAAGAAAAGTTCACTTTCATTGAGGACTGTGTAAATCCTCTCTCTGTCACCTTATTAGTCAAAGGACCAAATAAGCATACTCTCATACAGATCAAGGATGCCTTAAGAGATGGACTTCGTGCGGTCAAAAATGCTATTGAAGATGGTAAGCAAGCTCTTTCTGTGGTGGGTATGAACCCCGTGCTTCTTAAGTAGTAATGAGTCTTCATGGTATGTATAGTATTTTAAGGTCCAAATGATTATTCTTTCATTTCACTTTAGCTTGATTTTCCTTTGAATCTGTTAAAAGTAAAGATAAGGTAGGCTGCCTCACTAATTAGTCCCTCTCTTAAGAGACAACAACCACCTAATATACTGTTAATTTTTGAATTTAGGAATTTATTTTTAAAACCATGAGAGCTCTTACAGCTTGGAACTTGCTTCTTTTCTTCAGGTGTAGTGTAATCGTAAGAAAGATTAGGAAAGAATGCCAATATTTAAATTGACTGATAATTTGTAACCTGCCTGAATCTAAACGGAGCTAAGGGAGGCAATGCCATAGGCGTGTCCCCTTGATGTAGAGTAATAGGCATGTGAGAGGGGGTTCACCGTCAGCATTAAGGAGATGGAAATGAGAAGCACAGGGAGATGTTGTCTTATGTACTGAAACCTTAATACAGAACTTCACCATAAGTGTCCTCCTTTGGCAGACATAAAGAAGCCAGAACCACTGTGGTGATCGCTTCTGGGGGACAGGTGGTTCCTGACTGGACCATACAGTAGCTCACACCACAGCCAGAGTTTAAGGATTCACGTCCCCACCTCCTCAGCTGCCTTTGTTATCGTTTGATGAGGCTGTTGGACTGGGGTTGGGGGTTGGGGGGAGTGTTGCTGTAGTTTGAATTTGCATTACAGTGTGGATAAGGACAGTGAACATTCTCATGTATTTATTGGTCCTTTGTATTTGTTTGGAGGCGGTCTATTCATCTCTTTAGCGATGCGTTGTTTGTTGGTTTAGAGCCTTTTATGCATTCTGGGTATTAACTCCCAGCAGAGGAATAACTAGGGAAATCCGCCTCCCATTCTTAGCCTTCTCTACTGGTTTCTCTGCTGCACAGAAGCTTTTGAATTTCACACAGCGACATCAGGCTTCGCTATTTGGTTTGTTTGTTTGTTTGTTTATAATGTTTTATTTTTACTTTTTGAATCTCTTCTTGGCCTCACAGATATCGACTTGCTTCTGCCTCCTGAGTGTTGGGATCAAAGGTGTGTCTAAGCATGTTTGATATATGTCTAAGCATGTTTGATATATGCCTGTATCTTGAAGAAGGTTTTTTCCCCCCTAGTAGCTTTCAAGTTCTAGGTTTTAATATTGCTGTTAAAGTCTTTGGTCTATTTTGAATTAATTTTGCTACATGGTGAGAGATAAGGGCTAATGTTATCCCTCTACATACATATATCTAGGTTTCCCAGGGCTATTTGTTGAACAGGCTGTCCTTTCTCCAACTATATTTTTTCAATATCTCTATTAAAAAGCCTGTGACCACAGCAGTGTGGGTTTATTGCAGGATCCTCTGTTCCATTCCATTAGCCTGTGTGTCTGGTTTTGTGCTAATAAAAAAAAAATTCCTAAGCTGGGAGCACCAAACTATTGCCCGAGAGTGAAATACGATTTGCTGGGTGTGTTTAGTAAAGTAAACATTTAGGTTTTATTGTAACCCAGTCATATACTCCCTTAGCATGCATTGACTGTACATGTTTAGTGCAACTCTCTCATAGTGGGATGAGGTAGTTGCAAAGGGAATGGTAGAATCCACAGAACCTAAACTGTTAGCAGGCTTAAATTTTTTTTTTCAATACTAGGGATTGAATCAAGGAAGCTTTCTGCCCCCAGATAATTAAGAATTGTATTAGTGTGTGTAAGGGAGGCTGTGCTCATATCTTGGTGTGTGTGTGGAGGTCAAAGGACAGCTTCAGGAGGTAGCTCTCTCTTTCCTCTGTGGGTTCTGGGGATCAGATTCAGTCTTGCATGGCCAATGCTTTTTCCTTCTGACTCATCCTGTTGACCTTCCCTGGCCTTTTGCATAAAGTTTATCAGCACTGCTTTAAGTTGTTTAATACATTCCTTGCTTTTTCTTCTCTATCTGTAAGAATCCATTTGCCCCCTTCCTTTCCCCCCCTTTTCTTTTTTGACAGGGTCTAGAACTCATTTGTGGTCCAGGCTGGCCTTGAAGTCATAACGATTCCCCTATCTGAGCTTCCTTAGGAAGGATCACAAGTGTGGGCTCTGCTTTTCATTGTTTAATTTTTTAAAAAAAATTTATTTTATGTATATGAGTACACTGTAGCTGTCTTCAACCACACCAGAAGAGGGCATCGGATCCCATTACAGATGGTTGTGAGGCACCATGAGTTTGCTGGGAATTGAACTCAGGATCTCTGGAAGAGCAGTCAGTGCTCTTAACCACTGAGCCATCTCTCCAGCTCTCCTGTTTGTCATTTTTAATTCCCTGTTTCCATTCTGATCCCTCTTATTTCCATCCTCTCACTCATACTGGTTGTTATTTGCCCCCCTCTCTAGTTTCTTTAGAAGGCGGCCCAGGTTGCTTGCTGGTTTAAGGACCTGGTTCTTTTCTAATGTAGGTGGTTGTATCAGTTTCTCTTCCCCAGCATTCTGCAGCTTCATGTTGTATTTTCACAAGGAGTGGGCTCAGAGTCTCCAGAGGTACGCTAATGGCTGTGCTCAGGTGGGTGGGGTAGGAGGTACATGGTACTCTGACTGTTTGCACATTTAGCCTTTATACCTCTCACGTGCAAATATTATCTTGAGTGTATTGCTTCTTAGGAAAGAGCTTTTCAAAAGTGTGGTGAGACTCAGCTTCTAAATGACTAACTCCACACTTCTCATGAAGTGTTTCAGAGAAGGGAGGTGGGAATAAAAAGTGCTGAGCTGAGAAGCAATTGATTTTATATTGTTTTACTATAATTATAGGTAATTCCAAAGCAAGTTTATTGAGTTTCAACAAATCCAAAGCATTATAACAAGCTAGACTGAGAATATGTAGTTGAGTGGTAGAGTCCGTGTCTATCATGAACAAGGCCCTAAGTTTAATATCTAGTACACAACTACCCAAAACTATTCAAACAGATGTAAAGCTCTTATCTAGCTGTGAAAATTGATGTGTATTAATACAAAGCTCTTGGCTTAGACTAAAAAGATACCTAACTTTTTTCTTAGGTAATAGTTTAGATTCTGTTCCAATATAGAAAACAAATACTTGACTGGGTCCTAAGAATTTCATACCAAATCTCTGGCCACATTACCTTCCTTAATCCCCCCTCCACTTTAATAGATTTTCACTCAGCCAACCCTGGGAAAAGTCCTAAGAGTCACACTTTCAAATTGATTAAAAAAAAAAAAAAGACAAAACTGCATTTTTGCATGGTTTTATAGTTCCTTTTTAAGAAACCATATAGAGTAGTTTCCATATGTACACAACAGTGTAATCACTCTCCAAAGCATAATGAAAACATGATGCAAAATTAACAAGCCATTGTCCCCACCAAAGACATCCACCTGCGGAGGGACATTCAGGGTGGCATGGCTCTATGCGTTGTTTCAGTTAAACAGAAGTGTGGATACATTGTGGATGTCACTGTTGAGCTGCTGTGGTGAAACAGGAACAGTGGTCCAGAATTGTCACCTCTTGCCTTGGCTCCAGCAAACACTGGGGAGTTCTTTTTTAATTAAAGAATTTATTATGGATATTAATTGTACATGGTACTGTGTTACATAAGTGCATTTCATACACTATGTAATGTATATTGAACATGCCTCTCTCTGTACACACCTTCCAGCCTCCCCCTTCCTATTAATCCTCTCTACCCGCCCTAGCCAGTGTTACTTAGACTTTTATGTCATATGCGAGGCAGGATGAAAGTCAGGGAAAATTATGGGGATCTGGGAAGGAAAGGGAGCCCCTTTCCCTGGGGTCTGCTTAAAGCTTCTCGCCAGCTAGAGTTCCAGCACTGTTAACAACATTCACTGTGAAGGTTACCTACATAGAGACAGTCCTTCTTTTATTTAGTGGAGATTCAAATAAGAAAGTTTAAATAGCAGTGAACCATGCCTGAAGCCTAAGTATAGGTGACCTCTTTCCATTCTATCTGTAGACCTGAAATTTTCTAGGACTCTCCTAAGAATCTTCACAAGACATGTCTTAACCCCTTTGTGCAACCCTTGTGGCTCATGATTTTATCTTTATTAGATTATAATCCTATTCAAAGGCACCTCTGGAGCTACCCTATAATCTCACTTATCGTAAAGAGTGTCATGGGGCTGGCAAAATTGCTTACTAAGCGGTGAGTTCAGTCTCAGGATCCTCATGTAGATCTAGAGCTCTGACTCCCCAACAGTGTCTTCTGACTTCCAGGGGACACGGTGCCATGCATGCACCATATATGCTCACATAAATAAATAAATGTAATAAAGAAAAAGAAGAAAAGGTTTTGAAAGCAACCATTAAGAGCTATAATTTCAGAGCCACCAAAATAGTACTTAAGTACTGCTGAGACACATAAGCAGGGCTCTTTTCTGAGAAGCCCATGTCTATTCTTCCTTAACATCTCTCCTTCTATTGACCCCATACTTAAACACGTTAAACTTTCCCCACTAACCTTTCACATGTATTTATTGATATGTGAGTGTTACATGTGTGGGCATGTGCATGTCATGACATGTGTGCACGGTGATCAGAGGGCAACTTCAGGTCTTGCTCTCTCCTCCCACCATGGGGGCTCTGAGAACTGAACTCAGGTTGTTAGACATGGCAGCAATCACACCATTCTAGTGCGCTTTTTTGTTTCTATGATAAACATCATGACCAAAAGCAACTCAGGGAGGCAAGGGTTTATTTCATCTTATAGGTTACCACCCATTGAGGAAGGCAGGTGCAGGAACTCAAGGCAGGACTTGATGGAGAAACCACACAGGAGCCATGATGCTTACTGATCTGCTCCTAGGCTCATGTCCAAACAAAAGAGCAACAACACCACCACAATCCATCAAACCACATCAGACTCCATCTCATGCCAGGGCAAATGGTAATCATTAAGAAAACAATATCAAATGCTAGTGAGGATATAAATGTGTTTGCTCACGGGGTAGACCAACTTTTAGTTTTGTGAGGGCCTCCACTACCAGTTTACAGCAGTGCATACAATTCCCTTTTGCCCATAGCCTCTCTAGCATTTGATACTTTTTCTTTTTCTTTTTCTTTTTCTTTTTCTTTTTCTTTTTCTTTTTCTTTTTCTTTTTCTTTTTCTTTTTCTTTTTCTTTTTCTTTTTCTTTTTCT
>NC_034603.1:50456825-50461548 GCF_900095145.1 Mus pahari | reverse complement strand
TCACTCTGTAGACCAGGCTGGCCTCCAAGTCAGAACTCCGCCTGCCTCTGCTTGATATTGTTTTCATAATGATTACCAGTCTTCCTGGCATGAGATGGAATCTATTGTGGTTTGGTGGGGATTTTTGTGGATTTTGTTGTTTTGTTTGTTGTTTTGTTTTTGTTTGTTTGTTTGTTTTCGAGACAGGGTTTCTCTGTGTAGCCCTGACTGTCCTGGAACTCACTCTGTAGACCAGGCTGGCCTCGAACTCAGAGATCTGCCTACCTCTGCCTCCTGAGTGCTGGGATTACCCAGCTTGCCTATATCTTTATCTTAAAGTGTTTTCCCTCAAATACTTTCAGAGTTCCAGGTCTTACATTAAGGTATTCGATCCATTTGGAATTGATTTTTGTACAGACAAGAGAGGGTGATCTACTTTTATTTTTATACATGTCAACATTCAGTTTTCCCTGTGTCATTTGCTGAAGGGGCCATCTTTTTCCCCAAAAGTATTTTTTGACTCTTTTGCCAAAAACCCAGTGACTGTAGCTATGTGGGTTTATATCTTGATCTACTCTTTCTTGATCTATGTGTCTGTTTTGTGTTAACACTATGCTGGCTTTGTTCTTATTGGTGATTTAATATAACTTTAAGTCAGGAATGTTGATACCTACAGCATTATTCTTTTTGCTCAGGATTGCTTCAGCTAGCTTTGTGCTCCCATAAGAATTCTAAGATTTTTTTTTGTTGTTGTTGGGGGAAGATGGTAAATTCTGGAAATGTTTGTGTGAAACCATGACTATTTCTATAGAGATCATGGAAGTAAAGCAGATTCTCATATGTAGACATTCCTAGTTGACTTGAAGTTCTCACTTTTTTTTTTTTTTTTTTGGCATTTGAAAAATAAAAGCTTCCAGGTGGTAGTGGTTTATGCCATTAAGCTCAGCATTTGGGAGGCAGAGGTAGGCAAGATCTCTGAGTTTGAGGCCAACCTGGTCTACAGAGTGGGTTCTAGGACATCCAGGGCTCCAAAGAAAGACCTTGTATCAGAAAAAAAAAAGAGAGGGAGAAGGGAGAAGAAGGAGAAAAAGAAGGGGAGAAAGAAGAGAAGGAGGAGGAGAAGGAGAAGGAGAAAGAAGAGGAAGAGGAGGGAAAGGAGGAGGAGGAAGAGGAAGAGAAGAGGAGGAGGAGGAAGAGGAGGAGAAAGGGGGAGGAAGAGGAGGAGGAGAAAGAGGAGGAAAAAAGGAGGAGGAGTTTAGGAAGCAAGCCCTGAGGCTGTGCTGGGATTAGCTTAGCAGTAGAGTGCCAGCCTGGAAGTGGGCAGGAGCACAGCTGGGTGATTGTACCCACCTAGCATGTATGAGGCCATGGAATGCACCCATGATCACAGAAAAATATTTTTTCATATATTTCACTAAAAAAATAAATAAATAAAAGACCCACATCCCTCCACTCATATCCTCAGGGTGTACAAAAAGTCCCGAGTCCCCGACAAGTCCCCACAGATGCTCAGGGTCTTTGTTGGAGTGGCTTGGCTCTGCCATTTTGGATTGAGTTTTTCTATGTGAAGATCTTATGGGACCTGAGCTGTGCTCAGATACCCTGAGGGTTCTGGGTGATGTTGAGGATCTTCTCAGTGTCTCCTCTACCAGTGAGGTGGCTCAGGTACTTGCGTCACTCACGCTCTCCAACCATTACTGCCAAGTCTGTGGCCAGCTTAGAGTGGTCAAGAGCATCCAGGCAGTGCTGGACGTGATGCTGAAACTCTGCCCAGGTCAGGAGCACCTGGTGGGCCTGTGAATTGGTGCCCACCCACTGCAGACAGCTCCCTCTTTAGGGCCTTCAAAAGGCTGTCCATCTCTTCCCAGTCAGTTATGACAGTGGTGGTTGAGGGGGTGGGGCACAGAGCAGGATTAAGGGCTATAGGTTGCATTCGTTCAGTGTCTCAAGAGGTGCCGATTGCAGTCATCTGAGCTACTGGCTTCTAGGGGAACTCCCAAGGTATCTAGGGAGTTCAGGCTGGAAGGCAGCATCTAACGTTGGCACAATGCTATCAGCCTGCTCCAACCTGCTGTGAATGGGCACACTACGCACTCTCCTGTTCCAACAACCCTGTACCTTCCCTCAACCTGCCTACACTCCTCAGCAATGCTGGGAATTGTGGCTGGATCCATAGCCTATCCCTGGCTCTTGGGACACAAGGACACGGGCTTTGAACTGAGAAGGTTCACTGAGTTGTTATGTGTGCATGCAGTGTTGTTCACTGATTACAACATAGGCCCCCAAACAGAGCTTCTGCCCACCTGGCGTTTGCACCAGGTACCACCCCCAGAGCCCCCACTTGGCCATCTGCCTGCTCCAGGAGATCTTCTTCCAAGCCATCACCTTTCCTATACATCAAGTCGGTATAGGCCTCTGTGTGAGCCAGAGCTTTGGTTTGAGGATCTTTGCCCACCCACTGTAGAGTTGGTTTTGCTTTTCATTCAGCTGTCCTGGGGCCTGCTGCCTCTGAGTGCCTGGGTTGCCCTCCAGATCAGATCTGCTAGCCTTTCTACCTTGGCTGGGCTGAGCTTTCTGTGGATAAAAGCCCCTCTGGTGAACTCTCAGGCCTCAGCTGGTTATGCTGCTGCTGAGTTGCCCAGAGTCTGCAAGGCACCCTCACCACAGTCCAGACCTCTGTGTTCACAGAATGCCTTGCAGTCCTCACTCATGAAACAAAGAGATGAGTCATGTGGTCAGCACAGCCCAGTAGACTTCTGTGAGGCCAATATACTGCCAGAGTCCACAGCCCCTGCTGCGTGGATTTACAACCTGTAGCCTTAAGTCTGTGCATAACGGTGCTGGACTTGGGACGAATGCACTGAATGTGTAGACTGTTTTTGGTACTGTAACAATTCTCACATTATTTACTTCAGTCCACAAGCATAAGTAGTCTTTGGATCTGGTGCCATCGTTGGTTTCCTGAGTGTTGAAAGTTTCCATCTCGGAGGCCTTTCAGCTCTTTGATCAGGTTTATTTCACGGTACTTTATTTTTGAGCCAATTGTGGATAGGATCATTTCCTAATTTCCTTCTCAGCGTGTTTGTTATTGGGGAAAAGGAAGGTGCTGATGACTTTTGTCTGTTCATTTTGTATCCTGGCTCTTTGCTGATGTGTTTACCTATTTATGAAACAGTTCTCTAGGGGAGTCTGTAGGGCCTCATGTATAGAATCATCTGTAAATAAGGACACTTTGACTTCTTTCTTATTTATATCCCCTTCATTTTCTTCTCTTATTTTACTGCTCTAACTGAGAATAAAAGAGGAGAACATGTCCTGATTCTAATGGAGATGCCTTGAGTTTCCTGCGTTTAGTATAATGTTGGTTAAAGGTTTGCTATATAGCCTCTATTATGTTAGGCTGGGATATGTTCTTTGTATGCCTAGTTTCTTCAGCCTTTCTATCATGAAAGGGATATTGGATTTTATCAAAAGCCTTTTCTGCATCTACTGAATTTATCGTGTGATTTCTGTGATACCCCTAGCATTATTCTTATTGCAAAGGATTGCTTTGGCTGTCTGGAGTCTTTTAAAAAATATTTTATATGTACTAGTGTTTTTGCCTTTATGCCTCTATGCATCACATGTGTGTAGTGCCTGCAGAGGCCAGAAGAGGGCACCAGATACCTTGAGACTGGAGTTACAGATGGCTATGGGCTGCGTTATGGGTTCTGGGGATCAAAACCAGGTCCCCTGGAAAATCAGCAGTGCTCTTAACTCCTGAACTATCTTTCCAGTGCCTGTCTGGGGTATTTATGTTTTTACATGACTTTAAGATTTTGCTTTTATTTCTATGAAGAATGGTGCTGGGATTTTGATGAGAATCACGTTGAATCTGTAGATAACTTTTTTTTTTTTAAGATTTATTTATTTATTATATGTAAGTACACTGTAACTGTCTTCAGACACTCCAGAAGAGAGAGTCAGATCTCGTTAAAGATGGTTGTGAGCCACCATGTGGTTGCTGGGATTTGAACTCTGCACCTTTGGAAGAGCAGTCGGGTGCTCTTACCTGCTGAGCCATCTCACCAGCCCAGATAACTTTTTTTAAAAAAAGATTTATTTATTATTATACACAAGTACACTGTAGCTGACTTCAGACACACCAGAGGAGGGTGTCAGATCTCATTATGGGTGGTGGTTGTGAGCCACCATGTGGTTGCTGGGATTTGAACTCAGGACCTTCTGAAGAGCAGTCAGTGCTCTTACTCGCTGAGCCATCTCTCCAGTCCTGTAGATAACTGTTTTGTAGGTCAGCCATTTTCACCCTATTGATTCTTTCAGTCCATAAGCATGGGAAGTTTTTCTGTCTTCTGGTGTTCTCCTCAATGGTGTTTTAAAACTTACATTATGGAGATCTTTTATTTCCTTGGTTATGCTTATTCCAAGGTATTTCATTTTATTTTTTGAAACTAATTTGAATGATAGATACTGTTTCCATGGTCCTCAGTGTGTTTTCCATCAGTGTACAGATAGTGCTTGATGTTTTGTATCATCTCGTCTGGCTGAAAGTGTTTACTAGATTAAGAATTTTATGGTGTATAGCACTGTGTCACCTGCAAATAAAGATATTGGACTATTCTTTTGTGTTTGTTTGATTGTTTTTCTTTTTTTTTTTTTCTTTTTTCCTTTCTTTTCTTTTCCTCTTTTCTTTTCTTTTCTTTTCTTTTCTTTTCTTTTCTTTTCTTTTCTTTTCTTTTCTTTT
>NC_034603.1:50420277-50456814 GCF_900095145.1 Mus pahari | reverse complement strand
AGCCCTGGCTGTCCTGGAACTCACTCTGTAGAGCAGGCTGGCCTCGAACTCAGAAATCCGCCTGCCTCTGCCTCCCAAGTGCTGGGATTAAAGGCGTGCGCCACCACGCCCAGCTTTGATTGTTTTTCAAGACAGAGTTTCTCTGTGTAGCTCTAGATGTCTTGAAACTCGCTCTGTAGACCAGGCTGGCTTCAAACTCACAGAGATCCTCCTGCCTCTGCCTCCTGAGGGCCGGGATTAAAGGCTCCACCTCTGGCTTGCAAATGAGGCTACTTTGACTTCTTTTCCTATTTGTATCCTTTTCATTTCCTTCTCTGGTCTTATTACACATTCCAGCTAAGCCTTCAAGCTCTGTGTCATATTCCTGATTTTAGAGGAAATGTCTGAGGCTTCCTCTGTTTTGCCTATGTTGGCCATAGGTTTATTGCGTGTGGCCTTTCTTGTGCTGAGATACGCTCCTTCTAGCCCTAGTCCCTAGTCTCTTCAGAGCTTTGTCAGATTTTGAAATTTGCCAGATTCAGTGTTTGAAAAGATATAAGATTTTGTCACATGCCTTTCCTGCAGCTATTGAAAGGATTGTGTGGTTTCGGCCTTGCCTATTTACATGCTGTATTCCATTCACTGTCTTGCATATAGTAAACTGTCCCTGCCTCTATGGGATGAAGACGCTGGGGGTGAAGAGTGTTCTTTTTGATGCATTCAGTTCCGTTTGCAAGGGTTCTATTGCAAGTTTTTGCTTCTATGTTCATAAGACAGACTGGCCTATACTTTTCCTTTGTGTGTGTATTTGGTTCCATGGTGCTGTGAGTTTAGGAACATTCCCCCATTTTCCACTGTATGAAATAGTCTGGGAAGGATTGCTCTTAGTTCTTTTTTATATGAAGGCCACTGACTTTATTAATCTAAAAGTCTTTATAAGGACAGTGACTGATTTTACCAGGAAAAAAAAAAAAAAAAAAAAAAAAAGGAGCCAAAGGGCATCCAACAGATGGTGAAGGGAGGGAGAAAGGGTCAGGAGTCCATTCAGGAAGGCTGGTAACTGTTGCCATGGAACTGCAGAGGGAGGTGGAAGGGGAAGGCATGCAAGGGCAATGACTCCAGAAAGGGTGAAAGGCTGAGTGGAGAGAACTCCCAGAAGACCCAGGAGTACATAGGGGGTGAGTGTGACAACAGCAGTCTTTTCCATCATGGAGGGCAGAGAGAAGCCCAGCCCTGCTGCAGACTCTAGGCTGTGGCTGGAGGGCTAAGGGGTCCCCAGAGAACGTTACGAGACAGCATCATACCTTTCTTGAAGGCACCCAAAGAAGTCCCTGGCCTGCTTGGCCTTGGCACTGCATGTGTCTTTCCGCCATTCTTGGGAAACGTTTTCATCTTTGTTTAGCAGAAGTGGCCAAGGACCACATAAGTCTTATCAAAGCCGCCTTTCTCCGGCTTCTTGTCCAGGGCTTCGCCTCTCATGGCTGGGCTCCCCACGCCCCCACGGCCCCCTTTATCCAGCTTCTTGTCCAGGGCTTCGCCTCTCATGGCTGGGCTCCCCACGCCCCCACGGCCCCCTTTCTCCGGCTTCTTGTCCAGGGCTTCGCCTCTCATGGCTGGGCTCCCCACGGCCCCACGGCCCCCTTTCTCCAGCTTCCTGTCCAGGGCTTCGCCTCTCATGGCTGGGCTCCCCACGGCCCGTCCCACACCCCTCCCCCTCCCCCTCCACACCACCAGTGGGCTCTGCCACAGAGTCTTGGTGTAGAGTTTGAGACATCTTGATCGGGTTTAATCAGCAGCTCCGTCTCTGTAATGGCTCCTCTCACAGCCTGGGCTTTCTTTTTTTTTTTTTTTTTCTCTTTTTTTTTTTCTGAGCCTGGGCTTTCTTGACTGGGTGTTTGTCTTATTTCTTCATCAGTTTCGTTGCTTGTTATAGTAATATTCAAGTTGCTTGTCTTAGTTTATTTTTGGTAGATCACATATTTCTAGAAAGTCATCCATTTTTCTTAGGTGTTCCAATTTAATGGAATATACTTTTTCAAGGTTTGTCCTTAGGACTTCCTGAATTCTATCGGCATTTGTTGTAGTACCCTCCTCCTTCCTTAAATTGGTGCTGTTTTTATTGTATCGCATAGCTTTGGTATGCTATGTCTTCATTTTCATTGCACTCTAAAGTTTTCTTCCTTTCTGATTTCATCAGTAACCCAGTTGTTCAATCTCCATGAACACTTACCCTTTGCTGTAGTCTCATGGTCTTTCTTTTCAGCCCTAAGATTCCTTTGAGTATCTTAGAGATGGCTTAGTGACCATGAATTCCTGATTGACTCATGGAAAATTTTCCTTTGCCCTTCAATTATAAGAGATAGTTTTGCAGCTATAGTAGTCTGGATTATCAGTTATTATCTCTCAAAGGTTGAAATTCTAAGGTCTCCTAATTTTGTTTTTTTTTTAGATCAGACATTGTATCCAGCTATTTGCTACTATAAATTACAAATAACACGTCAGTGTAGTCATATAACTATATAAGATGCAAGCAAAAGAAATATCTACCTAAAAAAGATTTATTTTTATTTGTAGGTCTGTGTGCCTGCATGAGTTTATGAGCACCGTGTTCATGCAGGTGCCTGCATAGGGCAGAGAGTGTCAGATCCCCTGGACTTGAGTTACAAGGGGTATTGAGCTGCCTGATGTGGGTGCTGGGAACCATCTCTATGACCCCAGAAATCCCACTTCTGTTTTCCAGAGGATAAACAATGAAACAAAGTGTGTACCATGCTTATTTACTTTCAGAGTGCTTTATAGGGAAACCTAGTAATTGCTGAGTTGTAGAATTTCTTTGATTTTGGAATATATTCAAAACATTTCAGAAGTGGTCAAAGTAATCAAACATGCTTGCCTTTGTAGCTTTTCTTGCTCCTTTTCTTTGCTTGACATCTTTTTAAAAAAATTTTATTTATATATTAATACATTGTAGATGTCTTCAGACACACCAGAAGAGGGCATCAGATCTCATTACAGATGGTTGTGAGCCACCATGTGGTTGCTGGGATTTGAACTCAGGACCTTTGGAAGAGCAGTCAGTGCTCTTAACTGCTGGACCATCTTTCCAGCCCGCTTGATATCTTTTTGTTATTTGTCTTTGATAGGCTGTGTGGTTCCAGGGGCTGGGGCAGTGGAAGTTGCGATCGCAGAAGCTCTTGTTAACTACAAGCACCGTGTGCAGGGAAGAGTCCGCCTGGGGATCCAAGCCTTTGCTGATGCCTTACTCATCATCCCGAAGGTATAACTGTCTCCTGGCCAGATAACAACTGGGTCCACCTAAAGATCCTTGATTACAAATTGCCACCTTGCCCAACAGTTCTCAGAGTTAGAAATGCGCTCATTTGCATGTCCTGTTGTGCATAAATATTTTAGCAGCCCAGCAGAGAAACTGTGGGGATTGAAGCTGACAGACTTCAGGAGCTCCAGGAAGCAGTCAAGTTTTCCCTGTGTCTCAAAGCTCCTTTGGAAAGTTCAGCACTAACCAATCCTAATGAGCCATTTGGAACTCAAGTTTTGTTTGAATTTTTTATTTTAAGCAGAGATTCTTGTTTTGTTGGTGGCCTCCAAGATGCTATTACTTTACTTATGGTAAGTGAAGGGCTTGAAGATGTTTAGTGTCCCCAAACACGATTAGCTGGAACTTGTTGTAATTGAAGGAACGAAGCAGCAAGAGGACAGGGCTTGCCCTTCCTTTCTCTTTGCCTCTGTCAGCCATCAGTCATGTAGACATATAGAAAGATGTTTCATGTATGCTATCACCATGAATTCAGTCATTATTAGCATTGTTAGCTAGCAAAGACTTAAATAATTTATATCACAATTATTCATAATTTGTGGGTTGTTTGTGAATTAGATGTCTATTTTTTTCTCTCCTCCAAGCAGCAAAGTCATTGAGTACTGTGTTTTTGACAGGAATTGGTGGCCCTGGTATACAGTGGTCCTTTTCTTTATCAGCTGCTAGTTTAGAAATTAGTCTAATGTGGAGTACAGGCATTTCCATCCATATTGCTACAGGTCACGGCTGTCCTTCTGAAGCTAGGGGACGCACAGTGCTGTGAATGCTCTGGTCTTTTTTAGCAAGTACTGGAAAAAACAAGAAGGCACATGGCTCAAGAGGCCAGAGGAAATAGAATAGACTTACATCTTTTATAAGGAAAGAAATAAGCTGACTGTAGTGGCACGTGCCTGTAACACCAGCACTAGGGAGGCAGAAGCTGGGGGGTCAGGAGCTCAAGGCAGTTTTTGCCACACAAGGGAAGAAGGAGTTCGAGGCCAACCTGGGCTATATGAGACCTTGCCTAAAAAATATCTAGGGGTGGGAAAAGTCTGGTGCCCTTAGAACTTAGTGCGGTGGTGTTCACTATTCAAGAATAAAATGGGTTAGGTAGATAAAGCAGTAATTTGATTTCGGTTGGGAATGGGATTCTTCTAAAGGAGATGGCCATTGTATTGTGGTTGTGTTTCACAAGCCTGAAGAATAGTGCCCCTTTTTGTACTCGATTTTCAAATCCATATATAAAAGTATTCCATACATGTTTTTTTTTTTTATTTTCATAAAGGTTCTTGCTCAGAATTCTGGTTATGACCTGCAGGAAACACTGATAAAAATTCAGACTAAACATGCCGAATCAAAAGAACTCCTGGGCATAGACCTGAACACAGGTAAGAAATTGAAGAAAAAAAAAAAAAAAATATATATATATATATATATATATATCAAGGACCCAAATCTTAGGGAGTGGTGGACTGAAACATTTTATTACACAAGTCTTCAGTGCATCCAGCTTACTCCAAAAATATTTAATATGCATAGGTGTTTTACCTATGTATATGTCGCCTGTGAATAATGTGCCTGTGGTGGTCAGAGGAGAGCATCAGATCCCTGGGACTGGGCCTGGACCCAGGTCCTCTGCAACAGAAACAAGTGCTCTCAACTGAGAAACACCTCACCAGCCCTGGAACAAAGATTTTTAAAATTTTATTATTATTATTATTATTTGGTTTTTCGAGACAGGGTTTCTCTGTGTAGCCCTGGCTGTCCTGGAACTTACTCTGTAGACCAGGCTGGCCTCGAACTCAGAAATCCGCCTGCCTCTGCCTCCTGAGTGCTGGGATTAAAGGCGTGGACCACCACTGCCTGGCTGAAACAAAGATTTTTTTTTTTTAATGTGGGTCCTGGGGGCCAAACTCAGACCCTGTGTTTGTGTAACAGTCAATGACAGACTTATCTATATCTCTAGTCCTTCCACTCCCACCCAAATGCTTAAAAAGATAGACTTATTGAGTGCTAATTATTTGGACTCATACTGGGCAAAATAGACTAAAATTGTGAGCTTCTCTTAGAGTGAAAACAGGCAGTAAACAGTAACCTTAACAAATAAATTATTTATCATCTGTAAGGATGATCATGAATGCTAAGTAGGGAGGGGAGGGAAGGGGGAAATTAAAACATCTGTACAGTACAAACTAGGAAGAGGTCTACTAAGGAGCTGACGGAACTGAGGGGTTGGTCATGAGGGGACAGCAGGAAGTGGTCGGCTAGAAGAAGGAAGGAGGTGACAGAGGTGACACCTCAGATTATAAGGTGGCGTATGGGCTGGGCTGAGGACTTCAGCTTTGTTTTCTTAATCCTTGTAATAAAATAAGGGGCAATTTTGCAACATAGTCCATATTTTAAATGATGATTGTGGCCACTCTCCACTCTGCAGAGAGCAATTAGCTGAACAACTAGCAGGTTAGAATTGCACTAGCTGTTGGAAAAGATGAGACAGAGCTGGCTATGAGTTGAGGGACTGTCCAGTTTTAGCAAAGTCAGGTTTGAAGGACTTATGGCCTTTTGGGGGAAAATAGTTCGATATATTCAGCTCAAGAAACAGATATATGTTGTTGGTAAGAGAGTAATCAGGCTGTAGGAAGTTTAAACTGGAAAAACTGGATGAGACTGCCTAGGATTATTTGTGCTGGATAGTTTTATGTGAAATTGACACAAGCTAAAAGTCACCTGAAAGGAGGAACCTCAATTGGGAAGATGCCTCCATAAGGTCAGGCTGTAGGCAAGCCTGTAGGACATTTTCTTAATTAGTAAGTAATGAGGGAGGGCTCAACCCATTGTGGGTGGTGACATCCCTGGGCTGGTCATTCCGGGTGCTATAAGAAAACAGACTGAGTAAGTCATGGGGAGCAATCCAGTAAGCTACTCCCACACCTTTCCATGGCCTCTGCATCAGCTCCTGCCTCCAGGTTCCTGCCCTGCTTGAGCTTCTGTCCTGACTTCATTTGATGATGAACTGCCATGTGGCAGTGTGAGCCGAATGAGCCCTTTCTTTCCCATGTTGCTTTGGTTGTGGTGTTTCATCACAGCAGTAGTGACCCTGACTAAGACACATACAGGGAGAGAATAGAAGAGCCCTGGACTGCATAGGTGCTCCAGCAGAAAGCTCACTTAGGGGACTGCATTGGTGCCCCAGCAGAAAGCTCACTTAGGGGACTGCATAGGTGCTCCAGCAGAAAGCTCACTTAGGGGACTGCATAGGTGTTCCAGCAGAAAGCTCACTTAGGGGACTGCATTGGTGCCCCAGTAGAAAGCTCACTTAGGGGACTGCATTGGTGCCCCAGCAGAAAGCTCACTTAGGGGACTGCATAGGTGTTCCAGCAGAAAGCTCACTTAGGGGACTGCATAGGTGCTCCAGCAGAAAGCTCACTTAGGCGAAAGGAGCCAGTAAAGAAAGGGGAACGTGGTGTCCAAAAGGCAAGAAGGAGTTGGCCAGAGGCTGTGATGAGCTGTCGGGTGCTGGTGGATGAGGCTGGCAGTCATCCACAGGGCTTATCATAGAGGTCAGTGATGACTTTGACAAAAGGAGTTCTGTAAGAGATTAATATTGTTAGAACTCACCAGTCAACATTGGCAGGGTGTGTCAAGATTGCTCAAGTAAGCAGATTGTCTTTACTTTGCAGGGGAGCCGATAGCAGCAGCAGAAGCAGGAATCTGGGATAATTACTGTGTGAAAAAACATCTTCTTCACTCTTGGTAAATTGGCAATGAAGAGAAAGACCTTTAGGGATGTAATTGATAGTTTTGAATAGTTCCCGTTATTTTTGTTTGGGAAACATTGTGACCTGTATGACACCATGGTCCCCGGCTACTGAGAGTAGCTGCTGTCCTCTTATCGTCTCTTCACATTGTGTTGGCAGCAGGGAAAGGCACAAGGAAAGCTAACCTTACCCTCACTGTTGGCTGGGAAGGGAGGCAGGAGCAACAGCAGCCTCTGTAGCAGGGGGCAGCAGCGACCTGCGAAAATTGGCGCAGATTTGCTGGGTATAAATTAGACTTCTGCCGAGTCAGCAAAGCGGGCGCCATTACAGGGTGAGGAGGGTGCTTCCTTCATAATATCTCTGTTTCATGAGTTCTCACTCCAACATGCTGAAGGGGAAATGCCCCCACCACATGCTGAAGATTGCTGGGGAGACACGGGCATGCTGTGGGAGGCTGGGCTCACTCTGATCCTTTCATCCTCAGCACTGTGATTGCCACCAACATCCTCCTGGTTGATGAAATTATGCGAGCTGGGATGTCTTCTCTTAGAGACTGATTGAATTCAAAATCAATTCATCTGGAAGACAAGATTTCATACGTGTCATACCCAGCAGTGTCACATGGCCTTAACTGTTAGAAAATAAAGGTAGTGCATGTCTTTTGGTCTCAACTGTTTGAAAAACACTTAATCAAAGCATAAAGAACACACAGATTTTCCCAGTAAAGAAATAGCAATGGTAATAGTTTCTGAGTCTTAACTCCCCACCCTGTAATATATGCTGTTTCAGTTTTCATAAAGAAAAATGTGTCATGATGCCTGTACCTTCTGGGCATAGGCTTGACAGTATCCCAGTCAATTCCAGCTTATCAGAGATCGTAAATGCAGTAAGACAAATGTTCTCTTTCCCCAAGAGTCCCTCAGGAACTTCCTGCAGCTGCTCCCTTACACATGTGACATCACTTGCAATATAGGTTTGGGTTCTTATGCACAGTCCCTGGCCCAGCCTGCTTACTATATAGTTTGTCATAGTTTGCTTAGCCTTTAAAAATGTGGGCAGGGTCTGGCTATGTGCCTGGGGCTGGAATTTAGAATCCTTCTGCCTCAGCTTCTGAATGCTAGTGTTATAACCCTGCCCTTTTCAGCGACCTGTGCTCTGCCCTAGCTCTGCTAGGCCTGACTAGACAGCAAGGCAGGCCCTCTGAAAAGGCAGGACTCATTGGCATTAGCTCTATGAGACCATTGCTTTTGGTTCAAATGGAAATGTTTTATAGAGGTACAGTCCTGATATGCATTTGTCCAAAGCTGTCTAGTTAGTCTATCATAGTGACCATGGGTAGGCTCTTTGGTCATGTCCTTTGCACAGACCCAAGTTGATAAGATATAAGATATCTCAGGTGCATTCTTGGAATTTGTTTATAGCTTTAGGAGAAAGTTCCTTAGACCATTTCATGCCTTGATTGAAAAATCTACAATTTTATAGCCTGTTTATTTCTACTTAATACATTTGCCGACGTCTTTTAAAGTAAGTAACTGATGTTTCTAAACATTCTTTCATGACAGTTCGTTGCAACACTTCTATTTAGTTTATTTACATTTTTAAGTTTCTCTTATCAACAGTCATCCTGTTCTGCTTCCTCCCACAATATAAGCCTTTCGTATGAAGTAGCACACCTGTCAAGGCTTTTGTTGTTGTTGGAGATTTCAGAAGAGTCTCGCACTCTAGCCCAGGTCGGACCTGAGCTCTCAGCAGTCCTCCCGTTCATCCTCCCAGGAGTTGGGATTACAGACATGAGCCACCGTGCTTGTGTATACAAGACTTTTTCTGTGTAAAATGTTGTAATTATGGGAAAAGTATTTGAGGTCTAGACTAATTCTGTAACCTCGGCCAGCCTAGACTCAGTCTTTGTCTTCCAGTTGCTACCATGCCTAGCTGAAATATTTTATTTATTTATTTATCCGTGTGTGCACGTGTTTGTACCTGTGTGTGCATGCACACACATGCATGTGTATATGCATATTCAAGTGTGTGCATATTGGTGGAGGCCAGAAGAGGCTGTCAGCTCTCCTGGAGTTGGAGCTAGGGATATTTGTAAGTTGTATAATGTGGGTTCTGAGATCCAGGGTTTGACTGAGCAGCAAGTCCCCTTTATGGTGAACCATCTCTCCAGCCCTAGTACCAGTGAGAGACAGGAGGAGGGTGGTGGTACCCAGGGCGTGCTCTTTCCAGGCCGGTGAGAGAGCAAAGGGAGGTAAGCAATATTCCTAAAGGCGACATTTGAAGTTGCCCTGTGGTTTCCACATGTGTGTGCAAAAACACGTGTGCCCTTGGGCATGTACATGTACGCACCATGCTTTAAGAGTACATGGAAGAAGCACCTGTATCTCTCTATCATGTGCTCGCCTCCATAGATGTAGTCTTTGAATTCCATACATCGTCTGTTAAATGTTTAACATCCTGTGGTGAGATAAAACATTCTTCTTAAGTCTTTAAAGCTATAAATAGGTTATTCTGCAGGTAGATTTTTACTGTTTTTTTCCCCCCACTAAATGGTTTTGAGATTTATTTATTTATTTTAGCAATTTTGAAGTGTCCTAGTACATTTCTGCATTACAACACATTCATCTTATTAACGGACTTTTTGATTTTCTCTAGTTCTACATAACTTTATTCACTACATGGTGAAGATCTTTGTACATGTCTTTTGGGAAATGAAGTGTCAGAGTTTAGTCTCTATGTTATATTTACTAAGTAATTTCACAAGTTTCTTATTCTCTCTGCAATATATTTAATTTCCCTGTCTCTACAATCTCATAGCCCTCCTAATCTTAATTCTGCCAATGTGAAGGGTGAATGGTTGTGTCTCACATTTGGAAATTGCTTTGATCACCAGTTCAACTGAACATGTTTTTCATAAACTCTTGGCCATTTCATTTTTTAAAATCATCATAAATGGTATATTATGGGAATATATGTATATATGTATGTGTGTATATAATGTGATATTCTCACATATATAAATACACATAAATTATATATATATATATAAAACCTTTGTCTTAAGAAATTCCTCTATTTAAATAATAAAGATATTACCTATATTTTATAATTTTTTCATATTTGTTTTTTATATGACATGGTACAGCTCTAAATATTAATACCAACCAAGTATTCTCATGCCCACTTATGTGTGATAATACCTCTGTTGTATACCACGGTGTGTGTGTGTGTGTGTGTGTGTGTGTGTGTGTGTGTGTGAGTCAGTTCTCCCCTCCCACTCTGGGCTCTGAGGACCAAACTCAGGCCGTCAGCACTCTTACTCAGGAGACTTCTCGTCGACCTGGACCCAGTTTTCACAATCTGAGAGAGCATCAAATTCCAGCCACTGGACGGCTGGGGAAGCTATGTTTTCATTATTTGTGTTTGTTTTGGTTTAAACTCTTGTTCCATAATTCTGTCAGATTGCTATTACGCCATTAACCACATTTTTTTTAATTCTTAAAATTTCATAAAAAGTCTTAAAACCTAGTGGTGTGACCCCTGTACCCATGTTGACATTTTCTTTATTCTCTTCAGGATTGTTTTGGCTATTTCTGGACTTGGCCTTTTCTCTCTTACATATGAGTTTTACTATGTGGACACTGAGGCACTTATAATCATTAGGATTGCAATGATTTTATGAATTATTTCAGGTAGAATGGACAGTTGTAATATATAGACAGCAGTAATCTATATAACTTCATTTATATCTTCCCCATGTTCCATGTTTTAAATTAGTCAATGTTTTGTTTTAAGAGATTTTGGGGGGGAGGGCAGATCTTGCTATATAGCCCTGGCTGGTCTGAAACTGGTTATGTAGACCAGGCTGGCATGGAATTCAGAGATCTGCCTGCTTCTGCCTCCCTAGTGCTGAGATTAAAGGCGTGTGCCACTACATTTGGCCTATTTTAATACATTTGTAAACAATTTTTCATTCCTGAGATAAACCCTATTATGATGTGACATGCATACATTTCATACTTTGACATTTCTGTAAGTAGAACATGCTTTACTGACAATGGTGTCTTCTAATTTCTCATACTTACACTTGGTCACTTGTCATCCCTGAGAGACCTTTCATGGACCATGTGAGGAAGGGAAATAACTCTTGGTTGACTGAAGCCTCACTGTTGTCATTTCTGGCAAGTCGAGCCTTGAGCATCCCAACTTACAGAATGCCTGCTGGAGAGTAGTGGGGAACACACAGCAGCCCCACCCCTAGGAAAGCTTGCCTCACCACCTCTGGATCCCAGGAATGATATCAACTGTGCTGAACGGTGACTTAGAAGAGTTGGACTCTAAATCTAAAGTTTGCAGAGTGCCTTATTCATCTTGCCTAAGCTTTATTTAGTATGAATCCACTGACAGTGATCTATGGTAAAGTCGGTATAAACAAGTCCTAAAAGCTCCTCTGGTAAGTATAAATAAAGTGTATGAATGTCAAGAAAGCATTGTCATGGTTGAAGTGACAATATATTTTTCTCTTAGTGTATAAAAAGATGGCACGTCTCATAGGCAGTGATGTTTTAGATTTGATGAAATATTACATTTCATCTGTTTCTGGCTCGATGCTAATATCTATTTAGAAAGGTTTTGGGGGGTGCGTTTTTATTGAATTGAAAACTCAAATGGCAGCAAATAAGCAGCGAGTGAGCAAACTTCCTCTTGCCACAGCAAATGCATTCAGTTCTCAGATGTGCAGCCCTGGCTGATACATGGCTTGTTCTCCTTTCTCAGTTAGGTGCCGGCCCGTGTTGAGCCTACAGCACAAGCTATCTGGGGAGCGTCTATGTCTTTCCTGTGGCACAGTTTGAGCCATGATGATGAAGGGTTATCTGTTTCTTGAAAGCTTGGTCTGGCCTAGCAGTTTCTTAAATGGAGAATAGACTTTTGACTCAATTTTCTTTATTGCTTGAGGTCTCAGGTTTTCTATCATTTTGAGACTGTTTTGGTAATTTATATTTTTATAGAAATCCATTATAAAATTATTTTTCCTAAAGTTTATTTGTGCAACCTCTTTTGATGTGGGGAATTAAAAAGGGCATTTTATTTTTATTTTTGATATGTCGTGAATTGAACATATCTAGGGCCTTGCATGTGCTTGCATCTGCCACTGAGGTGCATCCCTAGCTCTAGATAATATCTTTCTTAAGGTTTTAGTTAATTTTTTTCCTCATTACTGACACGGTGAATTTATTTCTAACACGTAGTTCTGGTGTTCTTAGAGCTATAAACTTCACTGTCATCATCTTAACTCATTTAAAATCATAATTGTGTTGGGGCACACGCGCCACGGTGAGCATGTGCGGTCAGAGGGTAACTGTGGAGTTGGTTCTCTCACGCCTCTTTTATAAGTTCCCATAGCCATCTTTCTGCCCTACCCAACTCCTTTCATTATATCCAATTTTGTCTGGTGCCCTTCTTCTTCCTCTGCAGGTTTGATGAAAATGATACATTCAGACCTTAAGCCCCTGTCCAGATCTCTCTCACTCATTTTTATCTCTTCTATATTAAATATCCAGTGCCAGTTAAGCTGACCAGCTCGGTCCCCCTCTGTTCTGATTCCTATTTTCTTTTATTCTCTATTCTTTTTTCATTTTCTTTTTGATAGACCTTCCCAAAGAACATAAATGAGACTATTTTTTTGAGAGAGGTCTCTGTGCCTCAGCCTTTCAGGAGGCCGATTGCTTAGTTTACTTAATTGAATTGATTTGCCTCTTTTTTCTTATACTCATCTTTTTAGTCAGAAGTCCCACCTCTCCTCTTACCCCACTCCCATCCATATAAAGCACAAGCAACATATGAGATCCTATGGGGTACCATGAGAAGGTGAAATCTATGAATCATGGGCATAGAAGTATAACTTTACACTAAAAGAATAGAAAAATTTCATTAAGGTCATAGCAGAAAATTGACCAAATTTAGGGGTAGAGATGCTCATCCAGGAATAGGGGGCCTGTAGAACACCCAACATACAAGGCTAGAAAAGAGCCCCCATGTCATATTATAGTTAAAAACACCAAATTTACAGATCAAAGAAACCATATTGAAAGCAGCAAAAGAGAAACCAGTTATACATAAAGGCTGGCCCATCAGAATGACCCTGGAATTCTCAACAAGATCCCTAAAAGTCAGGAGGGCTTGGAATGACATCTGTGAAGATCTGAAAGACTCATCTCCCCAGCCCCTCACGGCCTGTAGCAAGCAGGAAACTGGCCCCAAGGACCAGGGAGCAGGGGAGCAGGCTCTGTCTCTCACCAGCTGCAGCACTCAGGAGGTGTGGGTAGGTGGGTGGGGACCTTGCCTGGGCAGCAGGCTTTGAGTTGGCCCACCCCAACATCTGCCCCATTTACAAGCTGCTGACACTTGTGAAAGGGCTGGTCCTCCAGAGCCAAAGCTGCAGGATCTTCATGACTCGAGGTACCAGCACCATATCTTCACCATTGATGGCGGAGCAGAAGCCAGAGGCCTTGCAATGACCATTTGCAAGTAAAGATGTGTGGACAACAGGGTATACTGTGTGACACACTACAGCTTCCACAACAAGATTTTTTTTAAAAATTCTTTTATTTTTTATTTTCTTTTTGGGGAGAGATTGCAAGGGCGGATATGAAACAGATGGGGAGATGAGTGGGGTTGGGGTGCATGATGTGAAACACAAAGAATCAATAAAAAGTTAAAAAGCATAACCAAGCAAATCTGCAGACAACTGCCACCCAGACTGTATTGCCTAGTAAAACGATCATGATTGAAAAAGAACGAAAAACTAAACAAAAACAGGCTACGAGAATCCATGATCGACTAGGGTAGCTCTACAGAAAACACTCAAAAGAATCATAAAGATGAGGCAATAGAAGAGAATAATCCACCCTAGGAAGGTAGCTGAGCAAATGAATAGTGAAAAAACAAAACAAAAACAAAAGCAAAAAAACAAAACAGAAAGCTGGGCTGGGGAGATGGTTCTGCAGGTGAAAGCACTTGTTCTTACAGACGACCCAGTTTCAATTCCCAGCACCCACATGGTGGCTCATAGTCACCTGTACTTCCCTCCCTCCAGTTTCAGAGGATCTGATGCTTTCTTCTGACCTCCAGGGACACCAACATAGTTTACTGCCTCTGCAGAAGGCATTGACTCTGTTCCCAGCATCCAGTTCTATAAAAGAAACATGGCTAGAAATAAAGGCATGGATCAACCCCAGCATAACCACATGGTCGATGTCACCCATTGTCACCAATAGGCAGGCCATCTTGACAGTGAACAGTGAGATACTGAGTAAATGACAGATCAAATGGACCTCAAAACCAGGCACGTAGAATACTACCCTAAAAATTCAAAGTACAACCCAGCAGCTCACTGAAGTTTCTCTAAAATAGATCACACGATATGGTACAAAGTGAGTCTTAACAAATATAGGAAAATTGAAATAATTACTTGTATTCTATTTTGACCACAAGAAAATAAAACTAAAAATCCACTGCAACACATACAAGCTCATGGGTATTGAGCATACCCCCACTGAATAACATGGCAATGGAGAAATCAAGAAGGAAACAAAAAAACTCCTGGAGTTGGATGAAAACACAACACACCAAAGCCATTACAAAGGAAACAGTCCAAGGAGGGAAATTCCTAGCTACAAATACACGGAAAGCTCAAGGAAATCTCAAACAGTGGCGGACCTCAGCTCAAGGAAGTCCCAAACAACAGTGGACCTCAGCATCCTGAAAAGCAAAGAATAATTCAATTCCCAAATCAGTAGAAAAAACACTGTGTGTGTGTGAGAGAGAGGGGGGGCAGGGAATATGCTCAATGCAATATATAATATATAATATATATATATAATATTATATATGCATGCACATATGAAAGTGTCATGTGATATAGTACTGTGTACACACAATAAATATTTAAAACTTGTATATTTGATAGTTGGATTTATAATTCTCTGTTCTTCCCAAAAGCTTTTTGGGCATTTACAAAACATGACACATACATGCTTGTTATAGGCTGTGTGTGTGTGTGTGTGTGTGTGTGTGTGTGTTTGTAGGGTGCTGGAACTCAGACCCAGGGGGTATGTGTACATGCTGGGCATGTATTCTGTGTCTGACAAAACTCCCCAGGGAGATAAAACCCCAACCCCTGTTTTAAACATGTGCTTTACTTTTTTTTTTTTTTTTTTTTTCGGGACAGGGTTTCTCTGTGTAGCCCTGGCTGTCCTGGAACTCACTCTGTAGACCAGGCTGGCCTTGAACTTAGAAATCCACCTGCCTCTGCCTCCCAAGTGCTGGGATTAATGGTGTGTGCCACTACTACCCAGCTTACTTTTGTTTTGTTTTGCTTTTGTTTTGTTTTTTTATTAGAAGTATTCATTTTTTAAATTTTAAGTGTGACTGTTTCATTTGCATGTATCCATGTGCACCACTTGATGCCCATGGAGGTCAGAAGAGGGAGCTGGATTTCCTGAAACTGGGGTTATGGATGGTTGAGAATCACCATGTGGGTGCTGGGAATTGAACAAGAGTCCTCTGCAAGAATAAGTGCTCTTAACTGCTGAGCCATCACTCCAGCCGCCGCAATGTGTTCTTAATCAGTGTTGCACAGTTATTCACTCCTGTGTTCACTGTGACTGGACTTACTGCTGACCTCCCGTTGCCTTCTTCCTTCTGGGGTCAATGTGATGGGGCTTCCTCAGCCCCGGAGTGCACTTGAGATGGGAGACCCCAGTGCTTCCCTCAGAATGTTTTTCTTGCGCTTTGCTTTCGGGTGCTAATGTGTGGAAGACATGGTCCCATTGTTTCTGCCACCACATTCTTTGTTCCCTTGATACCCATTTGCAAGTTCCCATCTACAGGGACCTGTTTTGAATCACGCGAGCGTGGCCATGGTGTAGCTCTTGCTCTTCTGTTTCTTGTCACAGAGGTAGTGGAACACTTCCTCTGCTCTCAATCCTCCTGCATAGAAACCAGAAGTAGAGTGGCGGATCATATGGTAGTTTCACTTTTAATTTTCCTTAGGCGTGACCATACGCTTCACAGGCCCAGCAGCGATACAGCAAGAGTCCGAGTTCCTCTCTGTCCTTATCAATAGTTAGTCCTGGTAACAGCCATCTTAATAGATGGGAAATGGCACCTCATTGTGAGCTGTCTGTCTTCTGCAGCATTTTATGTCTGTAAATTGGGGTGAGGTTGCGGGGAAGTCTCCGTTAGTAAGCGTCGCTGTGCGCTGGAACTGCCAGACCTCTGTATTTTTAATGCAATTTGTCTAACTCATTTTTCTATCTTTTGGAGCGTATCCAACTTATAAGTACATAAAAAATTCATGGCAGTTCTCTTAAAAATAAAAAAGCCTTTATCCTAAGATTGTTTTATAAATCTCCTGGTTTCTGTTAAGGCATCACGGAGCAGAGATCGTTATCCCCCTGCCTGTCGGTCTCCCGTTTGTTTCTCACCTCTCTCTCTCTTCCTTTTACAATCCTTTCTGTAACAATAACTACTTCTCTGCAATCACTTTACTAGTGCCATCACTATGGCTTTATGCTTTGATCCTGCCTCAGAGTCATACATAACTATTCTCCCAGCCTCTCCCAATACCACTGCCTTCTCAGGGGGCTTGGCTCATGAACGTAATTCAGCTTAATATCTCTAGGTATTAAGGCCTCGTAACAATCCATTCACTCCTCCTTTACAGCTGCCTATATAATTGTCAAAGAGATCTAGGGGAACAAGGATACAGTCATTAAGGGCATCCGTGGCAACTCTATAAATAGCTTTTCTCTCCTTGCTCTGTTCTAGACTGGGGGTACCATCGAGGTAACCAAGTAGTCCCTGGATTAGATTTAATCTCTGATCATATTTTTTTCCTGTCCAGATGTTTAGACTGTACAGATGGCCCCTGATTTATGGCTTGATTTATGAGACTTCAACTCTAAGGTTGTGGGAAGCGATACGAGGTATTTAATAGAAATGGCACTTCGATTTCAGAGTCTTCATCTTTTTCAAGGCTGGTGATATACATTACAACACCTTCTAATGATGCTGAGCAGTTATAGAGGCCCGGCCCCCAGGCAGCTACCCAAGCCTGAGGGTAAAAAAAACGGGTGGTGTACTGGTTGGTAGGTTAGGGATAGTAAATTCCTTAAAAAAATTCAACAACTTAATTTTTTCGATTAAAAATTTTTATTTTATGTTATTTTTATATGTGTGGGTGTTTCATCTGCACACATGTCTGTGCACCACTGTCTGCCTGGTAGCTTCAGAGGCCAGAAGAGGGAGCCATTTCTCCTGGATCTGGAGTAACAGGTGGTGGTGGTGAACTGCCTTGTGGGTGCTGGGTCAAAGTTGGGTCCTCTGGAAGGACATCCAGTGCTTTTAATTTGAGGAATCTTTCCAGAACCCTAAATGCATTCTGACCTATTATATCTTCCATTTATGATGGGTTTATCAGAATATAACCATAGTATTTTTGAGAAGCTTTGGTCTAGGGAAAGAGCAGAACCTGGACACTGTTGAGTGATTCCTATATAGGGTTAAAGTGTAGATTCCTGATCACTCTGTTTCTTAGCGATTTATACATTTTTCCTTTTTGTATTAATGTTCTTGTTGCTGTGACATAGTATCTGAGAGGAACATCTGAAGGAAGGAACTTTCTGGTTCACAAGGGTGCAGTTCAGCACAGCACAAAGGAATAGTGGCAGAACCGTGAAGTCACTGGTCACGAGACACCTCCCCCTTTTTATTTAGTCCAAGACCCCAGTCCATGGGCCAATGCTGTCCACATTAGGGTGGGTCTTGCTACTCAGTTAATGCAGTCTAAGACCCCTTCCCAGACATGCCCAGAGGATTGTCTCCTGGGTGGTTCTAGTATTAGTCATTAGATGGAGACCTGAGCTAGGCCATTGCAGGCGGATATTATATGCAAGGATACAGAGAAAGTAAAAGGCAGAGCCATCCCAGAGCCCGGATGGTAAGAGTACCTTCCCCGTGGGTTTGGCTTGCCATCTTTTCCATGCTCCACAGAGTCCCTGACAGTACAGAACAGAATGATGACAGTCACAATGAGTTTCCTCTTGTCTGGAACCTTGTCAACATTTTCTAAGGGCTTGGCCCAGGAATCAGATGGCATCACCTTCTATCTGCCCACTGTCCAGGCCAGGATAGAGCCGAGTGTCCTGTTGGACAAATAGCTTGTGCGCTTGAATCTGGCTCTTGTCCATGCCTTGGAGATAGATTTAGTTACAGAGGTTGAGAAATTTTTTTGAGCCATATGTGCACCTGGCAGGTGCTATATAAAACCCTAGTGGTAAGTAACAGAAGACTTTGAAAGCAGAGAGTCTAAGAGGATCTTTCCTATGACCTCTTCCTTCAGTGGAAGCTTCTTTGGGGCTGTTACAGCGTTGGGGCTGTTACAGGGCAGTTTGATTACAGAGTAGTTAGTGTCTGTGGGCTGCAGTATTACTGCATCAGGCAGCATCTTTCACTGAGTTTGACCGTTCTGTCTCTCTAGGATGCTTCCTGTTCCTGGAATGTAGGCACTGAAGGCTGGTACCACCCTTCCTTCATTCCTTATAAAAGCAAAGTAGCCCCCAGCCCCGGTACTTCAGATGTCTTGTGAAAGCTGCTTCACATTGCTCAGGGTTCTTCCTGCTGGTGTATCACTGCTTAGCTTGGTTCTTTGCCTCCACTACACTTCAGTCTTCAAAGCTCTTCTCTTCTATGCTACATCCCAGCCCAGATGGGAGAAAGTGATAGGCTAGCTCGTGAAGAGGAGAATGCCGGAAATCCTGCTGCTGTGGAGTTGTCTCTGTGGAGAAGGGTGGCGTCAGCAACTGAGAACACTCACCGTGAGCTGTGGGGTCTCACTGCATCCCCCCCCCCATTACTACGGTCCAGGGCCCTTACTCACTTTCTGCATCCCTTTTCTGTAAAAGAGAGATGATGTACCTATCTTAGGGATTGCTATGAGAAGCAGCACATGGAAATTGCTTCTCACTATGCTCAGCCGTTCTTTGAGCTTAACAACTTGTTTTGTTATCTATTGTGTGCACAAGAGAATGGGGTAAAGTTCATGAGTGACAGTTGTTCTGAAAATCTGGGCTCCAGTGGTGGAGAGAGTGGGTTGGAGGTGGCGAGGTGGAGAGATGTTAGTAATTCTGCTTTGGCATTGGCTGTGTTGATGCGGGGGCAGTGGGGGCAGGTAGGAGAGTGTGGCTAGTGTTGGCCTTCTGGCTCCCTCTTTAGTGGCATTCTCTCAGTCTCTGCCTTAGGGGAGTTATTGGTGAGCTTGAGTTAGTGGGGCTAAAATTGCAGAAAGTCCACAAGACCTGCTAAACCATTTTCTCCATTTCCTCTTCACCTAAGCACCTCTGTTAGTCAGTCTAATTTAAACTTTCTAGGGTGTGCCTAACCTTACACATATACCCCGGTAAGCTAAGGAAATGCCAAACTCTCCTATCTCCCGAGGCTCACGTTCTGACATTAACGTTTAATTTCATATCATTACGTGTTATCTACTTTCTGAGTTTTTGTTTTAAATGCAGATGTGTGGGAAAGTTTAGCATCATGTGTGGGGCCTTCTTGGTCCTTGGTTGGCATCTGGAAACTTGGGTTTGGGAAGTGGTCATATATTCTGATAAGAACATCTCACAGTGTCTATACTGTTAATATGCTTGGACCTGTTTTGAGAGTCTGGAGTTTGAGAACATCTTAGGTATGGGGTGTGCCTAACCTTACACATTCACATGGGTAAGCTAAGGAAGAGTGTTTCCAGAGTAACTATGTGATCAACCAATTCTCTAGTGATGCCCTGCTGTTAACACTTCACATGACACAGTTCTTGCTGGAGACCCTCCTTTGTATCACTTCTTTATAACAAGCTGTAGCCATACAGGTGCTCTGTGTGAACCCTGAATCTTCCTAGTGAATCTTTCAATCTCAGTATGGTCTATAGGAATCTTGCTATCACAAGAGAAGAAAACTACGAACAACACCTGAGCTAAGATCTTTAATAAAATATTAGAAAGCCAAATCTGGACATAAATTAATTTATACAGCATGACCCAGTGGGATTTCCCCAAGGGTCAACGAATGTAAAATACCATGTTAATAGAATGAATGACAAAACCCACAAAACTGTTCAAATATACATGTACAAGCCTCTATAAAGATCATGATAAAAATCTCAAACTGTTACCTGAGCAACGGCATCTACAAAACCCAACCATGAGAAGGAGGACTGTACACAGGGGTGAAAACCTCAGAGCTCCCCACAGGAGACCATGAACACAGCACAGAAAATGCTCAAGGTCACTGTTTAACACAGCCCAGAAGGGCTCAGTCAGTGCTGTTAGGGAAAGAAGAGAAAGAAGCAGGACTTGCGCTTGGACCTTTCTGGTTCCAAACTCCATGGCCCTCTCATCCCTTTGGTAAGAGTGTTGGACAGCTCCCTCTCCGAACCTTGTGAGAGGGCACAAGCAACGTGGCTTTTCTAGACAACATTATCCAGCCCCCAGTATTTCTGAGAAGAGGCACCTCCTGAGTTTAAGTGAGAATGAGTTTATGGGGCTTCTCTCTCAGGCCCTGATAGAAAGTGACAGCTTGGGACAAAGCTAGAGGAGGTGTAGATGGGGCTTGGCTCTGTGCGCTGCCTGGTTTGTGGCTACTTACCCACTAGAGCACGAAGGTAGAAGCAGACATCTGCTTTGATGGTTCCCTGTCCCTTTTTCTTTTCTTTTCTTTTCTTTTCTTTTCTTTTCTTTTCTTTTCTTTTCTTTTCTTTTCTTTTCTTTTCTTTTCTTTTCTTTTCTTTTCTTTTCTTTTCTTTTCTTTTCTTTTCTTTTCTTTTCTTTTCTTTCTTTCTTTCTTTCTTTCTTTCTTTCTTTCTTTCTTTCGTTTTCGTTTTCGTTTTCGTTTTTGTTTTGTTTTTCGAGACAGGGTTTCTCTGTGTAGCCCTGGCTGTCCTGGAACTCACTTTGTAGACCAGGCTGGCTTCGAACTCGAGATCCGCCTGCCTCTGCCTCCCTCCGGAGTGCTGGGATTAAAGGTGTGCACCACCATGCCCGGCTCCCTTTTTCTTTCAAATAGCCCTTTGGAGATAGACTCTGACTATGGAGCCCAGGCTGTTCCTGCTCTTCTCCAGAGCTCAGGTTACAGCTGTGTGTGTGCCATCACATTGGCTTCATGGTGCGGTTCTCTGAGAAAAGAGTAAGAGGGTAGAGAAACCGTTAGACATCTTCAATTCTACCACGATTCCTGGGCCTCATGAATCCTGGGGGTGAATTGTCCTGCAGCCTCTTACTGAAGTGAAGAAATGATTGTGGCTTTTGAGTCCCTAATGATTCGAGTTTCCATCATTCTTTCCCCAATGAGATTTGTTTCCAAACAGGAATGGCGGTGAGACCCAGCGGCGGGAGGGAGGGACATGCCAACAGTACCACGGCAAGAGGTATGAGCAGCCCAGCCCCCATAGCACCTGAAACAAAAAGTTAATTATGTAGAGAGTCATACAGGGAGAGGACAGCTCACAGCTAAAACATGGTGTGTATTTCTCCAGGGAGAATAGCGTTTAGGTGTCTTTACAATGGTGATGTATGACTTTTGTGACTTCTTAAATTACATTCCTCAAAGCATGTAATTTTCAACAAGGCTTAATGACTATATAACACTTTAAGTTTTAAAAAAAAAAAATCAAGCAAAAATAGAGACAGTGAGATGGTTCAGTGAGCACAGGTGTTTGTCACCAAGCGTGGTCTGAGTTTGATCCCTGGGACCCACATACATGGTAGGAGGGGAGAGTTGTCCTTGACCTTTGCACATGTGCCATGGCACATTCCACAACATTAAAACTGAGTAAATTTGTCTGAGTGGGTTCCTTTTTTGTGAACACGATGTAAAGTTTCGCAGGGTGCATTGTTTAGAGTTAGTGAAGAGAGAGGAGTGTTAGCACAGCTGAACTCAGGACCACAACCACTCTGGCCCCAAGGAAGCAGTTGCTTGTTTTCCATAGCCTTGTTTGAAGCATCTTTAGGAAGCCAGTTTTGATTTCCTCTCTTGTGTTCAAGTTTCTCATTCCCAGCCAGATTCTAGCGTGAGTGGCTTCTTTTCTTTCTTATGTCCCACTAATGTTTCCGCTGTATGTATCCTTTCCTCAAGACTACCAGTCAGCTAAAGTATTAGCTAGTACCAACAGCCTGAGGCCAGCCTCTGAAATCAGGAATAGTATCAATGTTTAAGTGATCCAGAAGTCCAGAAGCACGGAGAGCAGGCCTTAGGAAGTCTCATGTTACCTAGAGCCAGGGCTCCGACCTGTTCCGGTCATATACTTTTCTGGGGGTGGGGAGGTTGTTCTGAGTCAGGGTTTCATGACATAGCCCAAGCTGTCCTAGGGCTCTCAAGTTTTCTGCCACAGCCTCCCTGGATCTGGGATTCCAGGAGCGCTCCACCACACCCAGTCTAGCATATGAAGTTCATCCATCAGGTTGCCTCATGATCCACAGTGTCCTCTGAAGCTTCAGCTACTGTCACTGAGTTCCAGGCAGGAGGTGGGAGATGCAGAGAAAGGACCCACTTCAGTGCCCTCACTGCTTCCGCTTAGGGAACTGTCCCACAAGCCCGGCTGAGTGATTTCCTAACAATTCTTTAGGCAGAATCTTCAGCCCTGTGAGTACACTTAATTGTACCAGAGGCTTTAAAAAGTAGCCTTTACAGGTGGATTTCTGAGTTCGAGGCTAGCCTGGTCTACAAAGTGAGTTCCAGGACAGCCAGGGCTATACAGAGAAACCCTGTCTTGAAAAACTTAAAAAAAAAAAAAAAAAAGTAGCCTTTAGTTAGGTGCACAGGCAATAAACAGGGTTCTTGTGCTGCAGAACAGGTTCACTGGGTAGGTCTCAGCCGCACATTCCCCGCTGAGTCGATGGAAGGGTTGGGTGATATAGCACATGGGGGAAAAAAACCCAGCAAGCTCATGCTCAGAGCAGGAGCAGGAGCCAGTGGCTGCTCCCACACCTTCCTCCCCTGCTGTAGTGCTTTAGCCAGGAGTTATGGGGCTGAAAAGAGGATGGAGCTGACAGAGGCACTAACTAACCAAGGGATCCTTTCAAGGTCAATGTTTCTTGTTTAAGTACTTAGCTCGGGGCCCGACACTAAATAGAAGCCTGTAGGTGGCATTTGGATGCATAAAGTAGCACAGACCTTGTATTTGAATCCCCCTTCCTCCAGTGAGCCCCAGGATGCTGGCACTGCAAGTGTGCACCATCAGCCTCACCTAGCTGGCCATATGATTATCGACCTCTTCCGTCGCAGCATCTTCCTTCATCTGTAGACTTGGCAGCAGCCACTCTGCAGAGTTGTCAACCTCCCAAGCATGGGAAGGAATAGCATTGTCACGGACTATTGAGAGAGAATAGAGTGACCCCAGATGTGTCCCCACAGTCGGCCCTCCCTCTCTGCCCAGTCTTATTTGAGTTGCCTTTGACCAGATTCTGGTCCTGGATGTCCTACCCGGCTATGAGCATCAACTGAAATCTGCCCACCTGGTTCCCCAGCTGCGCTGCCTTAATGTTCTCATCTGTACCGTAAGCACCCATTCCATAGGGCTTCCGTTGGCACAGTGTTAGCCGCTGTTACCATTTGGCATCGTCCTTGTCTCTGCCTTGTCCACAGTTTAAATTCCTTTGTGTGCCCTTCCCTATGGGAACTCACGTTCTCTTGTCTCATAAGAAAGATGTGCCCTTCCTCCATCCTGAAGCCCTCCCCTACAGCTTCACTTTTGGGATGCCACAGCGAGTGACAGTTTGCTATGTCCATGTCCCCATTAGACCTTGGGCAGCAACCAAACATGGGCATGGGAGTGGGGTTGTTGTAGGGCATCAGAGGAAAGCTCTGGAAGGGGAGATCTTCTGCAACCTCCGTCCTGCCCATCTTGCTGGTCCTCCAAGCCCTGCCTTGTTTGGTCTCTCCAGCCTCATCTCTTATCCTCCCCAACCCCTGCTCACTCTTCAGTCCCAGTGACCTCCCCACTGCTCTGCCTGCCAAGCCTGTTTCTGCCTGTTTCTGCCTTCAGCATTCCTCTAGTGAACCTTGCATTGTTACATTTGCCCGATGTGTTCTCTATCTCCTGCTTTCTGTTCCTTAAGACCCTCACTACTTGACGTTCAGGAGAATCCTGGATTTGTGGACTCCTCACCTCCTCCTCAATAAGACTAGCACATGCTTTCTTGAATCCAGAGCAGTCCCTACACATAGAAGAGACACTGGGCTTTCATGGACGGACAGAATGGCCACCTACTATTGTTCTGGGGATGCATTCTCTAGCCCTGGTTTCCTTTCACAAGGTGAACAAAGGCCCCCCCAAGAGGCGGGGATAGGCAGAGGCGGGGTGGGGTGTGGAGAGGATCTGGTGACCACTGGTTGACTTCAATAGGAAGGGTTGAGATGCAAGCGGGATGTCTCTTGCCTTCTCTTCTCCTGGCTCCGTATTTCAGGCTCTAGAAATTCTAAATAAGATGCTCGGTTTACAGAGCAACTTTTATATACACTGTTCTCTGACAGTCACTTCATGTTTTTACCTAAGGATGGCCTTGAACTCCCTCTCCTCCAGCCTCTGGCTTCCAGAATTATGGGCATGCACCAGTACACCAGTCACAATTAACTCAGGGAGGCAGAGCTTATTCTAATGACAGTTTTGAAGCAGTGTCGACTACAGATAAATGCACTTTTGATGCAACCCTGTGTGGTCCTGAGATCCCCATCTTGGAGATCAGAGCAGCCCTTTGTGGGAGAATTTGGTAGGTATGCAAGCCCTGGTGGTTCAACTGCATGGACTTTATGATCCATTCAAGCCTGTAGTTTATGGTTCTTCTGTTGTTATCTTCCTCAGGAGGACACTAAGGCTTAGCGACATTATATGACTTGCTCAATACAGAGATCTGGGGAAGGGGAGGCTCATTTGATCTGTACAGTGCAGCATGCCCTCCCTCCCTCCTCCTCTTATGTGCTGACACAGAGCCAAGAATCTCAGATATGTAATAACCTTCTTGTGCTCAGAAGTGGCCATGGCTGACCCAGGTGCTATATGCTAGGTCCCCCGATAAAGGAGACAGAACTGGAGGGCACGCAGAGTACACCCCTGTTCTTTGCTCAGGCATCAGTTCCTGGTCCAGAACCTGCTCAGGGCCAGCTCCCCCTCCCCCCTCCCCATTGTCTATATTTTTGCTGCAGGCTATTAAGGGTCCCCAATCTGCACCATCTCTCATTAATTAAAAATGCCACAAACCATCTGTTTAAGGAAGCCTCTGAGAGGGGTCCAGGCTGCATTCGCTCCTAATTCCTAAGTTTAATTGAAAACTTTTTTTTGTTTGTTTGTTTAAAGAATAGAATCTAGGCACCTAAGCCCTCCTTGTTGCCTCTGGCAACAGTGGTGATGGTGGTGCGGTGAATCTGGTGCTCTGTGTTTGACAGAGGCTCGGGAGTCAAGGATGGTGTGACATTGAGAGGACTTAGCAGGTTTGACTTTGCCAGGCTGCTCAGGCTGTGGTGGAACTGAGATGTGCAGTCAGGTGGCGAGGGCAGCCACACGGATGGCTCAGCTCAGGGGTTGGAGAGCCCAGAAAGCCTGATCCTGACTCTGCCCTTTACTATGTGGGACCAACAACACCTGTCTTGTGCATTGGTCAGCATTGGTCCTTGATTGTCTGCAGTGGGTGGCTTAGTGATGGGGGCTCAGGATGTGGGCTCTCCACTGAGGACCCTCTTAGGGAGCAGGGCAGACTTCTGACCTTTATTCCGACTCCGAACTGCTTTCTCACTCTGGATCATTTTCCGTTGTCCTGACCCATGTCTGATTTTATGGAAGCAGGCAGGGAAAAATTAGTAGCTCTCTCCCATCTTGTAGATAATACCCCCCCACCTCACCCTCAGCTTGAGAGTCACGATTTTGTGAGCTATCCTTTAGCAAGGTGGAACAGGATCCTCATTGGTGGTTCCCCTGTTCTTGTGGAGAAGGCAACTGATGGCTAGAAATAGAAAAAAGTATAAAGTCAGGCAGCAATTGGATCTGGTGCTTGTGGGAGCACTGGGGCCTCTGGCATCAATGGCAGGGCCTGTTTCCTTCATATTACAGCATGCGTCTGATCCTCCTCCCTCTTCTGGAGCTTGTAATAAGCCTATGGTGCCAAGTTGGCCCAGCCACAGGGTACTGCTGCCCTTTGACTTTATCAGCCAAAAGTAGCTGATGCGTATCTATCGCCAACACCTACTGGAGAGCAACATAAGAGGTTTGATCTCAGTCCTATACTAGAGGGACAGATGGATGAGGGGGAGGAGGAAGGAAGGAGGCCAGTCAGTTCTGAGAGGGAGGAGCCCTTCTGCAAGTCTCTAAGCCTCAGAGGGTAGAGACTCCAGTGCATAGAGACTCATCCAAGCCTCTCGTTTGACAAAAATGCCTTGCCAGGTCCAAGGTCACAGGCCACATCAGGAGAGCCAGGCCTGGATTCTTGCTCTTTGCTTTTGCCCCAGCAGAGATCAAGGTCAGGAGGATCTGAGCCACTTAGAATGGGCCCCACGTCAAGTCACGCCAGCCTCTCACTACATAATCTCCCCAAATCAATTTGCAAAACTTCCATTAATACCGTCAGGAAATCTGCAAGCTGTTTCAAGCCTGGGCACTGTAATAACTACAGGTGTAACGACTACCTGGGGGAGACAGATATTAACGGGATAATTAAAGATGAGCGTGGCCTTGGGCAGTTCAGCAAAATTTACCTTTCTCAGCAGCTGGTTTCAGAAGAACCTTGAATCACAGAAGAGCCTGCTCACTGAGCGCCAGGCTGGGTCCCTGCCATGCCGTCTCTTTTATTAATGCTCTGCTCTCAGGAGGCTGCCTTCGGGGGCAGAGCATGCAGGATTGTTTGGCTAGCTATGGTCAGTCTGACCCCAAAGAATGGCACCGAGCAGGGCTTCTTGAGCCGTAGGGGCAGCATGCCACTTGGGCACTCATCACTGCAGATGCCGAGACTCCACATTGCTAATGGGTTCCCTCCCAGGTGGTACCCCCCCCCCCCCCGTTCCGGTGGTGGACCACACCGAGGAGTAAAGCCATGGGAGGAAGTCAGGGATACGGGCAGGAGCCATGGCTTGGATGCTGGTGGATGGATGGCTGTGCTTTGTTTCCTTTGAGGGAAGGAGCAGGCCAGTCCCGCCCACCAGCTAACTATTGGTAACAGTGCTTTAAGCTGGCCCCTGTGATAGATGCCTCTCACAAGGATCGAGACTTATGCTCTGAAATTCTGACTGTTTAGGTAGGAACTCCAACTCTAGACTCCAGACAATGAATAAGGATAGTACACAAACAAAGTTTATTTAAAGCATTAGTTCTCAATAGTGGAATGCATTGTTTCCAGTCCTAACACACACACACACACACACACACACACACATCCAAAGCTTTTTTAAAAAGAATATTTAATTTATCAAGTCATGTGCTTTATAAAATTCCTACTCTTTTATTTTAGCACCATGACTTTTTATTATCTTTTTATTACTTTACTTGCAATTCTACCAAGCATTAGCTATGTCTTTAAGGGGCTTTTGGATGCTGTTCATTCCATGCACAAAATTAGCCTACCGTCTTCAAATATTTAAAAGAGCACTTGACAAATTCAGCGTGTTTAAGCTCTATATTCACTCCTTGAGTGATAAACCTTCCCAAATGATTAAGTAAATGTTATAAATCTAAGAGAATCTTAAGTGTATACAAAGGTAAATGACTTTTTTCAATAGAAAAACCTAAGTTAGATACTCAGTTATATCTTAGATTGGATTTACGAGACTGGAGAGAGCAGACCTGTCCCTCAAATAAGTCAAATTCTTAAACACCCCAATACTTAGAGTACCAAATACAACCAGACTCTTCAACATCTGGTTATCCCAAAGGTTTGTGTATTTCAGTCATTTCTATATTGAAGGCTGAGAAAAAATCCTTACCCACTAAGAAGATAATTGTAACTTCCACGTAGTTTGGGGGCCACCTTCTTAGAAGACTAAAGCTCTCCTATAAGAGCTATTAGAGCCGGGCATGGTGGCGCACGCCTTTAATCCCAGCACTCGGGAGGCAGAGGCAGGCGGATCTCTGAGTTTGAGGCCAGCCTGGTCTACAAAGTGAGTTCCAGGACAGCCAGGGCTATACAGAGAAACCCTGTCTCGAAAAACAAAACAAAACAAAACAAAAACTACTAGAACTCACACCAGATTCTTATCAGCAGCATCGATGAAACCCACTGAGCTTGGCTCTCTTGGTATTTTGTAGGGGACTCCACAAACTGAAGGAGCAGCACACAGCTCATGCCCCAGGAACTGAGGCTTGTCATTACTCAGCTCCTCAGTTCACACAGTTCTCAAGCTTATGTATGGTACGTGGCCGGGCTTGCCATGTGTTGCCTTCCTGAAAGGAGGTAGAGAGGAGTCTATGGTTCTGTTCCTTCCTGCTGTTTCTTAGTCACATTTTCCAAGGCATAAAAACAGCATCCTTTGGATTCTGGCAACCTCTTACAATTTGGTTTAAGTTTATAGTCAAATGGTCACAGGCAGGTTTTCATAAGTAAATATTAGCATTGATCACTGTTGCTCCCAACCCTGATATTCTTAGACTGGGACACACCAAAGACCTTGAGACATTTAAGAGGATGCCATGTGGTAGCTTTTGGGATCCTTGGGTCCTGCAGACCTCTGGTTGCTCCTTCTTGACATTGATACTGTAGAGCAATGACTCTTAATCTTGCTAATTAGCCGACCACTTAATACAGTTCCTCATGTTGTGGTGACCTCCCCCCATCCATAATTTCATTGCTACTTCATACTGTAATTTTGTTACTGTTATGGATCATAATGTAAATATCTGATATGCAGGATATCTGGCATGCGACCCCCAAATGGGTTGCAGCCCACTAGTTAAAAACAGCTGTTTTAGAGGATGGAGAATCGGCTCAGGTTCAGATCTGAGATCTGTCAAGTGACGTCACCATTTCCTGATTTGTACAATTGGAGATTGTGGCAGTTTAAATGTTTCCCAGGACAGGATATCAGGTAAAGTCGATGAAATGAGTATCGCAGCTTAGTAGCCAGCACAAGTTACGTTCCTATTTCTTCAGTCAAATTTCAAAATGGCAGCTGATTACAGACCCCTCTCCCCCAAAGCACAGACACAGCTCCATTACTACCAGGCAAATGCAAAGCCAAACCAACACAACAGAGGTCCTTTTGAAGACATCTTTTTATTTTGAGATAACAGTTTCACTGTGTAGCTCTGTCTGTCCTGGAACTTGCAATATAGACCAGAGTGGCCGTGAACTCACAGAGATATGGCTGCCTCTGTCTCCTGAGTGCTAAGACTAAAAGTGTGCACCAACTAGACATCCTACTTCTTCAAAATCTTAATGAAAAGGGGAAATAAAAAAGGAAGACATGACTGCTCCCAGGGATGGTGGAGGAGAAGGTTTATTGTAGATACAAGGGGAGCATCACCAGAGGCAGGGACAGCTGGGAGAGTCCAGAGTGGACATGACCCTAAGCCACGTGGGGAAAGGAACATCCTTCTCTGTCCCCGCTTCTCTGCCAACCAAGATGGGTAGCCTGGGTCATGAGAGTGGCCAAGAGATTGGCATGGCCAAAATGACTGAATTATATAGGGGCCAGAGAAGCTGAGATGGGGTGGGGGTGAGTTGGAGAGTTCAGGGTAGGAGACAGCCAGGAGGAGCCTGTAATAGGTAAGAGACTGAGGGATGCTGGGAGAACCTGGCAGCCAGCATCTGCTTTGATATGTTAATCAACACATCAGTTAGCCATTTGTCCTGGTTTTGAGACCTAACACTCCTCTGTGGCTGGCTGACTGAGAGAGGTGATGGCCTTTCTTCTCCTCCTCCTCCTCCTCCTCCTCCTCCTCCTCCTCCTNTCCTCCTCCTTCTTCTTCTTCTTCTTCTTCTTCTTCTTCTTCTTCTTCTTCTTCTTCTTCTTCTTCTTCTTCTTCTTCTTCATTTAATTTTGCATGAATACACTGTAGCTGTCTTCAGACACTAGAAGAAGTCATTGGATCCTGTTACATATGTTTGGGAGCCACCATGTGGTTGGTGGGAATTGAACTCAGTACCTCTGGAAGAGCAGTCAATGCTCTTAACCACTGAGCCAACTTTCCAGCCCACCCACCTGACCTTCGTGATCTCAATTTAGATATACCTCCCTCTCAATGCTTTCCCTGAAGCACCCTTCTCCTGAGGGACACACAGACATCTCTAGGGATGGAGGAAGAGCACAGGCTTTAATCATCAGATATGAATTTGAACGGAGGCTCTGGCATTCACAGGCCGCAGAGACCCAGGCTGGTGTCTCTTCCCAGGCCCTTGACTTCCTCGCTCTCAGCATCGTGATAATCATCAGATGGTGTGTGACAATTCTGTCCTGACTGCCAAGCCCCACCCCCACACTCTCTCTGTAAAGATCACTGGAGTGTGAACTGTCCTAATTACTATGACGTGTTTCAGCCCCCACCATCTGCCTGAGAATTAAGTTGGAGGGGCAGTACAAATGTACCCTAAACACTCGAAAGCCTTCTCATCCTGCTACTCTGGAGCCCAGCACAGCCTCTATCAGAGTAGTGTAATGATGAAATCTAGGTGTGTAGATGGATAACTCCCACATTATGACCTGGGCCTCTATGTCTTTCTCCCCAGTACACAACACAATGATCTTACTACAGATACAGGGCAGGCAAGCTGTGCCCTGTCTGCCCAAGCCTTACATGGGGAGCTAAATTACCTCCAAGTCCTCCCTGGAGTCCACTGTCCTCCACTACCCCTGGCTGGGCCCTGGGCTCCCAGCCTGCTGTGCTGGGAACCCTAAGCAGAGATTCTGCTGTTCGCCTGAAGCATTGAATGCAGGAATGAGAAATGTGTTTTCTTATTGTTTTAGGAAACCACTCGGGGAGGGGGAGAGGGAGGGAGGAAGAAATTGAATCAGAAGCAACAATTTATCTTATGCTAAAGGGGACTGCAAAGATTCCCAGAAGCTGGGTGCTAACTGAGCCCTCGTTCATTTGGAAGGCAATTAGCAGGTATAGCTGGAGCCCACATGCACTGCCCCTGTGAGGAAGTCAGTAGCCTTGACTGGCATTCTGGTTCTGCAAGGATCTTTCTCAGCATTGTAAGGGCATGTAGGGGCCTTGGTTACTCCCTTTTGCCTCCCTTCCTTCCTGTTACGAAATATAACACGGCCGGGGGGGGGGCAGCACCTGGTACCAAGGTACCCCCTGAGAAATCACAGATCTGGTATAAAGGGGGTTTATTTGAGGGAAGGGAGGGGAATGAGGGCCTGAAGAAGGGATAGAGGCAGACAAACAGCAGAGCCATGAGGGCAGAGAAGGCTGGGAACAGAGAAAAGACAGCCAACTGGGGCTGTGAACAGGTGATTATGTAAGGTGTTGCTGGGTCCCTGGGAGGAGCTTAGTCGAATAGTCAGTAAGCCAACATTTACTTACTTTCTTATCTTCCTTCCTTCCTTCCTTCCTTCCTTCCTTCCTTCCTTCCTTCCTTCCTTCCTTCCTTCCTTCCTTCTTCTTCCTTCCTTCCTTCCTTCCTCCCTCCTCCCTCCCAATCTCTCTCTCTCTCTCTCCCTCCCAATCTCTCTCTCTCTCTCTCTCTCTTCTCTCTCTCTCTCTCTCTTTTCCTTTTTTTTTTTAGATCTGCCTGCCTCAGCCTCGTGAGTGCTGAGGTTAAAGGCAGGCACCACCACCACCGCCCGGCTTGCCAGGCTTGCTTATCGGCCTTTCTATACTTGCCACCACCACCAGTGAGCATGTTTCTAAGGCTCTTCAGTTCCTGAAGATGTGAGTCAGGAAGGATATGACAGCTGCAGTTCTGTCATTACTGGGTGGGCTAGCTTAGGTTTCTTGCCCTGTCTGAAAATAGACAAAAAAATGACAACATCTTCACATGGACTGGCAGTGTCCCATAACCCGCTAGGCTTAAGAACCCAGTCTCAGGGCTGGAGAGATGGCTCAGTGAAGTGCCTGCCATGCAAGTGAGAGAACCCAGCACCCATGGAGACTGGGCGTGGTGGGGCATGTTTGCTTCCCCAGTACTCAGGAGGCAGAGACAGGAGGATCCCTGGGGTTCACTGGCCAGCCAACCTAATCTAACTGACAACTCCCAGGGTCCAATGAGAGACCCTGTCTTAAAGGAAGGAGGAAGATAGTTCCTGAGGAACCATACCCAAGGTCGTTTCCTGAGCTAAACACACACACACACACACACACACACACACATACATACACACACACACACACACACACACACACACTGACACCTTACACTTAGAGGGGTCCTTTGGGCTGGGGACCTTTCTGACAAATAGCTCTAACAAAGAGGTACACACACTCTAGAGGTGATGCCCAAGAGGCTCAGGTCCAATGCTCTGTGACAGTCGCCCATGCTGGAGTCTCAGTTCCACTTCTGTGAAATGGGCAAGATAGTGACAGCCATGTGACAGAGCTGTTGGATGGAGAAGTGAACTGCTGGGTGCTTAGCAAGGCCTGACGTTTAGTAAACAAACCTTAGCATGTCAGCCTTTCTGAGCGTTAGAAACAATTAAGCCGGGGTGGGGGGTGGGGCATGGCATCACTGGGGAAGAGCTGCTAAGACAGGTAAGATGGCTAGCCCAAAGTGGCCCCTCCCCCAAGGGGTGGGGTCTAGTCAGGCTGTGTCAGGAATGGCTCCCAAGAAGGTCATTTTGGCCATTTCCATTACTGACCAAACATCTGCACACATCACATTCAACTCCAGTAGGCTTGGCCATCTGGCCTTACTGAATAGAGACTCTTCATTCTCCTGTCTTCCCTCACATGCTCCTTCAGCCTCTGTTTGGTCCTGAGCATGGCAGTAGTTTAATCACAGTGATGGGAGCACTCACTACTCCTGAGACCTAGGAAGGTCTCAGGACCACCAGCTCTCTTTCCTAGTGGCTTAGTGTATGCATTTGATAAAATACAATCTGGCACGATTCTCCTGATATCCCCACTTCATAGAAGAGGAAACTGAGGCCCAGAGAAGAGTCTATCCCTGGTAGTGGGCTGTTGTGCTCAAAGTGGGCGAATGTTGTACATGGGTTATTCTGTCTTCACAGAACAATCCTAGAGGTTCATGTGTGGGGATTGAATCCTGTCAAATTGTACCTAAGAGAAATGTTGTCAACCTGCAGCCATAACCATCAGTTTCAGCCTTCCTGGTTTCCACGACAGATAACCACTGCCGGGGGGTGGGGGGGCTCTCCAGCTTCTGCCTGTCTCCCTTGTCAATGAGACTGCAGTTCTCACGATATGTTTGGTGTGTTCTATCCCCCCTTCTGTGAACCACCCGATTGTGGTCTCCATGCCGTCTCTAAAATGGGATCGTGTCTCTTTAATGGGATCGTTTCTCATTCATTTCCAGTTCTTTAAGCAATCAGCTTTATTTGTGAACTATGGACTAATGAATATCACCCTTCAATTTATCATTCGTTGTTTAATTTTGTTTCAATTTTTTTTTTCATGTAAGTTAATAATTCTCTGTGGAGCCGGGATTTATGTCCTTCGACTTCTCTCGGCTTCTGGTTTGTGTCCTACTTAGAAGTTTTGCTCATATTAAGATTTCCCTCTCTTTGTGGGGACGTCGGTGGTTTCATTGTGTACGTTTAAACATTGAGATCCATCTGGAATTTATTTTGGTGTATGGAGTGAGGTAAAGATCTAGCTTCAAATGCCTCCCAGATGGCTGCTTCCTCAAATACCAAGAAACAAAAATCTGGAGAGAAGCTGCAGTTTGTTTGGGTTTGCACAGATTGAAGGGCCAACAACACCATAGCCCTGAGTGTGGGGAGTGGCCAACAGAACAACTTCACAAGAGCCAGCCAAGGGACACGCTGGCTGTTGCTCCAGCATTGCTCTAAGGGCAAATAAGGAGTCTGGAGGGTGGGGGGCGGGGGCAGAAGGACTGTCCTCTAGAAGGCTCTCTCTTCCATGGGGAGGTAGGGGCCAGGTCAGGCTCTCATAACGGTGGGGTGCTCAGTGGGGTGCTCCCCGCTCCAGGGCCTCTCTCAAAGCAGTGCTCTCATCTCAGCCGAGAGCCAGCACGTTGGGTCCCAGCCCTGTGCTCGGCCATAGCAGGGATCTCCCAGGGCCAGGACTCAAGGGACAAAGGCTGAGCTAGTGTTAGAACTTTGGAAATGAATATTCCCTTTGGAAAATTGGATTTTGCTTTGGAAAACAAACATACTACTGCTTATCACAGAGAGGGCATAGATCTTAAGGTGCACCCCTGTGCACTAATCAGATGCTCCAAAGAAATAGCAAGTAGGTCATAGTTCCATATGTTTTTTACATGAAGACATTTACTATATAGAGTTAACTGGCTCACTTTCTTATGGATATGGGCAAGCCTAAGATTGGCAAGCTGGAATTTATTTTGGTGAATGGAGTAAGGTGAAGATCTAGCACTCAAGCAAGCCTCAGATGGGTTGCCAGACAGAGACTCAGGAGAACTGAAGGGCTGTCTTCTATCTGCGCCCACACTATTGCCTGAGAACCCCAGAGAGGATGGTGTGGCTCCCATCTAAACACTGGCAGGCCCAGAACTGGGAACACTCATCATTTCCTTGAAGCAAAAAGCCCAGCCAGTTTGATGGCAAACATGAGATAGCGGGAGGTGGGGTGGGGGTGGGGGTGGGGCGGAGACAGGTCAACACAATGCCAGATTACGCGCGCGCGCGCGCGCGCTCGCTCGCGCGTACACACACACACACACACACACACACACACACACTGTCTCCATTAGCAGAGCAGGTTCAAGCTTTCAACCAACCCAAGTGAGGCCATGTGCTTCTCTTTGTCTACTGACCCAAATGTCAACCATACACACCCTCAGAGACACTCCCAGAGCAGTGTCTCTTGTCCAGTGAAGTTGTCACAGAAAATTAACCAGCATGCCCTGTTAAAGGGGCATTGATGTAAAAAAAAAACAAAAAACAAACAAACAAACAAAAAAAAAACAAACCCAAAAAACAAAAACAGAAGAAAGGTAAAGAAACATTCATGCAATCTCTCAAGTTCTACAGCCAAGAGCACTCAGTTGGTGGGAGGGACCCAAGGCCACCAAGGTCACAGGAAGAAGTTGGACAGGAAAACCAGAATTTAATGTAACACCCTACCACTAGCTGCCTGAGAGTGGTCCGGCCTCACAGCCCCTCTGGAGTGTGTCTCTTCAGATAAAAGGGGGAGACTGACTACTTAGGTCACCATAGATGGCTGACTGTACTAGGACTGTAATGAGTCCCTGTGCAGCTTGCCATGTACCAGGGGTTCTTGTGTCCCCGTTCCCTCCATGCAGAGCTGGTCCTTGACGCTCATTTGAGGTCTGGGAGCTCCGTGATTGGTCCACAGAGGTGGCTGTTTCTTTCTTCCTTCTCCTGCCCTCCGTCTGACAATCTCCCAACCCTCAGTACCCCTTTGCCTCCGCAGCAGAGGCAGGGTGTGCGCCAGCCTCTGTGGGAGGGAGGATACTTTGGTGCCCGCCCCCCCTCCCCCCAGCTCAGGAACTGTAGTTCCTGTTTGGAAATACAAATTGCAGCAAATTTTGTCGTCTCCGGAGAGAAATTGCATTTGGCAATTTTGATGTTTTCCGTGCTTTGATGCTCCCGTCTGTTTAAGGGGAGGGGAGCTGGAGGGAGGGGGAGGGAGGGGGAGGGAAGGAACAGAACCAGGCTGTGGTCAGTAGGAAGCGAGGGAGGAAAGTATGCAAGGAAAGCCACTGCTCAGGCTTTTTGCAAAAGGGCTCCTGATGTCAGCGGTCTGCTTTGGGCTTGGTCTGCCTCGTGGGGCTATGCTCCACCCTGGTGGTGATGGGCACACAGCTGCTACAGGAGGGACTAGGAGTTAGACTCCCCGCAGGCGGACACCTGGGGGAGGGGCCACAGTAAGTCATAAAGGTGGTGAACTTCCAAGATGGCCGGCCACTTGCTCACTCTCCTAACCTGAGACAAAGCCTGGGAGCTTAAGACAAAGGCCTCCTAGACTTCTTTTCTTTTGCCAGTTAGGCCCTCTGCTGATGGACTGGCCAGCACTCCAGGCTCCTGTTAACACAGCTGTTGTGGGCCAATCAGGCTGTCTTTCTTCAAACTGACCAACTCTAAATTAGGGAAGGAAGACTCTTAGACACTAAAACCCTCAACTCTAAAGAGACCCCTTCTGACCTGCAGAGGGTCCCTTCCTAGGTGTGTTTCTTCACGCCAGGCGTGGTGGCGCATGCCTTTAATCCCAGCACTTGGGAGGCAGAGGCAGGTGAATTTCTGAGTTTGAGGCCAGCCTGGTCTACAGGGTGAGTTCCAGGACAGCCAGGGCTACACAGAGAAACCCTGTCTCGAAAAACCAAAAAAAAAAAA